>NC_052047.1:138584978-138884978 GCF_903992535.2 Arvicola amphibius | reverse complement strand
CAACGTAACTGCCCTCCATGCCTAGTGTTGCCAGACTCCGGCAGTATTCCATCTTCTGCAAGATTGGGGATACCCCCTCTGGAGGCTAGCTACCCTGCTGTGGTTTTGTCTTCCTGTGGGTAGCGTTGTCCTGGAAAGGGCCCTATGGTGAGTGTGTCTCCCTCCTCCTCTCAAGCTCTGCGGTCGCAGTAGCACTTAGCTCTGCCCTGCATTGGGACAATTACACGCCTGTGTGCTTGGCTGTGCTCCTACAGAACCTATTTAATGACACTGGATCGGAGTTTCATGTAATTTCCGCATCACCACAAAATAACTTCTTAAAAAATCCTTACCTCCATTTAGAAATGTAGCATGCACTCTAAATAGAAATGTTGCCGGGTCACACAGAAATGGGCAGTCGGCTGGAGTCACCGTGTGGACAGTAGCTTGCTAACTCTTCTCCTGACAGAGTCTGTGATCTGTGGCTACTTCAGGATAGCGTAAAGTCGTTCTGGTTCTGGATCCAGCACCGGTACAAGCTCTAGTATTTCCATTCTGATGATGTCCCACAGGTAGACTTCTTTTAAGATGAAAGGCAAATTGTTTTCTAGTCTTCTGTTGCTAGTTCTTGCTAGTTCCCGGAGAGAGGATGCTCTATATCCCGTACAGTAGGAAGATGTGGCTGTACTCAGAGATCAGCTTCTCCAATGTAAATGGGGCCCCAAGTAATTAAGTTCAGATATTTGCATTATGAGGGGACTAAGCATGGCACCTCCTCTAAATACCCCCCAGTAATTCTGCAGAATCAAATGGCAGGTGTTCTGTCTGGTTCTTTAACCTAGGATTCAGAAGATGTTCTTTTATGTGCATATGTGAGTGTGTTGTGCCTTTCTGAGCAAGAGAGCCTTGCCTAGCTCACATGTGGGGAGGAGAGTGGGCCTACTTCCCTAGGGAGCCCTTCTCAGAGCCAGCTGATGATGTGAGGTGGTGACCAAGCTCTGTTAGTCCTTCTGTTTCCAGGGATGACCTTGACCCACGTGTGGAGCAGACTATGGCTTTTCTCTGCTTTCTTCCCTTCCAGAGTTAAACTTGAATTCCAGTTTGAATTGTTTTTCAGTGATTAATATAATATAATATATTTTAATACTAACATATGTGTTGTTTAATCCGAATCTCTCAGCTGAGTGGGTCCTTGGGCCTTCCTTGCTGGTTCTGGGCACACTGTCAACTGTGAATGGCTGCTTATGGAGGGGGCATTTCTAGGGGCTTCCTAAGTCTCCCTTCAGATTTGAACACTTTCTCTTAGCTTCTACCTCCCCGTCTGCACTTAGACTTTGGATGCCTCTGGAAGGAACCACATAACACGCTGCCGGCATTTGCTTTGGACGATGGCACATGCTTTTGAGAGGAACTCTGGCTCACCTAGGATACACTGGTGGGAAGTGGAGGAGAAGAGAGTACCTCTCCCGTCCCACTCAATCGGCGTTTTGGACACTCTGCGGAAGCGCGTGAAGCAGTGCGCTAGAGCGCTGTGGGTCTGAACGCCTGGGACCCCTGCCCCAGGGTAGTTAGGAAAACTGCACGGGTCTGGATAACAGTGGACGTGGACTGGCTAGGATTTGAGAGCGGCACTTGGCCGGGCCATTTGTGAGAAGGAACAAAGGGGTATGAGAAAGGTTCCCTAAAGAATGCACCCTAGAAAGACCTAAGCTGCATCTTGATTCACTTTTCTCTAAGGAGGGGCTGGAGTCACCTCTGATGATGCGAGCTGAGCCCGTCAGTATTTCCAGACTCTCTTCAGGAGCCCAGCTGTGGGCTTCCACAAAGGGCAGGCAGCTAGGTGAGTCAGTCTTCCCAACCCCCTTGCCCAAGGCCTCCCCTGAGAAGTTTCTGAACACAGATCATTATTGATATATTGGAAGTGTCTTCAACCATATGAGGTGGGGGCAGGGGACCAGGACGCCAAATGGCTGATGTGTCCACGAGAGTCATCTCCATGATTGATGCCCAGGCCTGCTGCCAAGGCAAAGCTCGGCCATGCCCATTCATCTCCCCTAAATATGGATGCATATCGACGTATCCGTTAAATGACGCTGGCTGCAGAGCACAGACTTGGATTAGAGAAGACCCTAAATTTCTCCTCTTAAAATATGCAGAGAAGAGGAGTTCAAAATACCAACTGCTGATGAGGTCCGAGGGTCTAGAAGGAATTGACAAACATCTTGGAATTCAGAATGAATGCTTTAAACTTTAGGCTCCTTTAGCAATCAATATGTACACAAAACTCTCATTAATGTTCACAGGGGTTTAAACATACACATCAACAGCAGCCATTTATTTCCAAAACTTCAACACCCACTCCAGTGCAGGCCCCATTCTGGGGGAGGCAGAGAGACATACAGATGAGGGCTCTTTGCTGTGAATCGTAGCCCATCAGAGCTGAAGTGATTTAATTGCAGGCTTCCTCACGGAGCTCCGCTTTCACCTCAGGTTAGCACACTTGGATCCACCTCCTGCCACAGACGACAGCAGCGGAAGGCTGACCCCAGAGTTCTGTAAGTCCCGACACTCACTGGATCCCAGGCTGGGGTTCAGAAGGCTACGCACCCCCTCCCGACATCGCTCTGAGCCTGCCCTTCTACAGTTTACAAGTAAAGGACGGGAATGGTGACTGGCCCCCTGCCATCCCCAGACCACCGGCATGCAGCCATTAATTTATCATAAAAGGTTACCACTTTGCTTCCCCACTCTGTTATTAATCAGAGAGCTTCAGCAGCTTCGACTCTGACCTATACATATGTCTCCTGTTTGAACTGCTTCGTAAACACCGCCTTCTGGGTTACAGGGAAACGAGTCTGGTCCCTCCTCTTTGACTGTCTAGGTTGTGGCACAAAGCAAACAGCCGTCTCCATGCAGAAATCCAGGTCCATCCTCAGGGACAGCTTCTGTCTATGTTTACAAGGTGCCCATGTAGGCTCACAGGTCCCAGCGTGGCTTTCTCTATGAAAAGCCACTTTTAGAAATTATAGACTGCCTCAGATGCTCCAAAAGAAGAGAAAATACTGGCCAAATCTCCCCCTTTGCTATCTGATCAAATTCTTTCCCCGAGAAGAAGCCAATCGGTGTATTCCTCTGGAACCCAGCTCCCCCTCCTCTATCCCAGAGATCACCCTAAGAACCACTCTGAGGTCACCATTCCTTGGCAGATCTCATAGTTTACATCGTACTCATGAATGTTATCTGAGGGTGGCTTGCTGGTTTAAAGGCATGCTACTCATGCACGGGATAGCTTTGTAGGTCCAAGGATCTGCCTCGGAACCCTCAGAACCCAAGTGAAAAAAATTAGGCATAGTGACTTGCGGCTATAATCCCAGTGTTGGGGAGGCAGAGACCAATGGGTCTGTGAAGCTCATTTGCTAGCCAGCCCAACTGCAGAGACCCCTGTCTCAAAAAAAAAAAAAAAAAAAAAAAGATGGACAGCTCCTGAGGAGCAACCTCCCAGGTTGGCCTCTGATCTCCACACATGCATGTACACACACACACACAGATGCACACACACACACACACACACACACACACACACCAAACAAATAGAAAAAACTCATCTCTAGATATTGTCTCTAGTTTGGCCGTCTTAGGCAACTGTGACTCCCGATAATTGATTCTATCGCATTATGTGATGGATACCGTCTCTCCTATTTCCTACTGATGGATATCCAGCTTGGGTTCATTTCTTCCTAATAACATCATAGTGTAGACTTGGGCGTGAGTGAACTTGCTTCTTGCCGACTTTCATGCACGGAGCAGGCGTTTCTTCAGGAGCCTGCATAGGTTAAGTTGGGTGGCTCAGTGTCCTCAGCGTCGCTAGGCTGTTCTGAATCACATGTTGTCCCACATTCACACATTTCCATAGCAGCCATCAGGATTCCCGCGGCCTTGTTCCCTCTAGTAATTAGACATCAATTGTAACTCCTCCCTTTAAAAATGTTGCCAATCCAAGTCCCATCTCTTACTTCTCAGGACAGGGACATCTGGCCTTTGGTTGTTATTTTAGTTTCTTTAGCATACCAACTGCTTATATTAGGTGCTTTGGTATATTACCTTCTAGTTCTTTTTTTTTTTTTTTTGTGAAGGTGTCTACTTTTAAACTCAGAAGAGGGTTTTTTTAAAATGATCTATGTATATACGAGTATAGTAATCTATTTCTTTTTTTCTTTTTTCTCATTTTTTTTATTAAAAATTTCCATCTCCTCCCCTCCTCCTCCCTAGTAATCTATTTCTAATGAGTATTGCATACATTTTATCCAAGCCTATGGGTTTTCCTTCTACTTGTGTGTTTTACTGTTTCTGGAGGCGCACATATTTTTAATCAATATTTTTAAATCAATTAATTAATTAGCTGTGTTGATGGAGATGGATCACTTCACATGGACAAAGTGTGTATTCTGCTTCTGAGCTATAAACCAGTCCAATGTTATCCAAATTACTTTTTTTCCTCTATATTCTGTACCTTTTGTTTAAGTACCTATCTTTCTTTCATAAGACTCTGTTAAACATGTCTATTGAATATTTTCTTAAAATCTTAAATTTTTTTCTATTTAAGTCTGAATCTATCAGTGTGGCCTTTGGAAGTATAAAGTAGTATCAAATTTATACTTTCTTAATAGTAACCGACCGCTACAACTTCATCCTTTATTTCATGACGTTCATCGTATTTTATTGTTAAATTTACCCACACAGAGCAGAACACACATGTGTACACATTCAAAAAAGGCAGTTACATAAGATCACAAACACGGCCCTACTGAACAGAACATGCCGTTTCCTCATCCCTCCCTGAACCCACTTCCTTCCCTCCTTCCTCCCAACTGTTCCAGTAACCCATCTCTTGTTCTTCACCAGAGTACCCTCATCCCGTCCCCATGTGTTCCTATGTAGCCTTTAGTTTTGCCTTCCTTTCCACTTCATATAAACAAAAGCAGACTATGTATGAGTGTTGACCCTTTCTGTCTGATGGGCCTTTTTATCTTTCCGTGCAGTGGGAAGCCCATTCTTATCTAACAGGGCTTCCTAACAGCCTTGAGGCTGGAGAGGCCAAACACCCATGGTTTATTTCAAGGCTCTCTTGACTATTCTCGACCCTTCTCTCTTTCCTTTGAATTTAAAGATAAGCCTGTAAAGTTTCATGAAAAGCTCTGTTGGTATTGTAATTATAATGACATGGACTCTGAATTCAACTTGGCAGGTTTGATGGAGATAGACATGAAGTTTCTAATTCTTATCTGTGATTATTTCCTCATTTCTTTAGGGCTTGCTTTTTATGTTCTTTGAACACATTTCACATCCCCTTAGTGGATCTCCTGCAAATATTTTTTAGATTTACTTCCAGGAAACTAGACTTTTGTTTCTATTATAATTGGGAACTTGGTATTTATGTGGTATGTGGATGTCTGGTGACGGACATGACTTTGTGTGTTGATTTGGACATGAGCTTTCTACTGCTGCTGTCAAACATATCACAGGCTTAGTGTGTGAAATCCAGGGCGGTGTATCATCTTGCAGTTTTGTAGGCTAGGAGTTTGGCAGGTGACTTATGAGGCATAAACAAAGGTTTTTGGCAGAGCTGTACTCCCTTTGTGGAGTCCCGTGAAGAAGCCCTCTCTATATCTTTTCTGCTTTCTGGAGCCACTATATCCACTGGCTCTTAGATCTCTCATCCATCCTTAAAGCCACCTCTCTTCTTCCTTCTCCCACAGGTGAAGTACTAATGGGATTAAACTGGATTGACCTTGGATGATCCCAGATAATCACCACATTTTTAAGTTCTTTACCTTGATCTTACCTACAAAGTCCCTTTGCCATAGAAGTGAGCAGACACAAGATGTAGGCAGAGACTGTTCTGTTCGTTCCCAGCTGTCCAGACCTGAAATAATCACACAGAAACTCTATTAGCTGCAATATTGTTTGGCCAATAGCTTAAGCGTATTTCTAGCTAGCTCTTACATCTTAACACATTTCTATTATTTTATATTTTATCACAAGGCTCGTAGTTTACAGTAAGGTTCCTGGTCGTCTGTCTCCTTCAGCAGGTACACGGCGTCTCTCTGACTCCGCCTTCTTTTCTCTTCTCTCTCTGCTTGGAATTCCCACCTTACTCTATTATGCCCTTCTGTAGGCCAAAACAGCTTTATTTATTAACCAATAAAAGCAACACATATACAGAAGAACTTCCCACACCAACTACAGATCTGGGAATTAGGATGTAGGCATCTTTGAGTGCATTACTATGCCCGCTACAGTCTCATAACTGGTTATTATAGATTGGAATATTTTTCTATAAGACTTTCATAAATTTACAAATGGACTATCACCATCTTTTCCCTCACTATTTCTCAAGCATCAATTATTTTCTTTTCTTATTGCATTGGCTAGACCTCCCAGAACAATTACAATATTTAAAGGTATTTTTCCTTAGATTCCTCTTATTATTATTATTGCTATGTGTGTGTGTGTGTGTGTGTGCGCGCGCACACACACACAAATAAATACACATATGTCATAGCATACATGTGGGGGCCAGAGGACAACTTGCTGTCCTTCCACTGTGGGTCCCAAGGGTTGAACTCAGGTTGTCAAGTTGGTACAGCCAGGGATTTTACTGGCCAGCCAACCCATTTGCAAACTCTTTTTCTTTGCCTCAATCAGAATTCTTAAAGTCTTATATATGTTGTAGCTTTTTAGTAAGGGGCTGTGTTATTGCTTTTAGTTTATAAGTTATAAATTGTGATTATGGATTTAAAAATCATATTTTTGATGGTGGCAGTTTGAAATTAATATTACATTTTGAGGCTACATATTATTAAATTTTTTTGAAGACTTTTACCATATGACAGTGTCAGTAGGAGTGCTAATACTTTTGTATTAACTAGCATTTTTGTTATAATAAAGTAGGTATCATACCTTTCTTTCAAATAAAATATGCAAGTAATAACTTGTTCTTTATTACCAAGTTTTGGGGTGGTTTTGACATTGAACCTCGTTAAGTTAAATATATCTAGATTTCTTAAAAATTCCCAACATCAGCCAGATAACATGCTTTTATAATGTGTAAGATTTAACTCATTAGTATCGACTAATTAATTAACATTTCTATTTTTTGTGTACCTTGTTATCTTATTTTTGTTAATACTATATTTCCTAGTTTATTTTCTCTTTATCCCTAGGCCACACCATATTTATTTTCATTCTTTTTATCCTTTTCATTGTTTTCAAAATCAACAAAATATTTACATAGTTTATGTTTATTTTCATTCCTTTAGACATAGATTACAGCTCTATTCTTTTGGCAATTATCCTTAAAAATTTTAAGATATTGTAGCTAAATATTTTTTAGCAAGGTCTATGATTGCTTAATATCTGTATTTAATTCCCTTCCCTTCCTTCTCCCTATGCTTTTTCAAAGAGTTTTCGACTATGTAGCTCTGACTGTCTTTGAACTCACAGGGATCTGCCAGCCTCTGTTTCCTGAGTGCTGGGATTGAAGGTGTGACTACCATACCTAGCCAATATAGTTCCTCTCTTCTGACCAGAGTTGAGACCTTGGCAGGTGTAGAATATGCCCTTACCCTGTGTATTGGTGTTTAGATTTTGTTTTACAACTTTTATAAATTAAATATTAAAAATTCTCATTTTAAATTATTGACTGAATTTACTATTATGTTTTATTAGCTTCCATGTTGACTTTTGCTTTTTACCCCCTATGAGCCTCTTCCACACCCTTTTTCCTTCCTGAAATAGTGTAGTTTTAAAGCATTTTAAATCAACTTATTTTTAAGTGAGGGTGTGTGTGTTTGTGTGTGTGGTGTGTAACAAGCACATGTGCACAAACATGTTGGGTGCAGGTGCCTTTAGAAGCCAAAAGATGATGTCTGACCTCCTAAAACCAATCCTCTATAAGAAATAGAAGCAGTCTTTACCACTGAGTCATCTCCCTGATATCCCCAGATTTCAATTTTTATTTTCTTGCTTTTGCTCTTGACTGAGAGTTGTGCTGTTTGGTTATAGTTGGCACACGCTTGTTCTGGGCACTCTACGGAGATCTCCTGTTGTCTGTGACGAGTGCATTGTCTCAGTAACTATCATTGTTTTATGGGCATCTCCTTGTCTGTCTGCTGTGGCAGTTGCTTGTTTGGGGTGTGCGCCTGTGTGTCTTCTTTGCTCTCTAGACATAAATAGTTTTATTTGTTCTGATGGGTTACTATTGAAGCTGTCTTTCTTCAGTTCTGTGAACTTCTTAGGTACTACTTATTTAAAATCACCTAATACCTGGAGTAATTTCAACTCTTCTATGAAATCCCTTCTATACTCAGGACCACATTCCTGTTGGTGTTCATCTCTTGCTACGTATTAAGAGCATTTTTAGTGACAAGGAATCTCCTCTTACTCGGCGTCTTTCATAGGCTTCTCTTAGTTGATAGGCTTTATCTTTTTGACATTTTTAACTGTACGGAATTTGTGCAGACTTTTATCTTGTCGCCATTTCTTTCTTAAAATTATTTCTTTTACGTGTATAGGTCTTTTGTCCCTCTGTATATCTGTACACCACGTGTGTGTGCTTGCTGCCATGGAGGTGAGAAGAGGGTGCCAGGTCTCTTGGGAATGGAGCTACAGATGATTGTGAAGCCACTATGGGGATGCTGGGACTTGAATCTTGGTTCAAAGATTTAACTATGGAGCCATCTTTCCAGCCCTCAACATACTTGTTTGAAAGCTCCTTTTACATTCCTCTACAGATGCTACATTAATTTCTCTTTCTTTGAGGGTGCTTTGTTTAATGTGTTTAAGGGTTTTAGTGTATCAGCTTCTTTTGAGGGGAAAGTTCTCTCTCCCGTCCCTCTCTCTTTGAGTGTGTGTATGGGGGGTGGTATATGTATTCGTATGTATGTGTTCATGTCTGAATGCAGACACAATTACTGCATGCATGTGGAGCTCTGTTCTCACATTCCACCTTGGCTGAGTTGGGGGTCTCTCATGGTTCCCTGATATGTACTCCAAGCTCACTGGCTTCGAGATTCGAAAGCTGCTTTGGTCTGTATTTTCTGTCTTGCCATACGTATGCTGTGATTTCAGATATATCATAAATAGATTTCATCATATTCAGCTTTACATAGTTTCTAGCAATTTGAACTCTGGTCCTCATGCTTGAGTGGCAAGTACTTCGTCCACTGAGATATCTCCCCACTCTGGAATGATTGGCTTTTGTGGCTTGCATGCACAGTCTGTTCCTCCCCTCCCCTCCCCTCCCCTCCCCTCCCTCCTGTCTTCTTCTCTCCCCTCCCCTCCCCTCCCCTCCCTCCTGTCTTCTTCTCTCCCCTCCCCCTCCCTTCCCTCTTCTTCCCTTTCCTTCCCTTCCCTTCTCTTCCCCTCCCCTCCCCTCTCTCCTGTCTTCTACTCTCCCCTCCCCCTCCCTTCCCTCTTCTTCCCTTTCCTTCTCTTCCCCTCCCCTCCTCTCCCTTCTCTCCTCCCCTTCTCCTCTCTCTGTTGTGTTTTGACTGTTACCCCATCACGGCCCACATATCTATGCAGAAGTGAATCTTATACTCTTCTTTACTTATACCGGGTATTTTGCTGATATACGCAGGAGGTTACGAAGTCCGTTTGATCTCGCTCTCCTCTCAGCCAACTCTTAAGGGTGACATCAGTCTCACCAGACCCTCTTTCAGTAGTGGGGGTCTTGGGACTGCTCTTGATTTTCAGGACGCTCTGGAAGGCCTTAATTGTTTCTAGTCTCTGTCTGGCCTCAGGAATTTTACTCTGGAGGTCTCTGCTTGTTTGTAGGCTAGGAATATGCTGTCCTGCAGCCTCAGCACCTCCTTCATATTCCCGTGTTGTGCACACTAGCACCTCAGGCTGACTGTGCCCTTGTGGTTTTGTCTGGAGTTGTAAATGTTATTGGCTTTAGCTCCGTAAGGAAGGTAGAGCTAGCTCCCTCAGCACAGAACATCTCCTCAGTTCTCCTTCCGTTGTCATCCTCCTGGTGAAGTCTGATATTAACGTTGTCATTTCTGTAGGGAAAAATGGCATAATTTTAGCCTCTGCCATTGCTACATTCCTGATGACTGCCTACACCTGTCTGTATTTAACTGGGTCTGATTTCTAGAAGAAGCATGTGTGAATATGTTGCATGAACCCTACACCATCCTGATTTAGGCTTCAATCATTGTCAACTATTCACGGGTAGATCCACTCCAGACGCCTCGGGAGGCCACTGAAAACACACTTCCTGGATCTCCAGTCTCTCTGCAGAGTAGTGGGCCAGTATGGGACTAGAGCAGTTTTACAAGGAGTTAAAAAAAAAATAAAAAGCAGAAGCTGAGTATGGTGGCAGATACTTCTAATTCTAGCATTCAGGAGCTCGAGGCAGGAGGATTGCCTTAAATTCCAAGGCAGCTTGAGGTACAAGGCAAGACCCCGCCTTAAAACAACAACCCGAAAAGCAGAAAGGTCTTGGGATAACTACCTGGACTCAGCTTTCTCTCTTCCAGAGACTTTGCCAACCGCTCAGCCCGTGGCCTCCACACTGGGGAGAACGGGGCTTGTCAAAGACTACAACTGGGTCTTTGAGTAGGCAGGTATGTGCCATGCCAGTCACAGCATATTGTCTGCTTCCAGAGATTTTTCCTACTGTAGGTCTGAGTGAAGTGTCCTGTGACTGCCATGACAAGCCACCACAAGCTGAGGCTCAAAAGGAAGCGACTTCAGTTTATGGTCAATGCTACCATCTTTACCGACCTGCACTAACATAGGCAGCGTTTTCCTGTGCTGACAGCTGCTCCCAAAAGATCTCTCAGAAACTTAGTATTAATTGTAAATACCCAGCGAATAGCTCAGGCTTATTACTACCTAGCTCTTATATTTGAATTAACCCATATTTCTTATCTACCCTCTGTCATTCGATTTATGACTTGTTACCTCATTTTCTACATGTCCTGCTTCCTCTGCATCTGCCGTTGCCTCTTCTGACTCTTCCAATCTGCATCCCAGTTCTTAGTTTGGTTGTTCCACCTATACTTCTTGCCTGGCTCCTGGACAGTGAGTATTTTATTAAACCAATTCTTTACAGTGTTGAAAGGGTTATTTCATAGTCTACTGAGGCAAAATACCATGGCGTGAAGGAAAGTGCTACTGACCTTCTGGCGACCAGGGAGCAGAGAGCTGACAGACAGGAAGAGATCTGACTAAGTGTACCTTTCAAGGGAGTACTCCCAGGCTCTGTGTCCTCCACACAGATACACTTCCCCGTAGCTCCTTCAGCCAGAAATCCACCAATGGACTGATCCATTGAAGAAGTCAGAATCAACACGATCCAGTCTCTACTGTAAATCTACACAGTGGAGACCGAGTTTTTGCCACCCTGGCCTTCAAGAGTCATTTTTCAATTCAAACAACAACCCTATCTTAAGGTATCTTTGCAGGAAGAGGCCTGGGTCTCTTAGGGAGCTCTTAACCACCACAGGCTTTTAGGGTCTGCATGCATTCCAGACAGGATTCTGTTGACTGCTATGATCCATTCATGCCAGATTAGTGATCCCACTGCTTTGGGTCTTCAAGTAGGACATCTTGATGCTTAAACCCTATTTCCCCCTCTCTTAGAATGTGGGGTTTTAAAGGTTTTCTCTGTTCTCCTGCTCCTGGCTTATAGCAATCCAGTGAAAGCTGGAACTATGGCCGATGAATTTGGGGATGCTTGCAAGGCACATTGCAGGGGTGTCCGGGTGTATCCTTGGAGCAGATGTGTGGCTACCACTCAGTGAACATGACTCCTTGTTTTCTAGTTGTGGTGTTGTTGGCTGTTGAGGATGAACACTAAGTCAGAAAGTTTAAGGTTTCTGATAGAATGTCCTTTACAAATGGAGGTTCTGCTACATTTATCCACCTGGGTGGGTACCATGGAAGCATAGAGTCTTCTCTTGTCAGGAAGAAGTGAGGGCAGCAGGACCCCTCTGAAATCCCTTTGAGATGTGTGCCACAGCCCCCTGCACCCTTGGACGTCCCCCTGGAGATACAGCCTGTTCTCCGAGCTTCAGTGACCAGAGCAAGCCTGTTCCTTGAGCTTTCAGTGACAGAAAGCAGCACAGGGTCAAGGGTCAGGGTGCACCCTTTGCTTGGTCCCCCTTTTCCTTCTTCCCACAGCATAGACCTCTGAGGGCAAGGTCCCCACCTATGAACAGCAAGTGTGTGTGTTACTGCAATCCATTCCTTCCAGAGACACTAAACTTCTTAGAGCCTTCTCTTCGGAAGCCAGGCAGTAGCGGCTCCTCCTCTGAGGATGGTGTGGGTTATTCATTGTGTAACCCTAGAGAAGGGTTCATTTGATCGCTGTGTTTTACACTTTTCTCTGCCGAACGCCGGTGACTTAATTAACCTACTTGCAGATGTAGAGGTGGGAAGATACTTTCCCTGCTGCATCTCCATCTCCTCTTCAAGTCATCATGCGCTTAAATTGCAAATCCCCGTGAACTGTAACCCGGCGTCTTTTGGCTCTTGGTTCTACATTTCCCTGTAGATCATCACTCTTCCGATGTGTCAAACTTAGAGTGCGAGTCTGCTCAGAGAGAATATAGCTATATTAAACCACACAGAAACTGTTCAAATGCTCTTCAGGCTATGGCTGAATATTCCTAAGAATGGCCAGACTGAGCTTGTGGTTAAAGTCAGGGATGCTATACCCAGGTGTTGGAAAATGTGTGTGTCCACTCAGGGGACCCTTCTCAAGCACTGTAAGGACACTTCCCTAGTCCCACATGCCATGCTTTTTCTGTCTCCTAGAAAACTTCTACCCATAGCTTTAGAAAGGATTCTCTTACAACCTAGAAATCGCTTGGGGAAAGGAAGTAAGTCACTGGGTTATGATCAGAAACAGGAATGGCTGATTTGTGTATGATTGTTTCCCTGAAGACAGCTCAAAAGACATCTGCAGATTCTTCCCTGCCCCCCCAAATGGGTTCTTTTGAGCTCAAAAAACTTGTATCATAAGCACTTTTTTTATGACTGGAAATTGGGGCTTGTGAAGGGAACATGACAAGCCTGTAATTGGCGTGCGCGGTATGCGAGTCCGCTTGCTTACGAGATTCATGTTTGCAATTTTGTTTTAGGAAAACATCTGAAGCATCCGAGAAGCCACAGGGGGGCCCTGGCTGTGGGACTCCTTCCAGAACCACCTGGCTTCAGCTTCGCCCATAAAAGCGGAGCCACATGGAGCTCCAGTCTAGCTCTCAGGAACACGGACGTTCTCGCCCAACTGGAGACGAGCCCCTAAGTGCAAACACTTGGCAGCTGATGCTCCGTGAAGAGAGAGAGCCGCCATTGTGTGATGTTGTTGTTACTACTTTTTGGTCTTTATTCCGAGTCAATCGATGCCTGTGGCATGCTTGCCTCTCTCTCTCTCTCTCTCTCTCTCTCTCTCTCTCTCTCTCTCTCTCTCTCTCTCTCTCTCTCTTGTTTGTGTGTGCTCGATTTTTGTGGGGCTCAGCCATGGCCTGGAACAGCTCAGGGATCAAAGAAGACAGCAGTATGATTAACCATGTCTTATCTCTGTGTGCACACGTGGCATCAAGAATGTTTTCTTTTTCAATCTGAACTAGCCTCATGACATCCTCCCACCCTTACAGTAAACCTGTTCAGTTACCTGAGGGGCAGGTGCAAAGCTTTTATTTTTTATTGTAGGTAATTGTCTCTTGGCTTTGAAGTGTGTGTGTGTGTGTGTGTGTGTGTGTGTGTATGACAGAAAGAGAGTATGTATGTGAGTGTGTGTGTGTGTGTGTGTGTGTGTGCACATGTGGAGGCCAGAGGCTGATGTGTGTCTTCTTCTTTTTCTCTCCACTTTACTCCTTTTTATGAGACACCATCTCTCTCTCTGAACTTGGAGCCCACAAACCCAACTAGACTGTCTGGCCATCAAGTCCCAGGGGATCTTCCTGTTCCTGCCTTCCCAGCGCTGGGATTATAGGCTGTGCTGATGCATCTAACTTTTTGCATGGGTTCTGAGAATCCAGATCTTGATCCTCATGACTACAGATAGCATGCCAAGCACTTTACCCACTGAGCCATCTCCCCAGCCCCCAACTGACTTTAAATCTTAAGTGGAACACTGAAACCAAGACAAATGTCATAAAATGAAAACAAGAGCTTATTTTGTATCCGCAGTGTCTGGGTCTGCTTTTGTGTTCTGTTTGCCCATCTGTCTCTGCCTCCTTTTATCTCTCGGAACAGCCAGGCACTCCATACATGTTTGCAAACTGCCCCCTCCCTATTTGGTCACTGTTGTTCACAAGCTCATTTTCCTGGCAGCTGGATGCTCAGTGTGCTCTTGTGAGTTCTGGATGGCTGTTCCTCTTCCAGGCTTCTCTTGAGCGTGCATAGACGGTGCTATCCCTCACATCCATGTTGATTATCCATGCGAGCTTGTAAGATTGTGTTTGAAGGATGTCCTTACAGACAGGGAGCCACCTCATTAAAGTGACACAGCAGGGACCCTTTCGGTGCTCAGGCAGTAAGGGGAGATCTGCCTCGAGAGTCTGAGGAGCTGGACACAAGAGCATATTCCCCACATCTCATTTAATCCTGACTGTGCTCCCAGGCATGCTAGGTGTGATTTGCTTCTTGTGGTGGGCGACGCTAGGATTATCTTACTTGTCACAGGAATAAAACTAGAAACTAGCTGTTCTAGATCTGGATTCAGACTCACCATCACCCATTTAAATGTTCTCTCACTTAAAAACCATGTATTTGTGTGTAAGTGTGTTGCTGCATATATGTAAGCTTGTGTTTTGTGCACCTGTGTGCTTGTGTGGGCAAAGAGGCCAAAGGTCAATGTCAGATGTCTTTCTCAATCACTTACCACCTTGTTATTTGAAACGGGGTTCCTAACTGAACCCAGAGCACACTGACCTCTGGGGATCTGGTTGACTTTGGCCTCAGCCGGAGGAAGATGCCACCACATCCCCGGGATATCACTGCCAGCTGATGTAGACATTGCAACCCTCTAGTGCCAAGCTATGTCTCCTGCCCAGACCAACCCATCCATCTACCTGCACAGTACAAGTTCTCGGCCGGGAAGATGGCTGTCCCAATCCAGCTTGCAGCCTGGTGGCCAGAGCCTCAGGCCAGGTCCTCTTACCTTATGGTTATTCTAGCAGCAGGGCTGCCTATGGCACCTATACCTGCCTCAGTTTCGTCTGGAATGATGGCGTCACGGGAGTAAAACTCTATCTCTTAGGATGCAAAGCCAAGAGCAGATACCGCGTAGATATGGATGTTGGTGCATGCACAGTAAGTACCATACACTGGCCTCTGCCTCTCTTCTCTATGCAGATTCAATGTCCCTAGATGTCAGAGGCCAAAGGATTCCTTTTTACAGGATTTCAATGAGCTGCCACTTGGTATCTACTTTTTGCTGGGTTTGGGATGTGCCTATCAGTGACACGAGAGTATGACAGGGTCACATATCAGGACAGTGTGCAATCTACGGAGTGTGGCTACTGCTCTCGCAGGGCTTCTGGTAGTGTGGGAGGAGTCCGTCATGCTCGCCAGAGGGTAGTTTCCTGAGCAGGTGGTCTCTGGGCTAGAATCCAAAGATTAAGTAGAAGGTTATAGTTAACATGATGCCCGCAGTGCTGAAGACTCGGCAAAAGATGCTCTTCAAGAAACTTCTCAGATCTGAGAGCTTCCAACACTAGGAAGCAGCACTAGACAAACAACTGGCTAACTAGATGGATCTGGGGCTCAGTTGACATGAGTGTATACTAGCTAGGCTCGCTTCAGGCTCCATGGGTGGGACGGAGGTGATAGGTGTCTGATAGGACCAGGAAGCTATTTGTGCATTGAGACCCTGGTTCAGCAACTCCAGGGAGCCTAGGAGACTGTCCCAGTGGCTTGTTACTTTCCCGGATGTGGGCAAGTCAGTTCCTGTGCCAGAGAGCACAGACTGGAGACCTATTTTGTGGACACAGTGAATTTGCCGTTTCCTGCGCTGTCTCCGTCTTCCAGGTTCACCGTCATCAAGTGCGCATGCGTCTCTTGTCTCGGTGTTAGAACCATTAAGTCTCTATGTTTTTACTTTCATACTGTCATTTCAAAGAATCAAACCATTTTTAGTTTCTGTTTTTACTTTCGTACTGTTATTTCAAAGGATCAAATGCTTTTTAGTCATGAGTATTGGGAGCTCTGGGTTAAGAGGCTTGACTTTTTCACATTCAGAAGCAAGTTTTAACCTTTAATTTGCACCAGACTTCGATTACTCTGTTTCCTCTTTCAGGATGTGAAGGTGTGCGGAAACATTTTCTCTGTCCTGTGCCCTCGCCCACCAGTCCTTTAAGGGACAAGTTTCAGTTAGTGGTTCGTAGATTCCCACTTCGTTAAAGCTTGCACATGGGTGGCTTCTTGTTCTAGAAATGACTGTTTATTATTAGTTTGATGAAAGTACTTATTCACTCTTCGGAATCCCTTTATGACTCGTAATTAAAGTCTTTGTCTGAACACAAAATAATTACTACATGAAACAAAGCTACGGGAAGAAGCAACCTCGAGACAACCGCTTGTTTGTGTGTAGAGCAGTATTTAATCATTAGAGTAACACAGGGTTTGCACTTTTGGAAAAGACACATGAAGCGAGCCTCATGTTTATTTAACACTTTGACTGGCTCTTCTTGGGGCTTTGAAATGAGTCCTACGAACTGTCACAACACTAAATCAGAGCTTCTGGAAATTACAGGGTGTTAAACAGTAGTGTCATTTTAAAACCAAGTAGTTTGGCGCTGCTCTGGCATATAAAACCAGCCTCTTGCAACATCACGGGCGGCTCACCCTGAAGACAAGGAACAGAATAAAACCAAGACAGAAACTCAAAGCTTCTGGAGGGCCATTTATTTTGTTTTGGTTTCAACTTGAGACCCGATGCTGTTAGGAGCCATGGGACTGGTTAGGGATGCCAGATGCGGGGTCCACCCCCACCCTCACCCTCCCCAGCACTTGAGCTTCTGTCTTACAAAGACTTTTCTGAATGGGCTGAGAAATGCCTAGTCCCTGAACAGGTGCAAGTGTGTGATGTTAAAGAGTCCTCATTAGTGGGTGACTCAGTGAGGGTAGAGTGGAAATTCATAGCGGCCGCTGTGTGCAGGACTCATAAATAAGAAGCCTGGCTGGCTCGGGGGAGGGATTGGTCCCAAGATAAGGGATTTTCACCTCTGGGTCACTGCTTCAGGCTGGACCCCAGCACAAGCATTCAGTTCTCAAGATTGGGGGGTATGGGTGAGAGAGAGCCAAGGTGTGCAGTGAGGAGACAGGCTGGGCCTGGTGGCTGCTGAAGACTGCAGACTGCTTCAAGGTCATGCCCCAAGAGAGAAGTCAGACAGGGGAGGAAGTTATAGGTGACGGTGGAGGGTCTGTCCCATGAGAGACTCCTGCTGTGACTTCTGATTCACTCAGGAGAGCTAAGGAGACCAGAGCTGAAGAACAGCAAAGAGAGGAGGGAGGCCTGGAGAATCTGGCCCCTGCTCCTTCCTTTGATTCTTCTGCAACACTCCACGTCTTCCCCGCATGCTCTCCCCTCTGCATTGCTGACTGCCAGTGCATTTGTACTCAGAGCATGCTGTCCCTTGAGATGTCACCGTGCTCCCCTTGTTGGGTTATAGCTCAGGGCAGAGCCTCCCATACTTTCCCCCTTACCCTCCCGTATCACAGATTTATTTTAGAAAATCTGGAACACATGGTAGAGTGGAGGTTGTTAACTAAAAGTTATTTGGACCGGCGAGATGGCTTAGTGGGAAAGAGTGCTTCCTGTACAAGCATGAGGACGTGGGTTCGGATCCCCCACACCTAGGTAACAAGATAGGTGTGGCCGTGCCAGTCTGTAACCCTGGTGATGGAGGGAGGGGCAGGAATAAGAGGCTTGCTGGGGCTTGCGGGCCACCGGCCTCACTCTAAACACTAAATTCTAAGTTCAGAGAGAGCCTGTCTCCAGGGAACAAGATGGAAAGCCGTAGAGGACATGTGAGGCCTTCCTGTATCTATATGAACACCTGCACGCGTGCACGTGCAAGCACACACACACATATGCACACTGACACACACACATACATGCACACAGACAGATACACACACATACATACACACAGATAGACACACACACATACGTACACACAGACATACAGACACACACATACATACACACAGACAGACAGACACGCACACATACACATACACACACACACAGAGACACACACACACACGCGCGCGGCCATCTACAGTCTCCTTACCCCTCGGAACCTCCATGTGCATTCCTTTTAAGTGCTCTCCCGTCTTCTCTGTCTTTAGCCCTCACTGCTCTTTAGCGCTCCATGAGTTTCCACACGGTTTCACCAAGGGATCAAGTAATCAGTGCCTGGCCCCTACAGTTGGATGCTTAGGCTGTTTCCAGTGCCACGCATCCTGCAGTTCTGAGTCTTTTGTGACACCCCAATAGACACCTCTCTTGTTGATTCCTCGCAGGGAAGGCTGCCCATGTTTCCCGCTGTCCGTTCTCTCCTCATTCAAAGACTCTTATCCACCATGGGCTCAGGCATGCTATATCCAACCCACCATGTCCCATCCTTCTTAGTCTCCACTGGTCCACCAACATAGTAGGTGTTTCTTCTTATTTACGGGATGCTGGGCTGGGCATGTAGAGAGGGAAGGGCATCAGCCAGACTGTGAAGAGTTCCCAGGCTCCAGAGGCAGAAAGAAGGGGAGCTCACATCTATATTCAAGATGGTTGCCTTACCTGACTAGTAAGACATGTGTACTGTTGCAGAGTAGGTTGGAGGAGTGTGGCTGAGACCGGGCTAGAGGGTTGTATACCAAGTGCTGGTTTAACATGAACTCTTGTTGAACTATGGGCCATGTACCCATATGGGACTTAAATCATACTGAACCCTGTTTCAGGCCTGCCATCCCGAAGCTCCCAAGACCATCTGGAAGGAGTCTCTAGAAGTGCAGAGTGATGATGGCCTGGAAGTGTGGCGGGACCACCTTCACTGGTCAAGTCAAGGGTGGTCTTACCAACTCTCCTCAGAGAGACTCCTCAGGGACTCCATCTCAGCAGGGAACCATTCTTTCTAAGGTCCATAGCTCTTCAAATACAATAGGAACTCAAGTGCCCAGGTTCTGAAGTCCAGGAACCCCCAAAGGGGCCTCTTTTGGCATTTATCAAAGCGCCAATGCACAGGCCACTGGACGTCTAATTATTAATCTTTGGGAAACTTGACCCTTCAATTAACTGAGTAATGATTGCATTGAGGACCATCAAAAACCCTGCATTCTTAATGAGCACTTAAGGTCAATATTCCTTTGCTCCACTTTACTGTCTGTGATATTTATCACTTGTAATATGACTTCCTTGTTAATTATACAGAATCAAGCAGCCTCCACTCTTGATTGATGTGAAAGTTCATAGAGACTTCGTTAAGAACACATTTATTATGTGTGATGTATTATAAGAAGCCTTTTTTTCTCCTCGAGCTTTGTCCTATGTACATATGTTTTCAATATCTGGAAAATTTTCCTGTGGGGAGGAACTTCCTAATACACAAAATTGAGAAAATTTAATAAATCATGTTAGCCACCTGCACGATGTGTGCTTTTTTTTTTTATTGTGATCTGATCTTCGTGTGAAAGTCAGGGTCATAACTTATGCGAGATGATAAACGTATTGTAAGCTGAAGGAACTGCTGTGAAATCGTATTCTGGGCATCCCCTCATTGCACAGGGGACAGCAAGGGGGACTAGAAGGAGTATGTTCTCGTCGTCGCAAGACGTGGGCTGTAATTAGCCGTGTGACCTTGGGCGACTTGCTCTGCATCTTCTCGTCTCATAAATTAATCTGTATTCATTGATTAATACCTCCCAAGCCTCTCATACGGAGTCTGTTCCGGGATCAAAGACTCCAGCACTGGTGTGAGAGGTATGTGACGTGAAATATGCCTACAGGTTTGCCTGTGCTCGTCTGCGCTGGCGCCCCTTCTGATCCCGCTCACAGCTGAGGTGTTATCGCTTGTCATTTCCAGACAGATGTTTCCAGCGGAGAAAGACAATTTGATGATGAACTTTCTGTGATAGAAAGAAGCCAGAGAAAGCTGCTGGGGTGGTGCGTGCTTGGAAATTCAGTGTTTGGGAGGCTGAAGCAGAAGGATGGCCGCACATTGGCTTGGGGGTCTCTGGAAAGAGAAGATTCTGATTCATAAAAACAAAACCCAACAACCAACCAAGCAATAGCCTAAGAGAGGGAGCAGGAAGGCAGGATGTAGCATAACACAGGTAATTGTGCATTAATATTACCTAAATTAATATGGTGAAGTCCTCTCATTACTGCAGGGTGTGGTTGTTTTTGGAAGTAGAGCTAACCAAGAAGTCTTTAAGACAAAACAAGGTCACAGAAGTGGGCTCAAGTCCACGCTGAGTGTTAATGGGTGAGGACCCAAGTCAAAGAATCCCAGGTTAACTCCAAAATATTTTAATTATATTTTCTTTATTATAAGGGGCAAACTCACGAAACAGGAACGAGAAGTCCAACCTCAGCTGTGTAGCGCTGAAATCAGAAAGCGAGCCCTGGGCGGGCTGGTAGTTTTCTCTGGGTACCCAAAGGTCATGCCCTAACCTGGTCCAACCTCTTAAAGATCATTGACTAACAGAGGTTCCCCATCAGCTGAGTGGTCTTTTCTGAAGACAAGATTCAGATAGACATATGGGTGGCCACCTACCATCTAAGGAAACCCAAGAATCAGTCAACCCAGGTGACCCCATGACTCTGATGTCTAGAGCATGAAGAAGTAGATTTTTGCTGCTTAGACTGCCCTGTCTCTGGTAATTGTGATGATGGTCCTGTTGAGGAGCATAGGACACATTAGAAAGACCTGTTAAGGCTGCTGTGCCAGCCACTGTCTGGAGCTTAGCTGTGCCTGGCTTTCCTGGCATGGTAGGAAGACTCAGTAGGAAGCAGAGCCAAGCCGGGTCCCATTGGGTATGGGGTGCAGAAAATAATTCAGAGTGTCCCCTGAGCACCTGTTGCATATAAGGAGGAGTGATGGGAGGTGCTTTCGGACACACTTGGAAGAGATGAGGTCTACCAAGGGTTGTATGCTGTGCCATAGACAGCGGCCTGGTCAGGGCTGGCCACAGGGTCAGACCCAAGCCTGTGTTAAACACGCACATAGTTAAAAAGGTGAATTCTTCACTTAGGCTATGTTGGCCTTGGGTACTGGAGCCCATGTGAGTATCAAGGACTGAGAGCATAGCAGTGTTCACAGGACTGCTATGTCCAGACACCCCAGCCAACGGATTTGCTCAGAGCCCTGACAGACAACAGCAGAATATCCACGTGCTGATTGTTGGGGCAGTGCTGACAGAGAAACCAAGTTAGCCATGTCCAGCCAGTGGCTTCTAGGCAGCTGACCCCAGCTCCAGGCTCCCCGCTACTGCTTATTCCTTCCACTACAATATATGGTATGTGAGTGGGACATATCTTTGGGAAAATCTTTGACCTTGGGAACTCATGTGCCAAGAGCAGGCTGAGGTAAACATAAAAAAACAACACCATTTCCAAGATTCTTGGGGAAGAAAGAAGACTCTAGAGCATTGTGTCCACTCATCTGTTTTACAGTGGGAGGGGTAGATACCTCACAATTCCATAGGAAGGATGGGGGGGCGGGTTGCTGCTTTGGGACCATGGTGCTCCGTGTTCCTGGTCAAGAAACTTGACCTCACATTCTGGAGCACAAGGGCGGATCGATAATTTCCCGAGTTACTGTACCTTAAGAAAATGCTGTTATTTAAAATATTTTTGACAAATTATCTGTCAGCAGTAATGAAGTTATTGTTTCTTTTGATCAATAGGCTAAATATTGAGGCTATGAACTAAAAACTGCCCATGTTTCTAAGGACTTTTGGAGGTTCTGGTGTGGTCCGTCCTAGTCCATCTGTTTTGACCAACTTTATCAGGGCTGTTAAAATTGTCGTTTGTGATCTACAATGTGTTTGTGGGTCTCTCTGTTTGAGACCTATTGCATATTCACACAATAGAGTTGGTTGCTTAGTTATGCACCAGGAGAGGTGAAAGGTCATAACTATGTCTTTGGTTTGTATTTGTCAAGTCCATAAGTGCATTAAAAGTTTTTTTTTCCTAATGTTTATAAAAATTTGTGTATAACTTTGACCCAGACAGCTTGTATCAAAGCAGAAAGTCTCTTCTTCTTGTTTCAGGTAAACTACAAATATTAGCCAATTTATAATAAAAAAAATAGTAGAAAGAGCTTCCAGAAAACATTTATTTGTATGTGCACTAACAGGCACTTTCATTTTTTTTTTCCTGTAGCCCAGAATCCACTTTGAAATTCATGTTTGATAAATTCCCTGGCTTTCTGAGTAATTTAACTGTCTATAGGGCTGTTGATCCTGTGAGTGTATCATTGACCCTTGGGGACTTGTACACCATTTCTGCATATCCAAGTTCAAATATATGCTTAAGATTGGTTTAAATTTTAAGTTGTTGATCTTACTTCTGATAGATTTGTTAGCTTAGCCTCCATTTCATTTCTCAAACCTACCCTAATCCTCAGATACTCTCTTCTTAAACACATCTTTGCTAAATTCATTGATTGTGTTAGTAAAATGTATATTGAATAGTCGCTCTGCATGCAGGCACTATCACGGCACTGCCAGGATTGTCTCTCAAAGACCAGAAGACGTCTGATAACCTGCTGCCAATTATCACTTGCTTTCTGACTTTTTCTTAACATTAAGATTTTTGAGTCTTTCTAAGAATTTTTTTAAAACCTTCATCACCTTTAATAGATTTTTGATAGCTTTCAACCTATTCATTATACAGTTAAAGTGTAAGCCTGTTCTATCTAAAATAATTTTATTATATTTATTCTTAGGATTATTGGTTTTTTAATTTGATAAATGTTAATTTTTAATGAGTTTTTAAGGATGGTAAAATTAGCGAATTTTACTCACAGTCCTCTTTAATGGAAATTTGTACATTAATAGACATCAAGTTAATGCTACAAACAAATTTAGAGGTTTGTGTGTTCATAAACTATTGTGCCACAGGCATGTCAGGATACCCAATGTACATTAGCATGCATGAACTTTCTGAAGTTGAAATTGGCTCATGTGGTTAGTGGCCTATGTACCTAAAAGGTAGAGAAAATTCTAGAAGAGTGTCATACTTCATCTAAGGCCTTTTGAAAGGTATTTGTTTCTTCCCAGCTGAACTACTCTCCTATTTTTTAAGCTTTTAATTTATTTTTATTTTTGTATGCATGTGTGTACATGTATGTGTGTGTGTGCGTGTGTATGTATGTATGTGTTTGCCACATGTATGTAGGTCTTGCAGAGGCCCAAGGAATCCGTCTTAGCCCCTAAAACTAAAGTTAAGGGCAGTTGTGGGCCATCTGATGTGGACGCTGGGAACTAAACCCACAAACTCTTCTGTAAGAGTATCAAGCCCTCTTAACCACTAAGCCATCCCTCCAGCCCCATGATTCCTTCTTCTGAAAGCATCTATTACAACCCAGGACATTTTCATATGGGCATGTTCCCTGTGCCAACATTGAGTTTTATGTGTTTGCATGTGTGCAGGAAGGTGTGAATACAGGGGTCCCCACAGGTCACATTGTAGTGTCTTCCTCAGTTGCTCTCCCCATTGTCGTCGTCGGCATCATCATCATCATCATCATCATCATCATCATCATCACCCATGTCTCTCACTAAACCACTAGCTCAGTGATTTGAATGGCCTGGCTGGTTCCAAGTCCTAGCTAGGGATTTTCCTGTGTTCACCTCCCTAGCCCTGGGATTGCAGACTTGTGTGACAAGTATTTGGCTGACCAAATCATCCCTCCCGCTCCAGGGCTGTAGAGTTGGACCCAGATCACAGGATGCCACCGTGTGTCTTCCCTTTTCCTGTCCTGTCCTGAGCTAGTTGGCAAGGGCCGAGTAACACTGCCAGCTCCTGCTCTGTCTCCCTCGGCTCACTGCTTCTCTTAAGTCAGTTTGGGATTCCGATTCCTTTATTCCTCCTTTTCCCTCCTCTTTTCCATGAGGAAATTAGTCTAAAGTTAAAATAAAATAAAATAAATAAAACCCATCGGTGTGACCTGCTCAGCAAGACTTAGGAAGTTCTGCTTCTCAGTTTTCAGGCCCAACCGGACTTGTAGGGCTAGCATTCAAATTCCCTGTCTCTGGGGCAACATTTTAATAGAGTTTTTTGCTGGTGTTAAAGCTTAACTCTGGTGTTATATTCATACTCTACTATGGAGGTTTAACCACCCAATTTTATTAGCAGCAAAATAAAAGTATCGGGGAAAATGAAACCTTGGTGTTTGTGCCTTGGGAGGGAGCTGTCTGCCCCTTCTCCCAATGGCAATTTATATCTTCTTGGATCATGGGGCATGCAAACTTGGAGAGCACTAAAAGAAAAAAAAAGAAAGAAAGAAAAGAAAAGAAAAAAAGAGGCCTTTTGAGAACATTTCTGACTTAAATGAATTATATGTTGGGAAGGAATACCCAGTCCATATTATCTCTGCCTTTCACAGAAATAATGCCTTGATGGCAGGAGAGTTCCTTGTAGCCATGCACCCCAAACAAAGACTACTTCATTAGCTCAATTAATAGAACTGGAAGATGGCAGTGTGGGTAACTGGTCTACCTCGTTGGAAAATTTCCTTGCAAATTATTTATAGTCTCAGTGATTTGGCCTTCAGAAGGGATTTGGGCCCCGTGCTTTCTGGGTTGTCCTGAGCATCTTTTGGCTACAACAGCCTGTGAGTTTTGTAGTCTGTGTCCAGTAAGCTTAAAGAAGGGGCTGGTATCCTTTGAACTCTTCACCATTTCATGCTGCTGAGCCCCGGATTTAAACGGGAATTGCAGCCCTTGCTCTTAAGAGAGGAACTGGGCATGATTAGCTTGACTCATGAAGACTGTTCCCAGCATAATCTGTCCTTTTCAACCCAGAGTGCCCGCCTGCAACCCGAGGCCCTTGCCCTGGGTCTGTCATTCACTTCTCCAAGTCACTTCAAACTCAGTGGCAGTTCCCTGGGCAGTGATCTGGGGATAATGATGGCTGTGCCCTAGTTCTGTAGGGAGGAGCCCTAGAGATAATAGGAGTAAAAATGCTGAAGGAAAGATGAGAAGCCACAGAGCCTGCCCTCTGGGCATGACACGGCATCAGACTTCTCTGGGTTGGAAGACAGAGAGGGAGAGTTAAGGTCCACCTTCTTCAGGTGCTCCAAGAAACTCAGCAGATCGCAAGTTAGTCTTGCCTTTGAGATAAGCAATCGTTGCCTTTAGCACAAGCTTCTGCTACCCATTGCACGGGCTATACTAAGATTGACCAGCTGTCTGTCATCATCAACTCCAGCTGTCAACCCGACACAAACCTAGAGTGGGCGGGGGAGAGGGAAAGTCAACAGAGGAATTAACTAGATCAGACTTGCCTGGGATCATGTCTGTGGGGCATTTCCTTAATTGCTAGTTGATGAGGGAAGACTCAGCCCGCTGTGGGCAATGCCATCCCTAGGCAGTTGGGCCTGGTCTGTCTGAGAAAGGTAGCTGAGCAGGAGCCAGGGAGCAAACTTGTCAGCACCCACCTGTGATTTCTGCTTTTATATTCCTGCCGTGAGTTCTTGTCCTGTTTTTACTGGATGATGGAATGTAACAAGCAAGCCAAACCAACCCTTTCTTCCCCAAGTTGATAAGTACCCCAACAGAAGCTAGCTAGGATAATGCTTATCTGAGATGGCGATTTTACTGGGTGTCCTATAGTCTGATGACAGATTTGGCAGCCCTGGTTTTCTTGACTTTGCTCTAGCAGGGCAGCTCATCTTTCCTTTTCTGTTCCAGCAGGGCAGTGATACAGCGTGGAGGCATCTGGAATCGGATGTCAGATGATGGATACAGATTTCTTCTAACACGGTTTTTGTCTTGTGCATGTGGGCAAGTCACTGAACCAAAGGGGCCTCAGTGTTCTACCTCAGAGAACTACTTCAGGTTTCACCATTGCAGAGTGTTGTGAGGACACATGGGACTGAACTTTGAAGAGCTGGTGGCTGGCAGAATTTCTGTGCAGTTTATTCTGGAAAGCACAGCCATACATACATTTGACGTCTGTCTTATCAAGGGAGGTCAGGTGCAGCGGTGTGCTAGTTTGATCCAGGATCTTTCCCAGTCAAATGTATTAAAATGTCCCAATTTCTTCCAGTTTAAGTTCTTAATGTCTCTCACTGACTGGCTTTACATGCATTATCAGTGTTCATGTGTGCTTGTGCTTGTGTGTGTGTATATGTGTGTGTGTGTTTGTAAAAGCCAAATTTCTGTTTCCAGGGCTAGAGTGGTCATTGTCCCTAGTGGTCACAGAAATGAAGGAGCCATGCAGGTGTTTCTGAACAATGGTGTCAGGGATCCCAAGGATGGCAGGAGAAAACTCTGGGTACACAGTAGCAGCTGGCTCAGTGATAGGGTCCACAGCAAACCAGGAGTAGGGCTGGCTGGTTGGTGAATATGTCTCTCAGACACTTTGGTTTCTCTCTGGCTTCATCTTGGAGCCAAATGTGACCCTTCCCAGGTTTTTTTTTTTTTTTTTTTTTTTTTTTTTTTTTTTTGTAGCGAAGGTGGAGCAAGTCCCCTTCACTTCCTGGGAAAGCTAAGCTCAATCTGTCTTCTCCCAATGCAGCATCCTCCTATCGAGCTGGGAGCCCTCTGTATCCATCCCGCCAGGCCCATATGGATCAGCTCCTTGTTGACTTTCTCATTGGCTCTTCCTCTCAGCTGCACTTGGCCTTCTGATGCTCTGGCTTCCTTCTGCTCTGATGGAGCCATTTGTAAGGCTTCCCCTGGGTCCTCTGAAGCGCCTGCTGCCTTTCTCCAGCCGGCTCCATTTCCCTTCCTGTTCTTTGTTTTTCATTGTTACAGCAGGCTTTGGTTGATAGCTTGCAAGTTTTCTCTTTTTTCCCTTCCTTTCTTTTCTTTCCAAATTTTGCATTATACTCACTGAAAATGGAGTTTTACCATCCCCTGCCTCCCAGTGACTTATGGGTAGGAACATTGTACCAATTGATAGAGATGGACATGAATACATTAATGCACCACTAATGAGAAGTCAAATTAATCATCAGAAGCTGGTGTAGAGTATATTTTAGTGTAATTCTTGCGGCACAAACCCTTATTATACGCAGTTATATGTGGTTTGATACCAGAAAAATGTGTGAGTAGGTGATTGATGACTTCCTTCTGTCCTGCCTTGATGTACTGGTCGATTCTTTTATAAGGACAATTCCTAAATTCCTGTGCGTGTGTGTGTGTGTGTGTGTGTGTGTCTGTGTCTCTGTGTGTGTGTTAGAATGTGGCTCAGAATTTCAGGGGGAGAGAAAGAAAGAAAGAAAGAAAGAAAGAAAGAAAGAAAGAAAGAAAGACAAAATAGAACAATTGTAGGATTTTAGTCAAAATGCCCAAGACAAGACCTCAAAACAGCCCAAAGAACCCTTCCCACCCAGACAGTGTCACTCAGCACAGGCAATCAATTCTCTAAGCCCTCTCACAGAAGGAAAAAAATGCTAATTTTACACTGTTGAGAGCAAATGATTATTAGTAAGAAATATTTTTGACAGGGACTCATTTGTTCTTGCTTTAAAAACATAGAAACACATTCTGTTCCCATCCTCCATTACACACCCTGTCTACATCGCTTAGGAATTTGCTCTTGGAGAGTTCTGCAGTCTAACCTAAACCTTTGTAACACAGCTCTCTGCTTCTTCCTGCCTGAAAGCACTGTCGTAAACCACGTCAGCGGTAAAGGTTAGGCTTAGTGGAGATTTGGTCTCTTGAGCTCCTACTTTCAAAATAAGGACTTTGTTGGGCGCTTCCCCTGGCGAAAGCAATTTTACATAGACACAGCAGAGCACACAGGTACCCTGAATTCATCATGCCACCTAGCAAACAGAGAATGGGACCGCATGAGAGCAGATCTCCCATCTCCCGCACATCACAGAAGGCCGGCCCCTGGAGCTAGTTACCCCTGGAGCTAGTCACCCCTGTAGTTAGTGGAAGAACATACAGCATTGTACACACCTTTCCTCTCCCTGGTGCTAATTTACAAATGCATGTGTGAAATCTAACTACAGACCCCCACTGGTGGCCAGAAGAAATCTCCCGACAACCCAAACGTGGCAGGTCAGTCCTGCTCTGAAGGTGACTGACTTTGCCTTATTAGAAAGTTAGATGTGTGTCACATTCCCTTTCTGAAGGAGCTTCAGCAAATAGACACACTTGCTATTTTCCCTAATCTGTTAATCAAGCTTGCAGATTAAACTAATCATCTATTTCTTTGTTTTTTGATTGCTCTGATAACTTCCCCAATCCCATTCTCTCCTTTCAGGTTAGAAAAAGCCCTAGGTATAAAGAGCTTCCTCTTTAGCTCCCTGGTCCTCATGCCCCCACCCCCCAACCCCATTTTGGAAGAAAGGGTACTGCTTGCCACAAGATGGAGCTCTGTAGATGACTTTTTTTTGTTTTGTTTTGTTTTGAGTTTTGAGTTTCGTTGGAAAGGAATAGAAATTTCCTTTTCAGCCTGTGGGACACGAAAGGCCCTGTTATTTTGCAGGTCTTCCTTTTGTATGCTGTCTGTCAGGACTCCCGGCTGTGCTGGTTAACATATCTGCACACAGGTATATATAAAGCAGACCTGTGGAGGGAACAGGCTAAGGATGCAAGGACTTCCCGGCTCTTTAAGCATCTCCACCTGGATGCTTCTGCTGTCCCTGCGAGGTTTACATTGCAGGAGGCCCGCTTCTCTGGGGACTGGAGTGTCCTTATTCTTCGTGGACAGTTGTGAGCAAGAATAACATTTGTTAGCGTGTGTTTAGCCAGAAATTACGCAGTGCGCCATGGAGTCAGAGAAGGAGAAATAAGGTCTGTTCAGCTGCGCATGCTCACTCTTCCTGGGCATGGTTAGCTGAATACTGGACACCACCTCCAGGGACTCCTGACTTCCCTGCCCACAGTATCCTGAACCGAGGAGGAGTGGTCAGCCAGTCAGGGCTGCTCTAGGCACAAGTTGCCTAGTGATTTCCTGGGTCTGAGAGTGCTGCCTTCAGGTGGGAGGAAAGCGGCTTCACACCCGCCTACTATGGAAATAAGTTCATCCCCAAGTGGAGGAGGCAGCAGGTGCCCAGTGCTGTCCTTGCAGACCCCAAGTTCTTTTTCTCATTCCCCTTAGGTGGGTAGCAGAGGGAAGTGCTCTGTGCTGGGCGTGGCTCTTCCTTGGGGGTATGTTTTTAGCTACAGGGTTTATGAGCTGTACATTTACTTGATTGGGCTGTTGGTTATTTTTATTTTCTCCTCTTGTCAACTTGACAACCTGAGGGCAGAGGATGCCATGCCTGCAGAAGAGGCAGTAAACAGCGCTCCCAGATAGAGCTCCTCCACCAAGGCCTTGGAGGCTCGCCTCCTCCTCCTCTGCTCCCCCTCTATTTCCAGCCCTTCCTCTGTCTCCTCTCTATTGCCCGCTCTGCAAGGATCATGCAACCAGAACATTCCACTCTAAATAAATAAATCCCGAAATAAATATGGATGTGAGCCTCATTAACATTACCTGTCAAATCCCTAAGCACTGAACCCCCAAATGGCCCCCTGGGCCTCTCAGTAATTTCTGGAAAGCACATTAGAAAAAAAAGATGATTGGGGGTGTATTTGTGGAAATCATTAGTGGGGTGGGGGAAGATATGGTTATAAGTCAATAATTCTTTCTGACACGACCTTAGCTCTGTTGTGTGACGACTCTCCTTATTGGAGGGAAAGACATATGGCCTGAGGTTTACAGCAGATGTCAGGAACCCTGGGAGGTGGCGCGGGGAATATCTTGGTTATATTTTTTCTTTTTAACTGACATGGATGTATGGGACATTTTGTCAACCTAATGACCATTTCCTTTGGTTCTTCTGGTCATGGCATGTCGGGTTGGAGTGACCTACTTTGCAAAGGGTAGTAAATATCATTGAAGGCAAAAAAAATTATGTTAGAAAAGGTCCAATGAGAAGACATCAGCTTACATTCTTAGGATACAGCGTTGGATTTATACCACATGTCCCATGCAGGGTGTGTATCCAAGAGCTTGAAGCCACAAGGGTAGGTGTCTGTGTGATTCTCAACTACGGAAATTCCTGTGCCTCGGACCTTGTTTGTTCTGGAGATGGGGAGCTGGAATTAGTGGTTGGCTCTGAAGAGCTTTGTGGCTTTGCCTTTAGGAATTCTCAAATAGCCCCAGCATGGTTTAGCAAAGATGTAGTCACTGGGATCCAAGAGTCAATTGAACTGCAGAGGTGGTAGACCAGCGTGGGCTTAAGGGCTTCAATACTTATTTGAAGAGGGTGGGACCAAGCCAAGTGAGCAAATTGAATTCATCAGGGAGCTGCCTGAAGGGAGTGGGCAGGTGATAGGGAGTCCTCATTAGAACACAACTCCAAGGCCTTGCTGAGGGTTGAGACTCTGGAGGAGGGAAAGGTGGGGCATCCTAAAGTACCACTCAACTTGAATGGCAATAGACAACAATGATTGCTATAAACCAGGCCATCAGCACACAAAGTGCTCCTAGTGGTGGTACCCTGTGTTTGATTAGGAGTGGCTGTTTCTGCCCCTGGCCTTGGCCTATAAGTAGTAAAGACTCAGCTGAACACTCTGTCTTCCCTCTTCTCCTCTCTTCTCTCTCTTCTTCCTCACACCCGTCCTCTCTCTCCAGTCCCTGCTCCTCTTTCTCTTTGCTCTCCCTCCTCCCTCCCTTTCTCCTCCAGCACGGTTCCAGCACCAGCCATATTCCCCTTCCACCTTCTTGCCTTGTCAGAGTGACCACGGCCAGAGAAAGTCCATCAGATGACTGACAGCTAACCATGTGGAGTTGCAAGCAGGCTTGAAACCAGTCATATCCAACATCTTGATCTCGGAGCTGCCTTCTCTCCACCTTGGACTCAATCCTTTCTCTGGCTCTGGAGTCCGCAGCCTTCTTGAGATGGTTGATTTGCCACACATCTGCAGCCCCTCTCCCTGGAGTTGAGGGTTCTTCGTCTTTGCCTCTCTTTCCTTCTTCTATTGTTCCCATTCTTGCCTCTCCTTCACCTTAACAGTACCACGGAGAATGGAAAGATGGACACCGACTCTTGCTCAGAGCCATGGGGAGATGTCAACAGGAGGTGTGCCCCCTCCTCAGGTCTTTGGAGCCTCAATGGAAGCCTCCTGCCTTGCCTGGCTGCCCTCAGTGGCACCAGCAACTCTTTGCCACAACTGGCTGTGCCAAGCTAGACATCTACAGCGAAGATCAACAGAAAAGTCTCCAGGTGATTTTGAACCTCCCTGAAGTTGTCCATGATCTGATTGGTTTTCACAGTCACCCTTGGCCTTGTATGACAGCAGCACCCTAAAACACAGAAAGAGCCCATTGGTGTCTCAGTTTAGGCCTCCAACTTTTGGGATCTGGTATAAGTGGCCAGTAGACTCAGTTGAAGCTGTCTGCTTTTAGGGGTCATTTCACACAAAGAAAAGCAGTAAGTCATAACCCAAAGTAGGGAATGGCCTTGAAAAATCAATTTTCTAGAAAGGTAGCTTTGGCTCGCTTGTTTTTCTTTTGGTTGTAGTTGTCTGGTGTGGAACTTAGCACTCACATGTGCTAGGAAAGTATACGATAGATCTCTGGGCTTCTAGAATGTTTTCAATTTACTTGTTTTCAGTGCCATTCATTTCCTCCCCTTTTGAATGCATATATATATATATATATATGTATATATATACATACACATATATATATATACATATATATGTGTGTGTGTGTGTATGTGTTTGTATGTATGTAGGCACACATGCATATGGAGAACAGATGCATCTTCCTCGATGCTCTCCACATTGTATGCTGAGGCAGAGTCTTCCCGCTGAGCCCAGATCTCACTTATTCTACTGGCTTTGTCCTGAGGGTCCCTTGTCTTCAACTCTCAAGGGCTTCCACGTGCTGGGATTATAGGCAGCTGCCACGCTGGTACTGAGGATCTGAACGTGGGTCTTGGTCCTTGTGTGGCAAGCACTTTACCCATCGAGTCACCTTCCCAGCCCTCAGTATGTTTTTTTAAATTAGTCTTCCCTCTAATGGATTTTTTTAAATAAAAACGTTAAGAAACAGTGACAGATGTAAGTCAAAGGATCAGTTTACACGGGTCTGAGAAAGTTTCCCAGGTCCCAGGCTGATTCATTCATTTGCCATCCTATGCTCTGGCAGTGAAGAATAAATCATGTGATCTGCTTTCTTCCCTGCTCAATTGTATTATTTTACTGTTCCCCTAAAACTCTGACACAAGGCAAATTTATATTATTGTGCTCCTAATTAGGCAACAGCCCTCGAGGAGTCCAGTGGTACATACTCTAAGCAATGTCCTTCTTCAACAATGTGGATTTCCTCCTGTCGGGCTAAGAAGATGGAACAATGACAGAAGGCAGCCTGGTGATGACAGCCCTCAACAGGTCTGTCTCCTGAGTCAAGCAGTGTTAAGAGCTACACAAGGTTTCGGTAGCGTAGTAAAGCATGTCACGGGGAATCAATAAATAAATGTGGTGTTGGCTGGGAAGAGCTTTCTTGCTCATCAGAAGGTAAAAAGTATTGTAGATGCAGTTTCTAGTCTTTAAGTGAAACCAGCTGTTTGTCTGTCTGCTTCTAACCCACATTCTGTCATGCCCGGTTCATACTTCTGATGTCACCCAAGGTGGGGTGTGCAGGCAGATTATAGGCACCTTGAACTGCCATGTACCCTGTAAAGTCAAGCTCTGAACATTTTTGCTTTCTGGGGCATCTTCATTTTCTTCTTGTGGTGGCTTCTAAGCTATCAACTTTCAGTTACTTCTTCTTCCTCCTCCTCCTCCTCTTTTCTTTAATCTGCTTTTCTGAGTTATGGCCTTCCTACGGAACCTAGGCTGGCTGTAATCCTCATACCGTGGCCTCTTGGGTACCTCTGTTATAGATGTGTGTTGCTATAACTGGGCTATCCCTGCATTTTCCTTTCTAACAAGTTCCTGTTTAGTCCAGATTAATATTTGGTTGTGCATGGCCATGTGGTTTTCAACAGTGGACTGTGTTGTCTTCTTTAAATCAGAGCTTCTCAGCAGCTGATCGGAACTCCATCCCGTATCACAGCATCCACAGAGGTAGGTACCCACATAAGTGTTCATGATCATATCTACAGATGCTGCTCAGCTGATGTTGTTCCTTTCTGTTCACATGCACAGCACTAGACAGCCACCGTTGCTCCACTCTCCTCGCTTGTTGAGGCAAAAGTATATGAAACAGTTCTGGTCAGTAAGAAGATTGGGGCTTCTGTGAAAGTATTTATGAATGACAAAATAACAGGGACAACTGTCCCTTCCTGGCCTGTGACCTAGTTGGCTGTATGAGATCCCTAAGACCAAGCAGAAGGGCTCCGTTGCCAGCCTGGCCCCTGCCTCACTTCAGGGAAGCAGCACTCTAAGAGATAGTTTTGGAGTTTGGTTGTGAGGTAAAGGTTCCCATTGTTAGTCAGTTCCCTTGGAGTGAGCTGTGGCCTTCAGTCAGAACACTCTTCAGATGCTGCTTCTCAGTGGGTGGGAATGAAATGGTCTGAGCAGGGACCTATGGAAATGGTTGTACTTCATTTAAAAGAACAAAGTCAACTGTCATAAATCAAATGCACATTCATGGCTTCAGTGGCCTATGGAACTGGCTTAGGGAGACCTGATTCAGCTTCTGGAATCTGTGAGTTGATCTTTGTGGCTTTGGTTATTTGTATGTGACCTAGAAAATCTTTGACATACCTGCAGTTTTGTGGGGACTCCCATGTAGATATTGTATGATATTAATACTCCTTTTCTCATGTCTTTGTGGACTCATAAATTCTTGTGAATGGGGTAGAATCCTACTTCACACACACATACAAGCACATATGTACACACATGTAAAAATGCACACTTATACAAGCATGCACATCTAAAACCTGCACACACCTATACATAATTATGTATATGCATATAAACACACGTGTGATGTGGGATTTCCTTGTATGCTGTGATTACCATTGATTAACAAAGGAACTGCTTTGGGCCTATAGCAGAGTTATAGGGGGACAGAGCTAGGTGGGGAAAACTAAACTGAATGATGGGATAAAAAAGGGCAGGGTCATAGAGAAGCCATGTAGACCCCTGAAACACCTGTGCATGCATATACATGCTCACATTCACAAACACACACATCATACACACACACACACCACACACACACACACACACACAGATAAACACCTGAGACTGAAAATAAAGAAAAAGAATGCAAAATGGGGGTGAGTGGGAGTCAGGAACTAGCTCTCTGGACATGACGGGAGTGAAATGCTGGGTGATGGCACAAGGAAAAGTGACCTCTGAGGTCATGGTGACCATATTTTGTCTGGGCAGACCACTTGCTGGTTAGGTCTGAGTGTGGTTGAAATTGGGAGTGTGCTCTATGTCTGATATGGACTTGATGAAAATAACATTTATACCTGGATGTTTCCTGAGTGGGGGTGCCTGAAAAGGGCTTAGGACCTGTCTATATACCTGTCAAGTGCTTTCTACATGTGCTGTATATGAGGGTCCTGTTGACTGAAGGATGGCAAAAGGCTCTGCTTTATAAGTGACTTAGTCACCCCCGTGTTGGAAACTGGCAAGTGGCTTAACTTACACAGTCCTGTAGAGTTTGTGCCCTCTTGGGCTCATATGGGCCATCAACTTGATCTCCTGGTGTAGTCAGACCAAAAAGTTCCCACAATAGCCTGAAATGGATTATAACAAAGGTGTATTTACTTGGGGATAATCTCACAGTAAGGGTAGTGATCCATAGTCCTCTGTGTATGCTGGGAACTGGAACTGAATCTAGCAGCAAAGAGGGCCATATATGCTTTTTTTTAATCTGCCTTTTAAATACATAGAACCATGCCCAAAGTGGGCTGGTACCTTAAAGGCTATTTGCTGAAGGAATTCCCACAACACTTTTCCCTTTTTCTAGCTCAGTTGGTAGAGCATGAGACTCAACCTCAGGGTCATGGATTTGGGCCCCATGTTGGGTGCCAATTTGTAGTCATAACAAAGAGTTCCACAATAACCTGGAATGAACTATAAGAAAGGCTTATTTATTTGTTTGGGAATAAACTCACAGTAAGGGTAGTGATCCACAGTCCTCTGTAAGTGGATGGGACTGGAACTGAATCCAGCAGCAAAGAGGACCATGGACACTTTTTGTCTGCCTTTATAGAACATGAGACCATGCCCAAAGTGGGCTGATACCTTAAAGGTTATTGTCTGAAGGAGTGCCCATAACATCCTGTGGCTCTTTCTTCTTTGCTCAGGGACAGAGTCTGAAGTCTGTCAACATACGCCAACATATACTTGGGGAGGATGGAGCTACAGCTCCCTACAGCTCCAGCAAAATTTATCTCTCCAGAGCCCATGTTGGATTGTGTTTGCCATGCGATAAGTATGAGAGATGGAGTCCTCACTACAAAGCATTGGTGTCTTTTTCATGGGGGTCCGGGTCTGTTCTGTTGGTAGTGAGTTTTCACTCTCTAGGGATGAAATCGGTGACCTCAAGGATGGATAGAAATGAAGGGCACTCCTCAGTTTTGCCTCTTCTTGTGCATAAGCTCACTTGCTCTTCTGCTTTCTGCCATGTTAGGAATCACAGGGAACCATTACCAGACACAGCGGCCCAATGCTAGCCTTCTGCTGAAAATAAGCTCTGTCTTTCAGAAGTTACTTACTTGCTCTTGGGGTATTATGTTCCAGACCCAGAAGATGAAGATAGTATTTTAATCACTTTGGATAACTTCCACATTATAAATCTAGGATTTATCAGCTGATTATCAGCAGAGGTGAGTGATGCTTTGTTATCATGGTCGAGTTAATTCAACTCAATTAGAAACTGGTGGTTTGGGTTTGAATTGAAAGATTGGCAGTCACTCCTGATGAAAGGTAATCTATTCCTAGAAGAGAATGATTGGCTCCCCAGAGCACCAACTCCCTCCCACCACACCTGTGGGACCGTAAGAACGCTTGTATTTTCTTAGGCTCCAACACAGAGATGTTGTGTCAGGGTACCTCATTCCGTTTCCGCCTTTCAAGGGGTAGCTCCTGGGCTGCTGGCAGCTACAGGAGACTCTCTCATTATAGTTTAGGCACCAACAATTTGAGGTGTGTTGAAAACTGCTTTTCTCTGATGTCTGCATTTTGAAGTCTGGGTGAAGACCCGAGGATCCCCCTTGAGGTGCCACTTAAGCTGTGGAATCATTTGCTTTGGGGAGTCTCATTTCATTCATTCATCTTCCAAAACTGAATTGCTGGAATCCAGACTAACAGTTGAACAGAAAGCATTTTGTAAGGACTTTTGACGGAAACTTAAAAAAGCCTAAATTAAACAAACAAACAAACAAACAAACAAACGAAAATAAAGCAAAACAAAACATAAGTGAAAACAAAAAGTGCAGAGGAGCCAGCCACCTATTAGGAGCTGAAGTCAACCCCACAGTACTGTTTGAAGTTGTCTTCCCTTCGGCTCAGCAAAACTTGAGCCCTAAGAAGATGCCTTCTCTCCAGGGTAAAATTCTTAAGTGTCTTTAGGACAGGAAAGGCTTAGGAATTCTTTGGGGACATTCCCTTGGGTTCTAGAATACTCTATACCGTTTGATGATTGTTAAAAACAGTGACGGTGGGACCTGATGTTTACAACACATATTCTTGGTCATTTCTGAATGCCGAGAGGGCTTAAACTGTACCCCAGTTCCAACCCTTGCCAAGTTTCAGCCCCGCCCCCAACAACCTTGCACTTAGATAGTTAAGTTTATTGCAGAAGACAGCAACTTACCTGAACTAAACTTTCCAAATTAAAGCTGGTGAGGCAAATGCTATTGAGTGATGTGGAGAACGAGCTGTAATTTGTAGCTCCATTATTTGCCAGCAATGCTGGTGCCGTACTTCAAGTGTGGAGGCTGTACAGTCGGCTTCCACATTGGCTTGCTAAGAACAGAGGCTTTTAGCATCCTTTGGAAGTGCTCTAAGGAGTTTTCGTGACATATTTGAAAGCTTTCACAGCCAATGGGTAGTCAATGTGCAAAATAAAAAAAAGATGAGTCTGAGGGCTGGAAGCAGATGAGCGTGGTTCAGGAAGAGATTTAAACCATATGAGTGCAGCCCCACAGACAGAGATTATGATTTTTTATTCAAAATGTAGGCAGACGGTGGGCAAGATGCAATCAGTCTTTAGCTCTGCCGCACTGTGTAAGCATATTAGAAAGTCTCTGTGATGGTAATCACGAAGTGAACTTGAAACCACCCCTAATTAAACTGTCTGCATCCCCCAGCCTCTTCCCATAATGATGTCAAACCATGTAGCAATTAGCCTCACCTCTATGGATATAAACACTGTTTGTAAATCATATAAACTTAACCTGGCTTGCTTATTGAAAATCTCCTAAAAAGGAATTAATTAGCTGTGTATGTTTTGGAATGGGAATTTATGGGATCATTTTGGAATCTTTCACTGAAGTAAATTAATTTTTTTCCCTGAGACTTATCAAATTGGATCTCTTGTAGAGAGGATGGCCAAGGAAGATGGAGCCCAATTTTCTGCATTTTCCTTTTCTTTCTGCAGAGGGTACTGAAGTGTGGAGTTCTATTGAGTTAACCCAGTTGAAGATGTGTTTCTTGGGGAAGGTAAGCACCACCTGAAGTCTGCAGCCTTTCTGGTGTGTTTCAGGTTCACCGGAATACAAAGTTTGGCCCTAGCAAAAACCTCTCCCCAGCTATGAGTTGTCTCAATAAGCCATTAGTCCCAAACTGTATAGCCACAACCTGGGATAGGTTACCAGTAACTGGGTAAGAGTCCAATTCCAGACAAAGAAACCAAACAACCAAAACGAACACTCCACTGTTTTAACTCAGAGATTTTCCCCCCTGCTCACAGGGAGCACAAAAGAAAAGCGAGCCAAGTTCATGATCCAGCCTGCTTTGTTTCTGTTTTCTCTCCGGAACCTGGGCTCTTGGTGGCCGGTGGCTTACCTGAACATCAGCCACATAGCACATTTATGGTTATTGTGTTTTACAGGTTGATAGATTTTTATATTCTGTCCAAGTCAGGATCTTACACCACCTGGTTTATTATTCAGTAATTTACAGTGTAGCCAGGCATGCTTGGCTTAATGTAGGATAAACTTATAAATCTATTGTTCCACCCGTTGCCAGGGTTGGTGTGAAATGAACTACAGAGAGGCGTCCATACATTGCGGCTCTGCCGTTTTTTTCTCTTTGATAGGGAAGCAGGCAATAGATAACCCAGTGACAGTGGTGTCCCCAGGGGCGGCAGAATGGGAGAGCAGCACTACGTCAGCTTAGTCAGTCATTATTGCCTGAGCCGTGAACCATTAATGGACTGCTACGCCCAGCTCAATCTGCGTCCGATTATGGCTTTTGGCAGTAGAAGTGTTATCTAATAGCTAACTTTGCTTCCTCACTACTATCTCATTAGTTTCTCGGATAGAAATGTGCACAGGTACATATTGATAGGGGCCTTCATTGAGAAAAGGCAAGATCTTGGCTGCCCCCACCCCCATTTCTGGAAACAATGTGTGTTGATGCTGCCTGGGCTGATCTGACAGGAGAGGCATTCTTTCTCAGGTGCTTCTGGGCCTGATATACACAGAGCTAAGCGTGCAAGTGTGTTAAATACAGCAACCACACTGGGATACACAGAACTGAGTGTGTTAAATACAGCGACAATGCTGGTATACACAGAACTAAGTGTAAAAGTGTGTGAAATCCAGAGACAATGCTGGGATACACAGAGCCAAGTATGCAAGCGTGTTCAATACAACAACAATGCTGGGATGCACAGAGCCAAGTGTGTTAAATGCAGCAGCAATGCTGGAATTCACTTGTCACACAGCTTCTGTACAAGGGAGAACTAGCATGGAGGAGAGAAAGGAGAAATAGAGGAGCTCTATTTCACCCCAACTCGTTATACAGGTACAGCAACTCACTTTGAGATCCTGAGAATTAAAGCTTGTCTTTCTTGACATAATACTAAAAACAAGGAATCTGAGGTGCTGTATAATTTCCGTTACTTGTAACAAAGGAAATCATGTTGCTTATACGTGGCTTCAGATCTTCAAAGAGAAATAATTTCGGAGGGAAGACCATATGGAATTCTTAGCTCTATAGTTCTCGCGGTAAGAACTTTATTTTGCATATTTTGCGTCTCTTAAGCATCAAAGTTTTCTCAGCATCCTCCTTTGTAAGGTGTGAGCCTTTTTGCCCCCGTGCACCTGCCCAAGTGGAACTGCTGAACCCCAGCATTCTCCCAGGAAGGATGTCTGTGTAGGTGAATTCAGACTGTGACCATAGCTGCCCATCCCTACATGTGGCTGAGCCGACCATTGTTGAAAATTCTCTGTGATGTCGAGAAGCAGAAAGGATTCGAACAACGCTAGCCAGAGAGGCAGAATGCTGAGGAGCAGGGCTGACGGCGCAGAGGGAGACAGGGTGAGCACTGAGAAGGCAGACTGTCTGGCCTCGGGCCCGGGCCAGCTGCTGCAGCTGCCCCTTAACACTCAGCTGGAGCGTGCCAAGGAGGGGGAGCCCAGGCACCACATCTGGCTTGTCACCCCATCTGGCTTGCCACAGTCATCACTTCCCAACAGCAGCCAGAGACAAGGCTACTGAAGGAAAGCCTGATTTGAGCCTGCTGAGCACCGAGCGCACGGAACGTGCCTGAGAGAGCTGCTGGCATGGGGCCTTCGTGAGTGTCCCCATTTGAGAAAACACTTATAGAATAAAGTCAAGTAGTAAATGACTACCCAAATCCCCCAATCCAGATGCAGTTCCTCACTCTTGCGCACACATGTGCCCACATGTTCATGTTTCTATGTGAGGACATACTGCTCCTGCCAAGGCACACAGACACAGGCTGGGGCAGTCCAGGCCACACACACGTCTACACAGGCCTATAACCCAGCTCAGATTCTCTGGTTCTTTATAGCCTTTTGACCTGGCCATGGTTTGAGTTTAGCAAAGCAAACCACACAGAGTACCCTGGAAATGTCACAGGCCTTTCTAGTCCCAAACTCCTTTGTCTTCCTTGATTTTACTTTGTCACCACCTTAACAAAAGACATGGGCCACATTGCCTGAGTGACAGCTCCTCCTTGCTTTCTTATACAGAAGTTTCTCCAACCATTATGGCTCCTCATACAATCTTAACTCCACCTTAAATTTTTCACTGAAAGCATGGCAAGCATAAGCCAGGCATCAACATGTAATCACACCTGTAATCCCAACATCTGGGAGACGGATGCTGGACGATTTCTGGGAGTTTGCCCTCAGTCTGTGCCATGGAGTGAGATCCCATGGCAAATGCAAAACAAAAATCAGAAAACAAAAATACACATTAAAAGCAATGACAAGTACCAGGAGGCTTATCATTTGGGATCACCTCATCAGAAACTATAATCTATTTTATTACCAGATGAAATAAATTTTAAGGGTAAAAATTTTGTTTCTAGGAAAGCTAATTTGAATTGGGATACTTAGAAAGAAATTCCCAGAAGAGATAAGACAGAACCAATAGCTACCTACTTTAATGACTTGAAATTTGAAAACTGAAAATTCTATACATTGGCAAAAACAAGGAACAACTGGAAAACTCATCCACTGCCAGTGGGAATGGAAAAAGGTGCACCTGTACTACCAAACAGTGTGGCAATGCTTACCAGGTTACATATACAACACGGTAATCGTATTCTTTGTTATTAACCCTCCAGATGAAATCATATAGTTACACAAATAGTCTGAATACAGCAGTCACAGAAGGATTATTTCTATGTGTCCCCCAATCACATTAAAAGAATCTGTAAATAACCAACATCACTAGAAACTATCAAGAGGTAAATGGATAAACAAATCCCTGGCTTTTACACACCAGGAATATTACTCTGCCATATAAAGGAAAGTATTGCTCAAAGGATACAGAGAACAAATCTCAAAATTCTTGCAGTAAGTCACAGAAGCCAGGCACCATAGAAAGAATGTATGTTTTATATGAAATCATTTACCTGCCATTCTACAAAAAGAAAGCCCTCCAGAAAATAGGTACGGAGCTGCCAGAACAGGGTGGGGGAGGGTGTAAAAAAACTTTGGGGGCCTATGGTAATACAGAAATAGTTGTGTGGCTGCATAAAACTGTCTAAACACACCCAATGCCACACTGAAGACAGGATCATACCTTTATAGATCAGTCATCCTCCAGCGGAGCAAGCAGCAGAGATGGAGCAAATCAAATTCATCCTTTATAAAGCATGATACAAAAGACCAGAATGTCCTGGGGGGGACCCATAGGGTGCCAATAGCACAGCTATGGCACCAAGGCAAAGTCGAATGACCAACAAAGGCAGGAGGAAATGTTTGTAATTATTATTTGTTGGTTTTCTTCATTTTAGAAGTGCTCTTGTGGTAGTTCGTGCCCATAATCCTAACAGGTAGGAGGCTAGATCAAGGGCGTTGCGCTCAGTTTGAGGCTAACCTGGTCTTCTTCGTGAGTTATAGGCTATCCTAAGCTACAGAGTGAGATCCTGTTTTAAATCCAACTGCCACCTTAAAAAGGGTATTTATAAAGAATCTAAGCCAGTGGGTGATTGATTAAATAAGGTGGATTATCCCAGGGGAAGAACAGCTAGTAAGAAAATAGCTATAGCGGTAGTTAGAACCCCTTACAGTCCTTCCCTCACTCTTCAGGGTGATTGGAATTGTTGGTCAAGATAGGGTTAATGCACTAAATGGTGCCTATTTAAAGGGTGAAGTTTGATCAGCTTTGATTTGCTGAATTCTCAAAGGTAACGGAGAGTTCTTACATCCTTCTGTGTTTCTTCTCTCTTCCTTCTTCCTGGGGAGGGTCATCTGCTCCCGGGCTACCAGCGGTCTGCTTCTAGCTGCTAGATACCAGTTCACATCATTACAGTTTCATGTCACCAGGACCCTGTCACGCTGTTGTGTTGCTGGCTTCTTTTGCAGCATGTTTTTTGGATGTTCATCTCTGTTGGGTATACATCCTATTGATTGAACAGTTTACACTTTGTGATTGTTGGGTGATATTCTATAAGTTGTGTGCTACAGTTTGTTCACCCATTCACTCAGAATTGAAATTTTGGGTTGTTTCTCATTCTTACAGTTATAAATAACTGGCTGGGAATCACGATGCACTCTTATTATGTGGATGGCTGCCTACTTGTAGTGGCATTTCATTTGTATTTTAATAAATAAAGTTTGCCCAAGGATCAGAAAATTAAAACAGTCATACTGGCCAGCCTTACAGACCAGGCAGCAATGACACACACCTTTAATCCCAGTAGCCACACTAGCTTGTCATAGAAACCAGGCGGTAGTGGTGCACGCCCTGAATCCCAGAACTAGAGAGGACTGTAAAATGGGAGGAGATAGCTCTCAGTCTTAGTCTTATTCTGAGGTTTCTTGGAGGCAGGATCACCATTTTAGGATTGAGGTTGAGGTAAGAGCCAGTGTCTGGCTGCTTTGCTCTTCTGGTCTTTAGGTTGAATCCCAATATCTGTCTCTGAGTTCTTATCAATTGTGCTTCACCTACTTCTGGAAACTAGCTATCTTAGAGTTTCTATTGCTGTGAAGAGACACCATGAGCACAGTGACTCTCATAAAGGAAAGCATTTAATTGGGGCTTGGCTTATAGTTCATTGTCATCATGGTGGAAAGAATGGTCACACGCAAAAAGACATGGTACTAGAGAAGGGGCTGAGAGTTCTACATCCAGATCCAGAGGCAGCAGATAGAGTGCTACAGATAGAGAGTGCCCACTGGGCTTTGCTTGATCATCTGAGACCTCAAAGCCCCCCCCCCCAGTGACACACTTCCACCACCAAGGCCACACCTACTCCAAGACAGTCACGTATCCTAATAGTGCCACTCTATAGGCCTATGGGAACGACTTTTTTTTCAAACCACCATACTACTTGAATGGACTTGCTAAGTCGCATGGTAGGTGTCAGTTAAACCTTTGTTCTAAATTAATTAATTAACTAATTTATTTATTTATTTTACATCCTGACCAGAGTTTCCCTTCCCTCCTCTGCTCCCAGACCTTCCCCACAAATCCCCCATCCACTCCTCCTCTGTTTCTATTCAGAAAAGGGCGGGCCTCCCAAGGATCTTGAAAAAGCATGGCATAACAAGTTGTTGTAAGACTAAGACTAAGTACCTTGCCTTGTATTAAGGCTGGGCAAGGCAACCCAGTAGAAGGAAAAGGGCCCAAAAGCGAGCGCCAGAGTCAGAATCAACCCCTGCTTCCACTGTCAGGAGTCCCACAAGAAGACCAAGAAGCTACACAACTGTCACATATATGCAGAGGGCTTAAGTCAGTTCCAAGCAGGCTCCCTGGTTGTCAGTTCAGGCTCTCTGAGCCCTGATGAGCCCATGTTATCTGATTATGTGGGTTTTCTTGTGATATCCTTTCCCCTTCTGTCTCCTACAATCGCTTTCTTCAGTAGGATTCCTTGAGCTTGGTCTAATATTTGACTGTGGAACTTTGCATCTGTTGCTACCCCTCTGAAGACTGTTGGACTATGGGTCTAGTCCAACACATCTATGGGTATAGCAGAATACCATAGGCATCATTACATTGACATTGTTTCTTCCTTAAGCCATGTTTAGTTCTATCCTAGGTCTCTGGGACATCCTAGCCTCTGGGTCCTGGCATTCCAGGCAGTGTCAGGGGCGGACTCACTCTCGTGGTATGTGTCCAGTCATTCCCACAATTTCTGTGCTACCCTTACCCCGGCACATCCCATACGTAGGACAGACTGTAGATCTAGGGTTGTGTGACTGAATTAGTGTCCCAATCACTCCACTGAAGGCCTGCCTGATCACAAGAGATGACTAGTTCAGGCTACATATCCACAATTGCTAGGACTCTTAGCTGGAGTCATCTGTACAGGTACACAATGGAGTATTACTCAGCTGTTAAAAACAATAACATCATGAAATTCAAAGGGAAATGGATAGAACTAGAAAAAAATCACCTTGAGTGAGGTAACTCAGACCCAGAAAGATAAACATAGTATGTTGTAGTTGTACTTTCCTTTGTGCCGACAGTTCACAAATAACAACATGGAGACTTATTATTAATTACGAAAGTTTGACTTTAGCTAAGGCTTGTTCTCAGTTACCTCACCTCTGTACTGTATGTCCGACTTCTTCTGCATCTCGCTGGCATCCCCCCATCTCTCTACTTCTCAGAGGTCTCTCTCTACCCAGAAGTCTAGCCTATATTCTCTTGTCTAGCTCCTGGCTGTTCAGCTTTTTGTTAAACCAATCTGAGGACACCCCAGGAAGAGTAAATAAATATAAATAAATATAAAAAATGTAAATAAATGTAAAAACAATGTAAATAAATATTCTGAAGCAGTATGTAGTCAGCTAGAAGTGGATATTATCTTTAAGGAAAGGATAATCATGCTACAGTCCACAGACCCAGAGAGGTTAGGTAACAAGGAAGACCTAAGTGGTGCATTCTGATCTCCCTGGGAAGGGAAAATAGAAGATATTCTGTGGGTGGACTAGGGAAGGGTTGGAGTGGGAAGAGGAGAGATCAGGTGGGGTGGGATGGAGGTAGTAGTGAAAGCACCAACTAGAAAGGGGGAACATTTTAGGATCAGGTAGAAACCTGGTACAAGGGAAACTCCCAGGAATCTACAGGGATGAATTCGGATAAACTCCCTTTTAAAAAAATATTCTCTCTCTCTCTCTCTCTCTCTCTCTCTCTCTCTCTCTCTCCCCCCCCCCCTCTCTCTCTGTGTGTGTGTGTGTATGTGTGTGTTCCTATGGAGGCTAGAGGATGATATCAGGTGTCTTTGTCAATCTCTCCTTGCCTTATGGATTGAAGCAAGGTTTCTCAGTTGAGCCCAGACTTAACTGATAGAGCTGATCTCTCTAAAATAGCTTACTTTTTGTATCCCATCTGCTCCTTCTCCAGTACTTGTGGAGATGGCTGCATGACCAACTGGCATGTATGTGGGTACTGGGGTACTGGGGTGATGTGAGATGACCTTCTGCATTTGTATTGTTTTTATTGGTTTATGAATAAAGATGTTTCAGCCAATAGCTTTGCAGAGTAAAGCCAGGTGGGAAATCCAGAGATTTAGAGAAAGAGTAGTCAGAGTCAGAAGATGCCATGTAGCTGCCAAAGGAGACAGATGCCAGGTCCTTAACAGTAAGCCACAGCCTTGAGTTGATATACAGATTAATAAATGGGTTAATTTAAGCTGTAAGAGTTAGTTAATAAGAAGCCTGAGGGTTTTCTTTGATTCACAGTTCAAGGTAACAGTCCATCATGGCAGGGAAGGCCTGATGTTAGGAGCATGAAGCAGCAGGTCACATGGATAGGCAGCAGGTCACATGGATCTGCAGTCAGGAAGCAGAGAGTGATGAACGATGTTGTTTAGTTTGCTTCTCCTTTTGTCCAAGACTCCAGCACATGTGGTGGTGCTGCCCACATTTAATCTTCCCACTTGAATTAAAGTAATCAAAAAATCCCCTCTTAGGTGTGCCCAGAGGCTCATTTCTATGGTGACCGCAAATCCCAGCAAACTGATAGATTAACCATTGAAGTCTTTCAAGATGCCGGGGCTGCAGGTGTGCACCAGCACACCTACCCATTAGTCTCTTCCCACTTCATCTTTCCAGTCCAGCACCGGAGACATCTTTGCACCGTACAAGCTCACACATTTTTTCCCATCTCATTTTATTCCAGAGTTGAAATTTTCTCCAGTTTGAGTCAGTTTCATTGTGTGGTCCAGGTTTGGAAGAACATATTTTGCATGAGTGCAGTGGGGACTCCTAAGAATGTCCTGTCCCCATAGGTCATCTTGTACATGTGTGCTAAGTTGATTTTCCATGTATGAGTGGGTGTGTATCAGACTCTTATTTGAATCTACCGGTCAATCTCTTAGCTGATTCCACGTGACCATGAGGATTACAATTTTTGACTACCTCTTTAATTAATCCCTAGGCCTCCAGCTTTGCCAAGTGTCTAGATGCTCTAGACATTATGGGTCCTTTTCACGGTCATGTGTATTTTACCGTTTTGTTTCATTACCGTAGCCCATAATGTATTTGCTTTGGTCTGTGTTGGCTCTGTAGATTCGCTTGGAGACAATGGATCCTGGGAGAACATCATAGATTCCGAGTCATGGATGTACTCTGTCTCTGTTTATTTAGTTTTTTTCTTGGTTTCTTTTGGCACTGATTTTTGATTGCCAAAGTTCAGATCCTGCACGTTTTTTTTTCTTGATTTACCCCTCACTATTTCTTATCTCTCAATGCTGCTGTAAATGTCACTAATGTTTCTCATTTTAAAACCTGATTGTTACTAGGTGGTAGAAAGGAATATAATTGATTGTGTGTATATGTCTATGTATGTACACATATGTATGTATAAGTATGTGTGTGCACGTGTTCATGTATTCGCGTGTGCTTGCCTCTGCATGCATGTGTAGATGCCAGTGGTCTGCTTTGGTATTTTCCTCTATTGTTGCTACCTTACTTTCTGAGATGGGTTGTACTTTTGACTAGCTTGGCTGATTAATAAGACCACAGACTGCCCGTTCTGGCACTGTCCTCACCCCCAGGGTTGTGGTTATAGGTGAATACTGCCATGTCTGGCTTTATTGGTGCTAGGAATCCAAGCACAGGTACCTATGCTTTCACAAGTACTGAAACCCACTGGACCATCTCAGTGTCTCTTTGATATTTTAGGAACTGTGAATGCTGAAACCTCGTTAAACTCGTGTATTCATTTCAGGACTTTTGTTCATCCGGTCATTGAACAAAGACATATTTTCTTCTTCCTGTCAAACTGGATGCTTTTAGCTAGTGTCCTTCATCTTACTACCCTGGATGGAGTCTCTGGTATACACTGGGACAGAAGCTTCAGGAAACATACCCTCTGCCCTGATGACAGGGCAGAGGATGGTGCTAGCTGTAGGTTTCTCCGGGTGTTGTATTACAGGCTGAGGATCTCTTGTCACTTATGCCTAGTGTTTTTATTACTCAGTATGCTGATTTTTGTGAAACAATTCCTGTGATTTGATGAACCTTGTGTTTCCCCCTTTGAGCTTATTTGTATGGTGAGATGATTTTCACATGGCGAGCCAACTTTGAATTCCAGAGATAACCACATTTTCTTATTCTGTATTGCCCTCCTTTCAAAATTAAAAATTTGATACATACATATCATATATAGTTACAGCTTTCAGTAAGATTTTTATTCAAATATATCACATAGTTTGGCCCTATTCAGCCCCTTCCTTATCCTTTCCCCCTTCCATTTCCTGTTTGAACTTTTTTTCAGTCATTCTTCTCAGACTGACTTTAGTAGGCAGAAGTTTCTGTCCTTCATGTTCCCAAATAACTGACACAGAGACTCAATATTAATTATAAATGTTCAACTGATCACTCAGGCTTGTTACTAGTTAAATCTTACATTTTAAATTGACCCATATTTCTTATCTACCCTCTGCCATGTGGCTCATGGCTTGTTACCTTATTTTCTACATGCCCTGCTTCCTTTACATTTGTTGATGTCTCCACTGACTCCTCCCTTCTTTCTCCCAGCATTCTCAGTTTGACTCTCCTGCCTAATAGTATCCTGCTCAGCTATTGTCCAGTCAACTTCTTTATTAAGACAATCACCATGCCAAATATTCACACAGTGTAAAGGAATATTCCACAGACTTCTGCTTTCATGATATATTTGAATTTATTTATCTATATAAAACCTAGGACTCACAAATGCAAGAAAATATAAGGCATTTCTATTTCAGGAGTTGACATAAGTTACTTGATATAATGATTTCCACTTGTATCTATTTTACTGAAAATAGCACCACTTCATTACTGATTTACTAAATTCTACAAAAGTCAAATGTATAAGAGATTGTATGTAGTATGAATCCTTTCAGATAGATATATCTATCTATGTCAGTGGAGTTAGGAGAAGACCTGGAAAGATGCCCCAATCCATCAGGTAAAAAATACTATTTTTCTGCATGGTGTATGGGAGTAGGAAGGGAGGAAATGTGGCCAGCCTGGAAAGACAGAGTGAAGGGTGCAGCAGCATGACCCTGTGCATCAGAGACTGTTTCTTCTTTGTAGCATCCATTCTGACTCTTGGGGATTGCAGCTCATCAGCCCAAGGGGCCCAGTCCACAGCAACTGAGGGTGTAGCGTGAAACTCTAATATGCTTCCACTACTTAAGAAGAAGAGCAGAATGGCCTAGTTAGGCTGATGTTTGTCCTGGAAAAGCAGGAGACAAGCTTAATGAAAAAGCATGCATTCTGGTTTGTTGTGGTTGGACTCCTTCTCCTCATGATGAACTGTCGCCCCAAATTGTGAGCCAAAGAAAACGTTTCTTCCATGAGCTGCTTCTTGACAGTTCACATCTCTGAGAAAAGTTACTGCTACAAGTAGAGGCTTGACAATGTTATATTTGTACCAAATGTGTGAGACAAATACCAAAACTTTTACGAGAATCTAGTTATGTAGATTTAATCCCTCTATGGGAGTGGGGAAAACCCTTCACTGTAGCAGATGTTCTAACCCTACTTGTGACAGACCAAATGATTCTAAGACAAGTGAATTAAAGTATCTGAAATTAAACTATGTATAGATTACTCAAAGCGCCCCCGTTCATGGCATACATAGACATTTTAGAGGTATATTTTTCATGGTTCCAAAAGGAAAATGAATATCAAATTCCTGAATAGCTGTAGTCATGAGGAGCGTTCAGGCATCACCATGTCCTCTCTGAGCCACCTTCACCAACTAGGAAAAGTAGCCCATCATGGACAAGGGGTGGAAAGATTGTAAGATTCGGAGAGCAGGAAAGAGAATGGTGAGACTCTCCTATGTGTAATATGACCATTGCAATCATGAACACCCAGCACATTTGGCCACCTGCACAAGACTGGATCCTTCAGTGTCTCATCCTGGATTGAGGATAGTCTCAGTTTCTGGGAGAGAGAAAGCTGTTTTCTTCAGTTGTATAACCACCGGTAAGTTGCCCATGCTTCAGCGAATGACCCACATTCATTTACGTGGCCCTAAGTAAACTCAGTGAAGAAGGGTTTAAGTGGGAGGGGAGAGGGAAGAGATAGGAGAATGAGGTCATCCTCATGCTTGGATGAAATTGTGAAAAACATTAAGACTGAAAACCAGCAGCTCTTCAGAGAATGCATGAGACAAGAGTGTCTGTGCTCAGGGCTACATAGAAACAGAGCTCTTTCAAAGAAGAAAAGAAGGAAAACGTGTTCCCTATTGTAAACAGGAAGAAGGAAATGATGCTAGCAGAGGAAGAGAACTCAGTGATGTCATGAGTCCTCCTGCTGCCGAACAGGTGCAGAAGGGCAGGACCTGTCCTTGAATAACTTCACCTTCTTGGTTGACAGGTATTTAAGTCCTCCCTGCTTGGACGTTATTTGGACTTGAGGTTAGGATAGTGTGCTAACCCTGGCCGTTGATATGCCCTTATTAAGAAAAAAAAAACTTTGTTTGAAAATAACCGTGTTCATTTGCTTTCCTAGAATGTGAGGCTCCTTGTGTGCTACAACAGCAGATCTGTACAGTTATGGCAAAATTTGCATGGACTGAAGATCTTAAAATAATATTTTTACAGGCCCCAATGGAAATTTACCTATCTGGGGTCTCAGAGTGGCCAGTGTTCTATCTACTCTTTCAGATGTGTGACCCACTCAAGTAATCCAGATATTTAGAAATATTTAGAGAGGAACAAAGGCTTTCAGTTCACCCCAGTTCCCCAGGGGAATTGGTTGCTTTTTATTTACAAAGTTAGACAGCAGATAAGGCAAAGGGGCTAGGGAGGTTAGGGGAAGCCTACGAAGCGGCCAACAAAAAGTGAAAGTGGAGGTTGTTCATGGCTTTCCCTGTGGTTGAAAAAGACTCATGTCTTGAAGCAGCCCATGGTTCTGCACCTGAGATGCTGCCAGGCTAACTGAAGGAAGAACTGGCTAAGGGTGAAAGTGTCTGAGCACACTGAGGGCAGAATTTTGTCCTGTGTGCACAAAGCAAGGGCTCTGTGATGGCTGGGGAAGGTCTCAAGTGGGCCTTTGGCTATGTTTTCACAGATTCTGTTTAGGTCGGGGACTAGATAGGGCTCAGTCAAAAGTCAGGGACTATGCAGGAGTGATCACGTGGTGCTGCATCAGCATAGAAGGGTTAAGTGAGACCAGTCATAGGCAAGAGCCAAGATTCAAGTTCAATACAACTTGAGCAACAAGGTCACACTTGAATGCTTTGGTACAGGAGACCACTTCCTAAATATAACTCCAGGAGCGCAGACACTGAGAGAAACAATTCATACATGGGACCTCCTGAAACTGAAAAGCTTCTGTAAGCAAAGGAGACGGTCAACAAGACAAAAGACAGCCTACAGAATGGGAAAAAATCTTCATTAACCCCACATCAGACTGAAGAATAGATAAAGAAAATATGGTACATTTACACAGCAGAAAATAACAATGACACCTTGAATTTTGCAGGCAAATGGATGGATCTAGAAAACATCATATTGAGTGAGGTAACCCAGACCCAGTAAGACAATTATCATATGTACTCACTCATAAGTGGCTTCTAGACATAAAGCAAAGGAAACCAGCCTACAAGTCACAATCCCAGAGAGCTTAGACAACAATGAGGACCCCAAGAGAGAAATACATGGATCTAATCTACATGGGAAGTAGAAAAAGACATGATCTCCTGAGTAAACTGGAAGCATGGAGACCATGGAAGAGGCAGGGAGGGGAGCAGAGAAAATGTATAGCTCAATAAAATCAATAAAAAGTAAAATAAATAAAAAACAAAAAATTGAAAATGGCAATTGAAATATGAGTTAGAGATTCACAATGTTTTCTGTTTGATTCTGGACACTAGTGGCTCAGGACCACCACGATCACATTTAGAATAACACATTAAGCTGGTGCCATGGGGAGACCTCTTCATCCTGGGACTTGTTGCAGCCTGTCTGGCAGCTGCACAGAACCTTGTCTTTCATGAATGGGCCTACCAAAGCTTAGCCTGGTGATTGCATAAGACTTTGGGACACACCGGTTTACATGGGTTCATTGTATTCAATGATCACTAAACAGGGCCTGATCTTGTGTAACTTGGCCCACATTATCCACATATCAAACCACAACAAACCTGAGCCCCTGCCTCTGCCATAGAGACCCCATACGGTCAGAGTGCCTGCTGTCTCGGGTACAGACATGACCCAATTTGGCTTACAGCTCACACACCCATACACTATGCACGCACATATCTGTAACTATCTCCCTTAAGAATTCAGTGCCATGATCCACAAATTTCCACAGCACACCCTCTAAGTTGCTCTTTGAGTTAGCTTCTACGGATCCTGCCATAAGGACTTCTCTTCTGAGCATAACCACCATGCCCCATTTCATCTACTTTATAACTTCTGGCTTTCGAGGTAGTAGTGGATCCGTGCATGTGCCTGCCACTGTATTAGCTTCTTCCAGTCTGTTCTAGAGGGTTCATGTTGGTGAGACTGAGATCACAGACCTTCATCCTTTTAGGATAAGCTCACTACCATCCCCTTGGCTGGCATCACTTTCTGAACTTTTCATGTGGTTAGAACTGCCTCTTGCCTTTAAGCCACAGCCCTGCAGTTACGGAGATGGCCTAGTGGTCCACACTGCTTAGGTAAGTCTTCTTGGTCAGGACTGGTCACACCTTCTGAACGGTTCAATACACATTTGCCAGAGAGACATCAAGGTGATCCCGGGCCTCCCAGACCTCCTTGGTGTTCACTCTTGCCTTTTCTCATGGTCTCCTAGCTCTCCGTTCTGCTCACTAACTTGGGTGCCCAGGTACCCAGGGAGTTTCTATGGTGATGGATTTTGAAAGAATGTGTCTTCATATGGCACATGTGTGTTGTGTGCCCTGAGCCCAAAGGATGGGTGCTATTGGGGGCTCTTAGTCCGCTCAACAGGAAGAGGAGAGGGACTCTTAGAACATTTTCTCTTCCTCCTGTCTTTAATATCCTTTAAGTTGTTTAAAGAAATGAGGTAGAGTCACCCTTTTGAATAAGGTTATAGCAACACCGTCATTAAAGGCTGAACAAGAGCTGGCTCCACTCGGATTCTACATGCATTAAAACAAGCTTTGAAGTCAATCATCTGAGTTTCTGTTTTCATAAATTACAGTGGTAACATGTAAATTTCCCCATTCGGCTATCAGAAACATAAGTCCTTTTGTGCTTCCTGTTCCCAAACTATGAACCTTGCGAGATATTTTCAAATACACAGCAAATGTGCTTCGTTCTCTTTCAAAGCAGTGCCAAAAATACATTTGCTGCATATAGCTAATACACTCGGGGGGTCCTCCAAATGCACACTACCTAATCTTGGCTGGAAAAAAAACCAAAAATAATAAAGAAGTGACTGGTTCCCCTACCTTTCCTTTTTTAAAAAAGACTACATTAACTGTTTCACAAAAAGGTATTTGTTTCCTGGGGAAGGCCTGCCAGTGAGTGCCGGGAGACTGTGGATGTGTTTCACCTACAGGTTACATAAGCTTTTGTTGTTTGTTTTCATACAAAACAAACCGCAAAGCTTTTGCTAATGGACAATGGTGCAGAGTTTTGGTGGGAAGATTTCAAAAACTATGTGTTTTTTTCCCTTGATTATTTCCCCAGATCCTCGGGGATGCAATTCAGTAGTGGGACATTCCCTTAGGAAAACACATCTCATTTATAAACTTCTTTCCCCCTATGCAATGAAAACAGTTTGGGCTTAGTATGCTGTTCTGGTCAAATGATGGAGCCAAGTTCTGTGGCAATGAAGAGGCCCACGCTCATCCAAAGCATGGCTGGGTGCCGAAGAGCCTGAGGGTAAGGAGAGGAGGAGGATTCCCACAGACTTTTAGCCTGATCCCTCTTGTACCAATATTTAAATCTGGAGTGTATCAGATTGAGCATGTAACATATAAAGATACATAAAGTTGCAATGAGCAGGGTCTAATAGCTTTTTTAGACTCCAGAGAGATAAAAAAGACACAAATATAGATAAATGATCAAAAAGGAATAATTGCGCTAACAGCCCTTTGCCGTGCAGTATTTAACATATATTCTTTTTTGCTGCACCGCACGTGGTTCTAGACTGTAAAAAGTGATTGCATTTCCCATTTTTCTTCCCTCTTCAATATACAAGCACCTCTACAAACCTACTTGTAGAATATTATGTAGGTTTCTCTGCTTCATTTAGCTGCTTTTCTCTCAGGAAAACACATTATGACTTAGTACAAGCCTTGATCGATTTCTTAAGAGGCCTTATCTGATTGCTTTTATATTCTATTGATTTTTCTGAATTAAGTTTTATGGCCCTCAATTATTTTCTTGTATGATTGTTCACATCTACGTATGGTGTACCATATAATTATACACTGGCACGATTATGTTCTGGTTGGTAATCCCGTTTTAATATACGGCACTTTCCCTTTTTATGGAGATTATCTTCCATATGCAGACCGATCTGTCGAATTCCGGGCAGTGCAGATAAACCCAAGTCACAGAAGCACTCGCTCACTGTAGAGGCCACGATCGCGCATTCATGACATCTTGACAGGAGCGTTTATTACACAGTGTTGTGATCATCAGGTTCATTAGGAAAGCGTTTAACAATCATAGGAGATGATTTTTATAAACCCGCTGTTCTGCTGACTGGGGGATACCACCATCACAGCACAATTAAGTTTCAAATGGGTTTTGAACGCTGATGGCTAATATAATTCAGCCGTAGCAGTAGACTGTTGCAGTCTACCGTCATTTATCATTTGAGGGGAGATTCTGACAGTGCTCAAACGTCGAGGCCTCGATTAAACTGTCTCCTTTCACGCGGTCTCTCGGAAACGAGCGGAGTCTCCTCCAGGTGATGTCTGTGGAAGAAGTTAAGACAAAAACAATCGGGTGAAGAGAAGTTTAATCAATTTATTAAAGGAGTCGAGCACTAGGAGATACTTTTCTTATATAGTACATGTCTATCAAAGCTGTCATAAGTGACACAGCGAATGTCGGAATGCTTTATGGCAAATAGATCGCAGCTATTGTTCTAGGCGTTTGGAACTCTTTATGAATATAAATGTATGGAGGGAGGCATCAGAGGGTCTGTTTGCGCTCCTAAAATAATTTATATTCCGCACACCGCATGGCTGACTGATTTCCTCCTAACGTTACAAAGTGGTTGTGTTATTTCATATTGCTGAAATTTGTATTATTATTTTTTACATAAGAGAAGTCTTTGGATCTGCATTTATTAAGGAGAAAGAGATGCCCAGGCTTAAGCCGCTATGACATAAATGCTGTAATATGTTCATTTTCATCCACTACAAATTCAATACATTCATATTCAGAACCCTTTATCTAATAGTGCTTATTAGATTGTTTTGGCTACAGCTGCAAAGCAATATATCACTGGAAAATAATAGGTATGTCTTTTTCAGAAGGTGATGTGATTTGCCTGAGCCAGGCTAGCATGAAAATCTGTGCCATTTATTAATAAAAGACTGTGTTAGATGAACTAACCTGCTTGGCAGTCCTGAGAACAAAAGAGCTAATTTCTCTTTTGTTTGTTAGAACACTTTGGTGCTTTCCTGGTTTGGTTTGCAAAGAGTGTGCTGAGAGGGTGCTGAGGTTCAAAACTGCTCCTGGCTTAATGATTTGTTTTACAGCGCCTAATAAATTTTCAAACCCGCATCAACATATCACTGACAAAGAACCTGGGAATGCAAACACAGATGATTTTGATTTTAAGATGTGATCAAATTTTTATTATTGAGTCAATAATCTGATCCTTTAATTTTTTTTTTTTTTAACAAGCAGGGCTGGATAGGTCATCTTGTGTCAAGTTCAAGGATTCTCCAAGTCTGTTGGCTTCCAAACAGTCGAAGGTGAATGGTTGCATGAATTCTTCCATCGTTGTTCAAATACCCAGGAAGCCTCCTGCATAATGACACTCTACTGCTTTGTATTGCGATTTTCCAGAGGGGCAAACAGAGGGCTTGTTTATTTTATCATAGGTAGAATAAGCTTTAAAACATTTTTTTCTTGACCTTCTTGGTCTTTCCACCATAAGAATCTGTCCCCAAAGTTCCAGAACTGTGACTTCTCAGGGTACACAGATGTGTGACATCTGGGGTGTCCCATCCTGGGTGATTGTTAAGAGGACCTCAGGGTGGGTAATCCCCAGACTCAGAGCAGTCCTAGGCTGCACACCTTACTCAGCCATGATATCCTCCCTCTTCTTTGTGGGCTTGGAGAAAATTCCTACTGGCAGAAAAACTTTTACCATGGCTTTTCCCAGCTGTCTGTGGTTGGGTTTGGAGACTGCTGTGCCAGAGAGCTGAATCAATGGTCTGCTAGTGAGCCGGCTTTGCTTACATGAGAGGAAGGCTTGCTGATGCTTAGAGGAAGGCTGCCCTGAGAATTTTCTTTTCCAAATGTCTGAGAAACAAAAGTGAAAGTCTTGGAAGGAAATTCTTTTTGAATTAGGCTTGGAAACCAAATCCGATGCCTCTTCTATGTGACCCCAAGGTTTTATGGCTCTGAGTTCGAATGGCTTACCGGAGGCCAATGAAAACAAGTGGAAGCCTCCAATAAAAGCTGTGTCAGATGGCGTTAATATTAAATACACTTAGGCAATACTGATAACAAAATTCTAAGTAAGGGAAATGGTTGCTTAAATATACATCCTTTCTGTGAATGACGGCTGTATAACTTCCTTTAAAAATATTGAATGCAACACCTTGCCAGCTCTCCAAGGAAACTGTAGAGTGCTGGATATGCCTCCCCATGAGATGTGGAGATGGAAGAACGGTGCTGGAGTTCCACCCTGGCCAGATGTTGGCACACGTGGATGGCAAGCACACCAGCTTCTGCTCCTATGTGTTTTCTTTTGATAAAGGGTTAGTTTCCTTGCATCTTGGGAGCATGGCTGAACTGGAAATGTGATCCAATGAAGATTTCGCCTTCCTGAATCTGCATCGCAGCTGGAGTTGTTTAGTCCAGAGTGGACCATGATGGGAAGGAGCCCTGTACTGTCTTACCCAGATGTGCAGCTGTCTTGATATCTTTGTCTCAACGGCAATGATCTTTGGCTTCTTTATTGCATGATGCTCGAGCTTGTCTCATTGTAGATGACTCTGAGAAGATTCTTGTTATCAGTTACTAATAAAAACTCTGAAACTATTTCTAGAGAAGGGAGAAGAGCCTAAACTAGTGCTCTCTGAGAGCTGAGCTGCATTGTGGAGCCCTGGGTACTCATGATGCAGTGATGGGCCCATCTGGCAGTGTGGTGAGGGGGTCAGACTAACCAACAGCATTGCCAGTGTCAACTCCTTTAAGACATCTTCAGTGTGTCTTGATGGTGCAGACAACTACTCAGCTCAGCAGGGAGTGTGTTGGAAATGGGCGTTCTGACCACTTGACACTGACTCCAAGATGTTCCAAGGAGAGGTAAGGAGGTAGCTGGATGACTTGGTAACAAGGGAAGAGCATTTCTTAGGTTGGTTGGCAGAAGGTTGTCCAAGCAGCCTAATGCCTTGCTATTCTTTTTCTGTAGTTTTCCATCTCTGCCCATAATTAATTCCCCAACTCTGAGGTTGGTCTGGAGTGAACTGAGGAGCCTCATGTGATCCATGGCTTGTGGGAGTATTCTGTGCCCTTCCACCTCTGGGGGATAACCAAGGGCAACAGCAAGAGGCTGTTTTGGGAATCTCTTGGACAAGCCTAGCCAACAACTCAATGGTGACTTCTCATGTTTGGTACTGGGGATTTTGGTATCTTCGGTTCTTTCAGGGAGTGTTATCAGCCCAGATGAGAAAAGTTCTTTAAAACTATATAGCTGTATTTACACACTGAATTGTGGGCATTACACATTTTTAAGGCAAATAGTTAATAGTATGATTCCTTGCGGCATTTTCAGATATTCTTATTGTTACTTTACTACCTCTGTCTCCTGTATTTACCTCTCTCCCCCTTCCCTAAGAAGCACCCATATTGCATTGTCCAAGTTGAAAGTCTCTAGACTATTAAGATTTTCTTAATATAATTCTTTGACATTTTCAGTATGGTGACATTACAAATCTTCTCTTAGTTTTATTCCTTGATTTTTATAATAATCCTTAGTTACAATTACATTTTAAAATCCCAGTACCTGGGAGGCAGAGGCAGGTGAATCTCTGAGTTCAAGGCCAGTCTGATCTACATAGTGAGTTATAGGACAGCCAGGACTACACAGAGAAACCCTGTCTTGAGAAACAAAACAAAACAAACTTACATTTATTTATTCTGCGTGTGTGTGTGCACGCGCACACATTTCTGACATGCGTGGTGTGGACCATGCTGTCAGTAGACAACTTATGGGAGTTGATTTTATCCTACAGTGAGGGTCCTAGGGATCAAACTCAGGTCATTAGGCTTGGTGGCAAGCACATGGAGCCTCTGAGCCATCTCATGGCCCTCTTTAACATTTTTTTATATTTGTTGATGCTGTTCTTAAAATTTTGATTTTAATTTTGGCTGTTACTTTTAAGAGATATTTTGTTATTTATTTTTACTGCATGCATAGACAACTGTGGCATGTTTAAATAGAGGAATGGCTTTTATTTTTTCATTCCATTTGATCAGTGTGTCTTGTATTTTTCTCTTTCCATTTGATCGGTATGTCTCGTATTTCTTTTTCTTGTCTTACTGCACTGTCTTCAAATGTGAATTTCTCTAGAAGTACTGAAAGCCAATACCCATCTGCCCCTTGACTCAAATCTTATGAAAAGCATACTGATGGAGGAGTGTCTATGTGTTACTTTCATTATTAATAAAGAAACTGCCTTGGCCCTTTAAGAGACAGAAAATTAGGTAGGCGGAGTAGACAGAACAGAATTGTGGGAGAAAGGAAGCAGAGTTGGGCAGACACTTCAGGCAGTCGCCATAGTGAGTCGCCATGCTTCTCTCCGAGATGGACTCAGGTTAGGATCTCTCCTAGACGTGCCATAGAGAGATTTCCTGTTTCGGCAACAGCGGCAGAGAAAAAGCTGAGTCATTTTAAAACGCAGCTTCCTGGGGCTGTGCTGCCAGTGCAAACTCTGGCTTTAAAGCATTTCAAAGGCTTTTATGGGACTGGATGTTTCTGTTCCCGCTCGGGATTGGAAAGAAAGTACTCTGAGACCATGCCAATGGCTCACTGCTCCCTGCCTGCATCTGGGCAGATGGCGGAATCAGGCTTAGGTGAGCGGGAGAGCATGGCAGATTTCTGCTGCCATACAGAGAGATGTTTCCAGGCTGCGTGGTGTTTTGCGGGTCAGATTTGGCTGTAACTTGGATGAAAAGAGTTTCTGTGCTGCATGCTCAGTCTCAGAGTTAAAGTGCTGAGTGCAGCTCCTACCTGGTGGTCCCAGAGCTAGTAGAAAATGGTACATCCTCTATTTTGAAATTGGAGAGAGGTGGAGCCAACATCCAGAACAGCTCACCGCTCTGCAGCCCAGAGCAGCAACTGATTCAGTCACAAGTGGCTTCGCCATGTTGGACTGGGCATGGCAAGTACACAGTACCTGTTTTTGACCTAGGAATGTCACAGCTTAGAGTCTTAAGCGCTTAGCGATGTAAAGGTGCAAATCAAACATGTTTCTCGACAGTAAAAACATTACAGATTCACAATAGGACAGATTCAGACATAAAAGACATTTAAATGGGTCACAATGTTGGATGAATGTACATAGGCTTGAGAGAGAGAAAAATATAGAGAATAAAGTTAATGCCTTTAAAAAAGGGTAAAATCTTTAAAGAGACAGAATAAAGTAAAGTGATAGAGTAAAAATAAGCCACATAAAAATGGAAAATTCACAGAGAGTCTGGATTCTTTGTATTATTGTGCTTTCTTTAAAATTTTTAACTGTAAAGGAGCTAAGTACAGAAAAACATTTTATTGTATGGGCTGCCAAACTAAACCAACATATATGTTCTAATGGTATGACTTCAGAATTTGGATCTAAGAACATGATGCTTTGGAAAAGAGGGTCTTCTTTTGTTTTCACAGAGGATGACACCCTGTGGATTGCTTCTATCCCAATATGGCATGATAGACCACGCCCTCCTGAAAGGTTGCTGTAAACACCCTCAAAAATTACTTCACTCAACTGCCAACTGAGATGAACCTGGCACACAGGTTACACCATGAAAGATCTGATTAACAGTGCACCCATTCAGCAGGAAGCAGTTTGGAGAGAAAAAACTGTGCCCACATTCCCAAATATTGTTTATAAATGTTCTTTTACATTTAAAGGGGGATATGATATAGAAATGAATAATTTGCATTGGTATGGATTTTAAGGTCAATTTTGTTATATGTATATGTATTTCTGATCTTGATTAAGCTATTGTGATTGTGTAGTTCATTTTAAAAATGTAATGTATAATTAGGAAATATAGGTTAATGGATAATCATCAATATTAGTCAAGCTTGTAGTCATGTTAGTTAGATTTTCTAGATAGATAGAGATATACTTCAGTTAGATGGGCATTCTTCATATCTTTCAAAGACTGCAGAATATGGCATTTAATGTTTTAATAACTTAGGGTTTTTCGTGACAATGAGACATGTCTGCTCCTGGCAGCACCAATCTACTTCAAGAGGAAGATGGGCATCGAAGAGGCTCCTTATGGAGTTTGATAGCCATTTGGGCAAGAAACTGCTCTTGCCTGGACTGTTGCATAAACTGGACACAAAGAACCCACAGAGAGAGGACTGCTGAACTTGCCTAAAGGTGAGATGGTCTTTCAGGGTTCCTGATTCATGAAAGAGTCTGCGAGACATCCTGCAGGACACAGCAGAAAGTGACTGAACTGTCTTTGGGATTTCCTGCTTCATGGAAATGTCTCTGGATACTATGGGCTCATAGGCCTAAGATGGATGCCCCAACGGTACAGAGGAACTTTGGGTGACTGTCCAGGCAGCGAGTTGTCTCTGTCATTCCTAGAGTTTGAAAGTTACATATTTCTTGTTTACTTAGGTAGTATTATATCCTTCTGGAGTCTTTGATAGAGTTGAAGAATGGTTCAATAGTTATAGTTTTCCTTAGTTATGAAAAGATAAAATAGATTTAAATATTGTAACTGTAATTCTTGCTTGATAACTGTTTTGTTACATGTAATTTTACTATGTTAAAGTTAAAGCCTTTCTTTTTTGTTTAAACAGAAAAAGGGGAAATGATGGAGGAATGTCTATGTGTTACTTTCATTATTAATAAAGAAACTGCCTTGGCCCTTTAAGAGACAGAAAATTAGGTAGGCAGAGTAGACAGAACAGAATTGTGGGAGAAAGGAAGCAGAGTTGGGGAGACGCTTCAGGCAGTCGCCATAAGCAGTTGCCATGCCTCTCCTCTCCAAGACAGATGCAGGTTAAGATCTCCTGGTAAGCGACCACCTCGTGGTGCTACACATATTACTAAATATGGGTTAAAGCAAGATGTGAGAATTAACCAATAAGAGGCTGAACCTAATGGGCCAGGCAGTGTTTAAAAGAATACAGTTTCCGTGTAATTGGGTAAAGCTAGCCAGGTGGCAGGACGCAGCCCCGACACTCCATCTATAGCATACAGTTTTCACTCAGTTAATTATAGGAATTTTAAACGTTGCATATATTGTTCATTTGTTTAAGGGAGTTTATTTCCTTTTCCTACCTTGCTAAGAATGTTAGCCAGAAATGCATATTGGATTTTTCCATGTACTTTTTTTTTCTGAAAAAATTGAGTGGATTCCATGACAAGTCAATTCTGCTACAATCTTGGTTCTGGTCAAGCTTCAACCCAAAGCTGCCCCATATCCTGGGTTTCAGGAGTGTGACTTTATTAACTTTTTTTCCCTGCAACTGGCCTGTGTGTGTGTGTGATCTTGCCTCTCTCCAGCAAGTGGATTTTTCTCTATTCCCTTCCTCACTGCGTAGTTCCTACCATGTCTGGGGACATCTTTGTTTCCTTCCACAACACATATGTGAACATACACATTGACACCCCCTCACACATCCCACACTTAGAGGCATGCCCATTCACACACACTAAATCTTTTCTTACTTGAGAGAAGTGCAGAGGGTGATCCTGGAGGACTTCCTTGCACCTTTGGGCCTCTGCTGTCTTCTGAGCCAAGACTGCACATGGCCACCCTTTAGGGTTTGTGGGGACATATTCTGCGTGGAGGAAGGGCCTATGGGAAGGCAGGTGCTCCAGCATCCACAATGGGCAGCTGTGTAGTGCTTTCATATTGCTTCATGGGCTCATCTGGGCCTTCTGCCATTGCTTACTTGTTTTTGCTCATTGTTCTTAGATATCTGGTTGCTTCTGCTTGGGTGGGTACAGGTGATCTCTTCTCAGCTGCTAGCCCATCTTGCATCCAGTTCTTCTGTGTTATTGCTCTCAGGTGTGTGAAACAAAATGATTATCTTTTTTTGTTGCTTCCAAAGAATGATAACTCAGCTCCTTCCAGCACACTCTATCTCAAGGCAGAAGCTTCAGAAATCTGATATTTTTCTCTCTCTTTTTTAAATTATGGAAGTGTATAGAGTTGTGTTGGATACTTTTATGATGTCTCTTGCAATAGCCATGTTATTCTCTTTGCTTTACTTCTGGTGAGGTATTTATGCATATCTGTGTATACATGGTGAATTACATATACACACAGGCACAGGGTGAATATGTGGTTTTATTTACTTAAATATTTAAAATAATAGCAAACATATGAGAGAGCTGGAGGTGGAGCTTTAAGGGCTTGCTTTGGTAACACTATGGAGACAAGTGGCAGACATGTTCTCATATAGACCCCGATGCTCTGGTGGATTCCTATACCAAAAGCTTCCTTCCATTCGCCCATCGGAACTGGGATTTCAACATAGTGGTGTGTTACCAAAGTTCCAAACATTTTTGGAGGGCTTTCTAGTTAAAATTATTACTTGATTATTTCTTTCATTCAATTTCAAACTTTCCAATGTTGCTCTGTCCTGCTTTAGGCTCAAGAGCCCTCCTCTGTGACATTTATCCTCCCCTCTAGAAAGCAAGTTACTGATGTTAGCCTCCCTTCTTTCCTTTGAACTTTGCTTTGTCTCTCTAATGACATGTTGGCTCACTTTATCCTTCCCTCATCTTGCGTGGGGTCACAAACGTATCCTCCGTGTTCTTTCTGTAATTAAGCACAGTGCATAAAAGCCCTTGCCGTGCAAGCTCAAGGACAGCCTGAGTTCAGCTCCCTGGAACCCATGCAAAAAGCCAAATGTGGCTCTGTAGTATACCCATAATCTCAGTTCTCACAGCAAGAGAAGGGAGTTGAAGATAGGAGAACCATCCAGAAGCTCACAGGCCCCTTAGGCCATGGTTAAGAGAGACCCTGCCTCAATAAAGGGCAAAAGGTGAGGACTGACTCCCAAAAGCTCTCCTCTAACCCCTGTGTGCACACTGTGGTACAAGCACACACGTGCACCTGAGACCCCCTCCCCCACACACAATAAAACAAGCCAACGAGCTCTGTACCATGGTTGGGGCTCAATGCTACCCTGCAGAAGAACTGTTGCTTAGCAGTTCTGCTGTGGTTGATTGTGCCTGGGACCCAGCTTGGGAAGTCTGTCCTCTGCTCCTCCTTCCCCCATCCTGGCACTGTTCCTCAGCTGTTTCAGGAGTGTGGCCCTCCATCTGTGAAAGAAGAAAGGCGACTGAGTGCCCTGCCAGCTGCAGCTGTGGCCATTGGTGCCACGGAATTCAGAAAGTGGTCTGGTAGGCAGATGGGGGCTTTCTCTGGTCTTTCATCTCACGGCACAACTGGCAAGCGGCTGCTGTAGGTATTTAAGGTGCGTAAACTGCTGTTTAATAGACACATGGCTATTTTGATCATCCCTTCAACCCAGCTAAGGAGCATATCTGTTACTTCAAGGGGATTCACTCTCAGTAAGTGCCAAGCCTACTACATACTGCTGCTCACTCTGTCTCCTCATGGCACCATGGTCTCTGGAGTTATTTCTCCTACGCCTAGAAATTTGAACCCATTGGCTGACCTCACTCCATCATTCCTGCCTTCTGGTCTCCCTGGCACTCACATCTGCATCTGAGATTGACATTTTAGATTCCAGGCACTCACAGGTATCCTCGTCTGATTTCTGTTTCTTGATTATTACCATGACCAAAAGAAACCTGGGAAGGAAGGGTTTATTTGGCTTACAGGTTATTGTCTGTCATCACTGAACATCAGAGTAGGAACTCAAGGTGGGAACCTGGAGGAACACTGATTTCTGGATTGCTCCCAGGCTCACGTTTAGCTTTAAGCTTGGGACTACCTGCCTAGGGATGGCATCACCCCCAATGGGCTGGGCTCTCTCACATTACTTAACAATTAATAAAATCTCCCACAAGCATGCCCATGGGCCAATCTGAAAGAGGCAATTCCTCAATTAAGATTCCCTCTTCCCAGGTGTGTCAAGTGTATAACAGAGATTGACAATGATCACAGTGGGGTCAGATCCTATTTACTGCTCTTAAGTATTGTCCTCCAGGTTCATCTATGCTGTCGTGACAGCATTTCCTTCTGTTTCAAGGTTGAATCATGATTTGCATGTAGATGCAGACTCCGTTTCTTTTTCTACTCACTGTCAGACTTTATGGTTCTTCCTACATTTTGACTATTGGGGATACTATAGTGAACAAAGGAGTGCAGGTATCTATCCCCTTCATGTAGCAACCAGAGTCATCTTTCCTTTGTTACCCTCCGTGGCTCTGGAGCTAGTTGGTGAGGTTGCAAACCCATTAAAAGTTGGTTGTCCAGTGTCGACCTCCTGTAGACAAGAAAGAAGTGACGGTGTAGATAAGAGGTCCGCCTGTGTCTTATCCTATGAGTCCTACAGTGTGTCTTTCCCTCAGGGTGTTGTTCCTGGTCACACTGTAGTCCCTTGAGCAGAGCACTGTGCATCCTCTCATGCCCCACCCTTAATAAGAGGTCCACTAGGACATAAGATGGCTTAGTAATGGCCAAGGAGCTTCTGTCCCTTTGGATGCTTTTGGTCTTTATTTAATTTTGTTGCTGTCACATAGGATGTGATCCTATCTTTCAGCTCTTATTATTTATTTATTTATTTATTCATTTATTCATTTATTTATTTATTTATTTATTTATTTATTTATTTATTTATTCATTCATTCATTCATTCTGTATATGCACAGCATGTTGATGCCCAAGGAGGCAACTAGAGGGCATTGGCTTCCACGAAACTTGAGTTATAGACAGTCCTTATAAGCTACTCATTGTAGATGCTGGGAACCCAACTCTGGTGCTCCAGTCCTTTACAAGAGCAGTAGATGCTCTTGACTCTGAGCCACCTCTCAGCCCTATGAAGTATGGTCTGTCTTCAGATTTAGAAGTCTAACTGACAGCTGGGACCAGTCGGATATTTTGCTATGTTATAATTTGAAGATACATATAAACGTCATCATTGGGAGATGGGCTAGTTATTAGTTAACCTCTGGGATTGTCATCAACTCTCCTTTGTCTGTTATTCTAATCTTGACTAGTAGGACTTTGTAGGACAAATGGTCTGGTCTTCTTAGAAAGCTGTGTAGCTAGGCATGGTGGCACCTACCCATAAGCTGGGCGCTAACAAGGCTGAGGCAGGAGGGTTTCCTCAAGGAGATAACATATTCTAGGCAACTGGGGTCGAAAAACAATAACTTCAAAATAATAAAACGTAGCTTAAATTGTATGAGTTTAACTTCTTTAACAGTTACATATTTTTACATGTGTTTAAGATCTCTATAAATTTTTATCTTTTTAAAAATTTTTTCAAGGCAAGGGTTTCTCTGTAGCTTTGGAGCCTGTCCTGGAACTAGCTCTTGTAGACCAGGCTGGCCTCAAACTCACAGAGATCCGCCTGCCTCTGCCTCCTGAATGCCTGGATTAAAGGCGTGCACCACCACCTCTTGTCTATAAATGTTTATGTTTAATAGAACAACTGTATCCACCACTGATTGTTGAGATAAAACATAGTCTGAACTGCTTTCTCTATTTATGACTCAGTTTCCCTTGCCTGTCATGAGCAGCTTTAGAATTTTAAACGCTAAGGAGTTAAAGCCTGTAATCTGAGACCTGGGCTGGTGTGGCATATCTGTCTGTCTTTTTAGAATATGGTGGCTCAGCCCTCCTGTCGGGTGTCACAGTTTCCATCTACTGTCAAAAGACCTTCCTCCCTCTGTCCTAACCGTCAGCAACTCACATGCCACCTCTTTCCTGCAGTCACCCCTATGGTCCAGATGGAATCAATCTCTGGCAGGAATTCTGCTACTCGGCAGATAGCATCTCAGTCACGTGGATAGCCATGTCATGTACATGATACTAAACTTCTCACCTGCAGTGATACACAGAGACACATCAGCATCTCTGGTGTGGCCCCCCAGAGCCACGGGTCATCCCCAGTGGTGGGTGACGGTCCCTGTGGATTTGGTGCCCTGAAATTGTGGCTCAATCCACTCGGGAACTATGAAACTTTCAGTCCTCCTCAGACCCACGATCTGTGATTTCACGTCAGGGCTTGTCTTGCGTGGTGGTTCTGGTACATCAGTCCGATCACACAGACCTCTCATTAAGCAGAGATGGCCGTCAGCCCTTCTCGGAGGACAGTCTCCTGGCCTGTCTCACTCTTTCCTCTCATGTGCTGTCTTTGATCAAGGCACATGGCACCTGTCCTGGAGTGTGTGGACATTTTGATAGTTCCGACCACAGCCTGTGTTACTGGACGAGGGCCGTGTAGACCCCAGGGGCCCAGCTGCCTGAGCTGTACCTGTCCTGTGGCTGATGAGCCTTCACCGGTGAGTGGAGATGGGGAAATTGCAGTAATGACTCCTTTGGTTTAGGCTATTTCAGCTCCAGTCCTCCTGGCTTTGGTTGTATCGTCCGCGGCTTTAGAAGCCTGTGAAATGAGCAGAATTATCCAAATTTCCATTTGACATTTCCCTTTACAATTGTTTTGACATCTCCATTTATAAATTTCTTTTCTTGTTAAAGCTAGATTGGAAGAGTGAGTTTCTAGACAATTCTTGCCTGGCTCACAGCCCGAGGGCCTATGCTCAGCTTGTTTAATTGGAGGGTGTCTTGTCTGGCCACTGCCCGTCAGCGATGAGGACTCACGTGCTCAGTCCGAGTCCTGGAGCCCATTCTCCCAGGCAGGAGCTCCCTCCCGCACATCTTTTTCCTGCTGGATTCTGGGGCAGGCTTCACTTACCTCAAAACTTTCTTCCTCTGGAGGAGATGAGTATTCAGAGGTAAAGTTCAAGTGCACCCATGGGTGGCTCTGTGACGTGCCGCAGAGAACACTAGACATGCCCTTCAGTTCCTGTGAAGACACCTTGATTCTGTGGACCCAACAGTCTGTAGCTATGCCTCCTGATTTAATCTTCTCCCTTTCTTTTCTTCTTTTGTGCTTTTTTAATCTCTCTGTGTAGTATGTGTGGGTGAGGGAAGGTGTCCATGTTCACGTGTCTGTGTGCGTGTGTGTATGGTATTCGTATACATGCATAGAGTCCTGGAGTTCACACTGAGTATCTGCCTTGACCATTCTTAACTTACTGACCTCTCACTGACCCTGGAGTTCACAGATTCCGGCTAGTTCAGCCAGCTGGCTGGCTCCAGGGATCCCCGGTCTTGACTTCCTGGATACTGTGGTTACAGGTGGTCACCTCTCCTGCCTGATTTTACTGAGTGCCAGGGAGCTGAACAATAAGAGCCTTATCCACCGAGTTATCTCCTCCAGCTCCCCTCCATTCTTCCCTCCACTCCTGTTTGTTTGTTTTGCGAGGAGACAGGATCCCTTGTGACCCAGGCTAGCCTTAACCTCCCTGTGTAGCCAGTAACCAAGGCTGACCTTGAACTTTTGATTCTCCCGACTTTACCTCTTAAAGTGATGGGATCCTAGGTGTGCACCACCACACCTGACTAGTTTAAACACCTGGGACCCAAACCCAGAGCTTCATGAATGGTAGGTGAGCACTCCACTGACTAAGCTGAGGGAATTCGCTCTGTGTGCTTCTTGATGAATCACCTGGGTCTCCTCTTCTTACACAGTCGGGCCCATGTCATTTCCTTTCAAATGTGGCCTCTCTTCTCATGGGGTGACTTTGCTCCCCCAGAAGCTGCTTAATATATATTCTCATTATGAGCATAGCTGTTGCAAGAGAGAAGGAGGCTGGGCTCCCTATAACACAATCGTCTTTCCTGCTGGAATTTCAACCATAAAATTAGTTCTTAGTGCTATTAGTATATTTAGGAAACGCGTAGGAAGAAAAAGGCCGTTTTCTGCCATGGTTAGTGTGCTGTAGCTTCCCAGTTACGGCAGCAAGCACCTTTAAGGCTATCTCGTCCTGACTCTTTAAGCTACTAATTATTCCAAAGAAACAGCTATGTGTTCCTACACCTCCAAGAGTCTTTCTGTCCGTCCCTTTCCAGGTGACCTTTAAGATAAATGACTCTTCCCATTTAGCAGTGAGGGCATCTCACCTTGCCTGGGCTTTTTGCATATATCATCTCAGTTTTCACAGACAGCACGTGTGGCGGGTATGGTGACCTTTCCTCTCTGCTTTAGGTGAGAGAGATTACCTGGGACAATCGACACTTTGTCACCTTGTCCAGAGCCAGGTGTTAAGAACTTAGCACTCAGGCTTAGAACTCTGGGCCCAACCACCCTGATGACTAAGCCTCACAGCACCATGACTTATTCAGTAGACTCTGTGGCCTAGACTCTTGGTGGGAAGGCACAAACAGCAACCTTCGGAATGTTCGCACCAGTGTGGGATTGACGGGTTTCAGAAGCATTCTGCTGGGATATTGGCCAACAGATTGGGCAGTTTCAAGTCCTCTTTCCATCTGTGGTATTATTGCTGGAGGGATAAGCCAACCTTCTTTAGTCTTTATAGTTACTATAATGTACAGAAACTTCCAAACACAGAATGGAAACAGAATAGTGTAACAGACCTTGATTGCCCAGGGCTCAGTTTTGACCTTCAGGAACATTTCAGCGGGTGCTCACACCCTTACCACTGCCTGTCCTCTTCCAACTTTTTGTCACTTAGCAACAGTTCCTCCCAAGCCAGGATTTACACACTCTGATTTTCTTGCGATGATGGTAGAAACAGGGTCTCGAGCATATTGGACAAGTGCTCTACATTGGAGTTGTAGCCCGGACCCTGAGGTTTAGATATGTGGATGCCATGCTGACAGCTCTCTTCAGTTTTTTGCTTACAGCCCTGCTCATATGGACCACCTCAGTACACATTCTTCCCAGTGAGCCCATACTGCTTCGACCGGAACACACACACATCACCATAACTTCTTTTTTAAAGTCTTAGGACTTACTAAAATGACTTTTTTGATTTTTAGAGACAAGATTTCTCTGTATCTCTTTGAGCCTGTTCTGGAGCTTGCTCTTGTAGACCAGGATGGCCTTGAACTCACAGAGATCCGCCTACCTCTTCCTCCCAAGTGCTGGCATTAAAGGTGTGTGTTACCACCGCTCGGCTATTTCCTCTTTACATGCCTATCACTTGCCATCTCCGATGAACAACAGTCGTTCCTGTCCCTTGTGAGTCACATCTGTGGGACCAGAAGAGCCTATGTCATCCTGCCCAATGCCTTTCACAATTCCCCTTATGTTGAAATTCATCCACAGTGCTGTGTATGGCAGTGCTTGTTCCTTTAAGTTGCTGGATCATACTCCATAGCACGGCTACTCTATGGTATGCTCTCCATTTAGCTGTTGATGAATGTCTGGGTTGCTTCCAGAATGAGTATATCATAAATAACCCTGCTCTCCGTGATGTGCAGATACCTTTGTGTGAGAACATTGTGGTTTCTTTCAGGTAACTATCTAGATGCAGCACGGCTAAGGATGACCATAGGTGTGTATTTACTATCTTAAGAAACTTCAGAGCTATTTTTGGATGGTTGTGCATTTTATATTTCCACAAGCCAGGTGGGAAGGTCGCTTTGCTGCACACATTTGTCAGTGGATATGCTCTGCTGTCTAGCCATTCCAGTGTGTGTGGTGGTAAATCACTTCAGGTTTCATTTACATTTCCCTAATGCCAAATGATGCTGAGTATTTCCTAATGCCTATAACAGTGTGAACGCCACCCATAAATCTTCTTTGGTGATGTCTATTAAAATCTTGTGTTTGTTTATACCTATCATCTATCTATCTATCTATCTATCTATCTATCTATCTATCTATCTATCATCTATCTATCTATCTATCTATCTATCTATCTATCTTTCTATCTATCTATCTGCCTACCTATCTATCTGCCTACCTATCTACCTATCCACCCACCCAGATAGATAGACAGACAGACAGACAGACAGACAGACAGACACACACACACACACACACACACAGTATCACTATATGACTCTGACAGATTTGGAACTCTATGCAGACCAGGCTGGATTTGACTCACAGAGTTTCATATTCTTCTGCCTCCCAAGGGTTGGGATTATAGGTGTGCTCCACCACGTTTGGCTCTTTGAAACCTTTTGCCCAATTTGTAATGCTTACTATCCATATAAAGAATAAAACTGATTTTCATACTTTAACCTTATATCCTGAAACTACACAAATTATTTACTCTAGTGTTTTCTGTCTTAATTGGTAGATATTATGCAGTCACTTGAAGAAACCACTATGTCACCTCAATCAAGTGCAGCTTTTTGTTTGTTTGTTTGTTTTTGTTTTTCAAGGCAGTCTTTCTGTGTAACAGCTCTGACTAACCTGGAATTCACTCTGTAGACCAGGCTGGCCTTGAACTCACAGTGATCCACCTGCTTCTGCCTCCCAAGTGCTGGGATTAAAGATATTTTGCTCTGGAATAATCTTCTTGTACACTGTAAAGATTTGTCAGTCAAATTTGTTTAATAAAATACTGATTGGCCAGTAGCCTTTAAGATACCAGCCCTCTTGGGTGTGTCTTGGGTGTGCCTTTTTATACCATAAATGCTGACATAAAGCACATGCTCATTCTCTCTCCTGATTTCTGGATTTGGTTCATGTTCCCCATTCGTGCAGAGGACTGAGATCTGTGTCTACCCCGAAATAAATAATTCTTTATTATATGCAATTCTGAGCTAGTGTGGGACTATTTTGTAACTCCAATCTTTATTGCAGGATAGGGCAGGACAGAAACTTCCACCAACAGATTGGCGTACCAATGTGTGCTAGTTAAATCCACATAAAACCTGAGCGAGCCTGGAAAGGACTTCTAGACACAAAAAATTAAAGTTTAGCCACATTTTTTTTTCAGATGGGCTCTGTTTGCTGGTGGCATGCTTCAGCTCCGTTAAGAGAGGTCTTCCTGACTCAGCAGTAGCAGAAAAAAACATTCAGTTTCAAAATGGTAACTTTCTGGTCTGTTCTGTCAGCTTGAACTCTGACTTTTCCAGAAGGCTAAACACTTAAATGAGATTTGTGGGCAGTATGCTGCAAGTTACTTGGTGGCAGCATGTGCCAACTGGTTAATAGAGTTGAAGTGGTGAGGACAGCTCCCTCCCAGCAGTCTCAGAGGCAGTGAACAGACCTCTGCCATGTTGTACTGGGCAGAGCCAAAAGACAAAGCAGCCTTAATCCTAGCCATGATTAGCATTTTAAGAAGCAGTTCTGGTCAGAAAAGTATTACAGATACATAATAAAGACAAATTCAGGTAGAAAAGACATCTAAATGATCACAGTGTGTTTTTAAAATGTATATTGGCTTGGGAGAGAAAAGAGAAAAAGTATAGAGAGTTATAAAAAGAAGCAAATGGAAGCCATGTAAAGATGGGATATACACAGAAAGTCTTTATTATGTATGTGTATTTTTGAGTTTTTTGACTGTGGAAGAGCTAAGTACAAAGAGATATTTCATTGTATGGGCTGCTAAGCTAAACCAACATACATATTTTAAAGGTATCTTGACTTCAAAATTTGCATCTAAGGTATGTTGTTTTAGAAAAGAGGTTCTACTTTTGTTTCCACAGAAGCTAAGAGCCTGTGAATTCTTTCTACACTAATGTGGTTTGGTGAACAAGACCCCCCAAAAGATTACCTGAAACCCCATGCCCCAAATTTCTTAACCCAACAAATAACAGGAAGCAGTTTGGAAAGAACTATGTCGAAATTTCCAAATATTGTTTATAAATGATTGTTTACATTTAAAGGTGGATATGTTATAGAGATAATACATTGCATTGGTATGTATCTTGGCCTGTTGATACAATTTAAGGTCAATTTTGTTAAATGCATATTTTTGTTCTTTATTAAGGTATTGAGTTTGCGCACCTCATTTAAAAATGTAATGTATAATTAAGAAATACAGGTTAATAGAGGATCATCTATAACAGTCAAGCTGATAGTCATTTTAGTTAGGTTTTTTTAGATATATGGAAATATATTTCAGTTAGAAAGATAATCTTCAGATCCTTCAAAGACTACAGAATATGGCATTTAAAATATTTTAAAAACTTAGGACTTTTCATGACAATGAAACACATCTGCTTCTGGCAGCACCAATTATTTTAAGAGGAAGATGGGCATCGGGGAGGCTCCTTATGGAGTTTGCTAGCCATTTGGGCAAGAAACTTCTCTTGCCTGGACTGCTTGATATTATGCTGCATGAACTGGACATGCAGGACTCACAGAAAAATGACTGCTGAACTTGCCTAAAGATGGTGAGACAGTCCTTCATAGTTCCTGCTTCATGAAAGAGTCTGCAGGACATTCTGCAGGACACAGAAGAAATTGACTGACAAACTGCCAATACAGGTGGAACTGTCTGAAATTTCCTGCTTCATGGAAAAGTATGCTGGATACTATGGGCCTGTAGGCTAAAGATGGGCACCCCAATGTTACAGAAGAACTTTGGGTGACTTTCCAGGCAGTGAGATGTCTCTGTCAATTGTGTAGTTTTGGAAGTTGCTTACAATGCACTTACCTTTAACTTAGGTAATATTATATTCTTCTGGAGTCTTTGATAAAGTTGAAGAATAGATAGTTATAATTATAGTTTTCCTTATTTATTGAAAAAGATAAAGTAGATATAAATATTGTAACTAATTCTTACTTGATACTTGTTTAGTTATATGTAATTTTACTATGCTAAAGTTAAAACCTTCCTTTTTATTTAAACAGAAAAGGGGAAATGGTATGGGAATTCCTTCTGTATATGCATTGCTTTTATTAGTTAATAAAGAAGCCACTTTGGCCTGTGATAGGGCAGAATAGAGCTAGGCTGGGGATGGGGTAACTAAATTGAATGCTGGGAGGAAGAAGGAGGAGTCAGGGAGAAGCCATGTAGCCACTGGAGACAGAAGCCAGATGCCAGACAGCACTTTACCTGGTGAGCCATAACCATGTGATAATACACAGATTAATGGAGATGGGTTGGTTTGGGATATGGCAACTAGTATGCTTGGCCAAACAGTAATGCAAATAGTATAGTTTCTGTGTGATCATTTCAAATCAGGGCAATTGGGAAACAAATTAGCAGCCTCTGAGTACACATATGCATATGTCTAGAGCTGATCACTTGGGACTGGAAAACCTATGTATGAGCTCATCCCTGGAAGAGATTGCTTCCTCCTCTCTCAGCAACTATTAACTTCTATTGGCTCCTCATCTACGAGTTGGATAATGTGGAATTTCCCCTCTTTGCCTTGGCATATCAATGATGTTATCATTATGCTGGGCTTGTTCAGGCAAACATACGACTGAGAATTCCTGGGTGCAGTTTTCCTGTTGTGCCTAGGGAAAACCATCTATCAATTTGCAGGCTGTGGCTCTGGCTCTTAGAATCTTTCTACCTGCTCCTACATGGTTTTCCCTCAGCCTTACATTTAGGGATTGCATTGAAGATGAATCAGTTGGGGTAACTTATTATCTGCATTTGGATAGTTTTAGGTTTGTTGTTTGTTTTGTAATTGTCTCCATCAAAGAATAGAAACTCATTTAACGGGAGTGCGAGCTACACTTACTTATCTATGAGTGTAATGAGAGGCATTTAAAAAAAAACGGGAATTATATTGGAAAGTAGCAGTAGAATATTCTAATTTCTTTTTCTTTCTTGATCTCCCTGGTTAGAAACTCCTGTACACTGAGCAGAGTTTCCCTATAGAAACACTCTTAAGCCATCTATTAACTCTGTGGAACTCACTTGATCTTCCATCAGAAAGGATGGTGACAGGTAGAGGAGGAACCTGTTCCTTAGGGGAGAACTATTCCTTCTCCAGTGTATTTCCTAAGAGTGTTTTTAAAAATATTATTATTATTTAAATCAACAATTGATAATGGATTTTTTTTGTTGTTCTACAACCTTGAGATGAACTCAATTTTTCTTTTTTAGTCTGGGAATACAGTAAATTACATTTGACTGATTTCCAAATGTTAAGCTACCCTTCTTTCTGGGCTAAGCCCCACTAGGCCATGATGTATTATTCATTCAAGTAATTTTATATTCAACTTGCTAAAATGGTGTTAAGAGTTCTTGCATATTTATTAATGAGTGATTCTGGTTCATCGTTTACTTTGTAATGTCTTTGGTTTCTTTTGACTGGTACAAATTCAGTTTTCTTGGTTGAAATAGGATCTTCAGAATTGCCCTTTTGTCTAGTGTCAGGTTTGGTATTGACAAAATTGTCTTTAAATGTTATTTTCTTATTTTCTCTTAATGTTTGTAGGATTTTTGTGGTACAGTAGGTGAGGTTTTTACTTTCACTTATCAGACTTTGGATAACCTCATCAACTTTATTAACCTCTATAAAAGATGATCTTATAAGTTTAAATTTTTCTGTAATTTTCTGCTTTCAATTTTATTGGATTTTATTCTTAGTTTTAAAATGTTCTTTTAAAGCCGGGTGGTGGTGGCGCATGCCTTTAATCCCAGAACTCGGGAGGCAGAGGCAGGCGGATCTCTGAGTTCGAGGCCAGCCTGGTCTACAAGAGCTAGTTCCAGGACAGGCTCTAGAAACTACAGGGAAACCCTGTCTCGAAAAACCAAAAAAAAAAAAAAATGTTCTTTTAACTTATTTTAATTTTTCTAGCTTTTCTACATAGAAAGTTAGATTCCTGATTTTGGTTTTTTAAATAAAAGCTCCCCCTATGCTCAGCAGTTTAAATGCCACATTCTCCCCACACTTGCTTTGGCTATTGACTACATGTTCAGTATTCTATTAGGTTTTCATCATTGTGTATGTAGTATGAAACACTTTCTAATCTCTCTTGGCTTTTCCTATGCCTGCCTGATAAAAGAGACATTTTCCAACATCAAATAATGGAGGTGCTTCAAAGCATCTTATTGTTTTGTATTTCAAACACAGTCCCGTTGTGGCCTAAGTACATGCGAATCAGGTGTCCGTCTTTCTGCATTTATCAAATCTTCATAGGTCACTGTCCATTCTCATTGCAGTTGAAAGAGTCTGTTGCTGGGTGTCCTTCAGTACATGAATGAAGTCTTCTACTTACTTACTTGTCCTCAGTTTTGGCAGGTGTTCAATAGGTCCCTGGGGTGGTCAGCATAGGAAAGGCCTCCATAAGCTCATGGGTTTGAATGCTTGGTCATCAGGGAGTGGCATTACTTGAGAGGGATTAGGAGGTGGACCTTGCTGGAATAGATGTGCACTTGGAGGAAGTCTGGCACTCCTGCCTGCCACCATGCTTCCTACCATGATGGTAATGGACTAAGCCTCTGAAATTGTAAGCAAGCCCCAATTAAATGTTTTCATTTGTAAGCGTTGCCATGGTCATGGTGTCTTTTTACAACAATAGAGCAATGACTAAGACAGTACCAATAGGTGTTACTGACGTCTCCAACTATGATTGTTGGTTGACCTATTATCTTTCTTTTTCACTGCCATGTTTTTCCATGCTGTATTTTGAAACGCTGGCAAGAGCACACACATCTGTGACAGCTGTGCATTGATGATGCTGTGCCTTTTTGTCATTATGAGATTTCCCTCTTAACCTCTGATGGTGTGACTTTTCTGATGGTGGTCTTTCCATCAGACATTGAAAAGCAGCATATTCAGGGCCATGGAAGTGGCTCAGTGGTTAAGAGAACCCACTTCTCTTGCAGAGACCCGTGTTTGGTTCCCAGCACCCACTCTGAGCGACTCACCATAGCCTGAAACTCTAGCTCCAGGAGATCTGATACCTTCTTCTGACCTGCTAGGGAATCTACACTCAAATACACACACATGTACACACATGTATACACACACATATACACAAGCGCACTTAAAAATAAAATCAATCATTTTTTTAAAGAAACGTTGATAAGTATGTTGTGCCTCCTATGGTCAGTTTTTGTTTTCATATTATATCCCCCACCCCATGCAGCATATGTGTTTGCACTGCTACTTTAAGCTGCTCGTATTTTTCTATGCATATGTTTAGTGCACTTATTTGATTCGGAGCAGCCAGATCTCAGTATTTCTTCAACTTAAATCTTTACAGAATTAATTTTTAATTGGAGCTTTTAGTTCTTTTAGATCTAACACAAGTTTTATGCAGTTAGTTATAAGTCTGATAGTTTGCCAATTTTTTTCTTGTTAATTCCATCTGTTTGGAGGAAAAGCTAGGCAAAACCAAATAATGGCTTTATGGAGGACGGAAGGAGGTTTATACGCTTGGTGATGGTAGGCAGAAGATGGCTCACAGGCTGGGTGGGTGGAAAATGGTAGCATGTAAGTTTCACTTCTCTATCTCCAGACAGCATATGCTAAGGTCAGGGGAGAGTCCACAGGAAGGAGAAAATGTCAGCAGCTTGCAAGGTGAAGAGAATCATGGACGTTATGACGATAGTCGAGAAACCAGTCATCTAGAAGTTGCTGTAGGTCCAAGTCCCAGTGGTTTTCCTTCATTTATCCTTCATCAAATGTGAATTCAACAGATATGAAACAAGCATAGCACCATCCCCTAAAGTCATGAGACCTTTGCCATCGACAGACAAGAAACCACAGTGATGTGTGCTCCACTGTCAGCCAATGAACAGTGCCGTGGAGTAACGGAAAGGGTCAATTCCATGGGAAGAGGCTATAGCAGAACATGACTGCAGGTAGGTAGACACAGTACCTCACAGCCGGTGTGTGCTTAGCTCAGTGGGGATGGGACGGAGTGTTTAGAGGCAAAGGAGAGTCTGTGAAATTCTCTGAAGCCACATAGTACTGTGAGGAGTTTAGGCCAGATGCAGAGACCATGGTGGGAAATAGAGAAAGGAATCCTTAGCCCTGGGTGGGACAATGCTGGAATTTCCACCACTTGACCAAAAGTCCTGGACCAATGATGAGCCTGCTACAAAGCCAGTTGTCTCTTGCTGTGGTGCTTCCCTTGACAGGGTTTCTCTGATGCAGGCTAAGTATTACAGATGAAATTAGGCTAAAACGGATGATCCTAACTATTGACACAGTGAGCCATTGACAGGTTTTCCTAGAGTCAGTTTTGTTTCTATTTGAGAGAGAAATAGGTAATTAGAGAACACCAGGCATTGCCTCCAGGTTTCAGAGTGGCTCCCATCCAACCCTGGGGAGGCCTGCAGCAAAAGCCAGATGTTCCAATAAAGATATAAGTGGACAAAAACAAACGAGGGGAGCTGCAGTTACATACTGTAGGCATCCTTCATGGGGGTACCATAGTTACACTCTACAGGCATCCTTCCCAAGGATTGGGGTAGGTAGGTACCATACATGAGGCAGGCATCTTTCACAGGCAGAGGTGGTGGGGTGGGGGACAGGTAAGGGTACCACAGTAACATACCATAAACATCCTTCAAGGTAGTTTGGGGAAAAATGCCATCAGTGCTACAAAGTTGTCTTATAATCCCCTTGACCTTCTGGAAGCACTAGCAGAGCCTAGAAATATGCTTGTAAGTCTCTACCCACAGTGTTAGCCAATCCCAGAAGAGTCAGGGGATGTGGTCCAGGTGTAAACACTATACCTGGGAACCTTGTTCTAATCAGAGAAAGATGTGAAGATGAGTCCCGTAAAAAGTGCCCCCTCTGCACTAGAGACTCACGGGTCACAGACAACCCTGATGCTGGCCAGAAAGAGTGAGAGCCAAAGCAAAGGCTGAGGGGACGTGGGAATGGACAGTGCCCCTTAGGGTCCAGCAGGATGGCGGAGGCTTCTACTTCTTCTCTTCTTCCTCTCACATGTAGACATTCTTTTCACAAAGTTATGCACTTTTTAATAAACAGGAAAGCAAGCTAATTGTGGAACGACACTCTTGCAGCAAGAGCCCATGCGCCCTTTGGTTGTAAGTGCTTGTTGAGCGCCTCCCTGGGGAGTGCGTATGTCGGGTCTTTGATGGTGTCCACCACTGTTAACAAGAAGAACCCTGTCAGCCTGGAGTGCCGGTGGCTCAGACTGGAGGACGCAGGGTTTAAGTCCCCCGTGGCTACATAGCGAGTTGGAGGCCTGTCTGGACTGCGTAAGACCCTGTCTCAAAATCAGAAGAAAGCAAAAAACAAAACAAAACAAAAACAAACACACCACAACTATAAAAAAAGAAGAAACAAGTCCCTGATTTGGGTAGAAGACAGCATCGTGCCCTTTCCATGGCGGGCTGAACTTCGTTGGTCTTTGGCTTCTGGTCATTCCAGAGCAAAGTTATGGGGGCTTGGCTGCAAATCCCATCTTCAGTCTGCACCCTGCAGAGGTGTTAGTGTTTAGTGAAGTCTGTTGCATCCAGGTTTTCCTTTCAGAGTTAAAAAGCCTGTGAGATGTGGAGAGGGTAGTTAGGGGGCACTGGGGGAAGGTACATTCTTGGGAAACTGCAGACAAATTCTTGAGTTTGGAAATCACATTGCTAAATTCTTTAAGACAAAAAAAAAATAATGCTTTAAATTGTACTTTGGACAAGATGTCCATTTTTTTTTTTTTTTTTTTTTTTTTTGGCTCAACAAACAAACCCGAATTGTTTTTAGCTTTCTGCTCTGGCAACTCACAAAGTTTTGCCTAAAACCCTTGGAGATTTGCTGGAAAAGATTTATTTCCGCGCACGCTAAAGAGCGAGCCAAGACCCGGCGCTGCACGCACATTTCAGCGCTCCTCTAAATTAAAGAGCTGGGGAGACTGAGCTGGGGGGAGGCTGGTGTGGTTTCCCCCCGCACTGAAAATGTGCTCCCTTTCCAGGAGGGGAAGCACAGGGTTGAGGCGACCCCAAGAAGGCTCAGTGGAAGCAGCGGGAGCAGGAGAAGCAGTTCACTCGCCATGATTTTTTGCCTCAACTGAGCATGCGCTACACACACACACACACACACACACACACACACACACACACACGTCTAGCATTCTGGTTCTGAGAGTGAAGTAGAGAGATCACGAACCACCTACCTCATGCACGAGCACCCAGAACAAAACCCAAACACTGCAGTGCCAACCGACACGGCTGATAGGCTGGGCCTGTTCCAGATGTGTTAGAGTTCAAGTGCAGTCAGAAGGCGGACAAAGAACATCTGGGATGAAGCATCAGGGAGACGCTGAGAAAGGATTGTCCAATGGGCTTGAGACCAGCTGCAGTATTGTCACCAAGTCCCTGCATCCTCTCCTTTCCTCCCCCTCCCAAACCCACCCCCACACACCAAACAGACAAACAAACAAACAAAACCCACATTTAATACTTAAGTGTTGTTTTTCTAGATAACCCTAAATAAAAAGACAAAGGCTTGGGAATCAGTAAGGTGACCCAGTGAGTAAGGGTGTTTGCCTCCAAGGCTGACAATCTGAATTTGGTCCCCAGGACCTACATGGCGGAAGGAGGAACCGACTCCTGCAAATTGTCCTTTGACCTCCATGAATGCACAGTGGCATTTGCACACACACACACATCGATACATGTTGTGTGAATAAACAAATCAATCAATCAATCAATCTTATAATAAAAAACTTTATATGAACATGTCATTGCTGTATATATCTTTCTGCACTCTGCTCGCTCACCGGGAGTCTGTCTCTACTGTGGTGCAGGTAAGCGTTGAACAACTAAACTGTCTTTGGAGGCAGAAAGTGTTGTAGTCAGAGTTTTCTAAAGCGAAGGCAGAAACAAGCAAACAAAGCTCCCAAGTTTTGTTTGGCGTCACTGTACTGCAGTGACAGGTCCTTGGAAAGGCTCAGTCCTTTAACATCCACACCTGATGTGTGCAGTCAGCATCCTGTGCCCTCCCCAGAGCCCTGCTCTGGTGGCCCAACTGCTTTGACTGATGGTCTCCGTGGTAGCAAATTTCCCCCGTGCTCCTGTGATAGGCCCCTTCTCCTAATCACTGCCCTTTATCTTTTTATTTACACGTGATCATGAATATATCAGAGTGAAGTGGGTGGAGGAACAATCATTTCTCCAAGAACAGGGCACACATGGGCTCAGCTTTATTTTCCCTTTCTCATGGTGGGCAAGTCGGGCTTTGGGGTACGGACATAGAGTGGGGCCAGAGGCTGGCATGGAAGCCTGGATGCTTTTCGCCAGTCACTTTTTTCAGGGACCCTATTGGATTTAAAAGCTTCTAACTCCATGGGGTGAAAACGGCCATGTAGCTCTATGGGCAGCTTTGGCCCGTGATGATTCTCGGTGTCAACGTAGTCCACAGTGGGAAGACAAGTGACAATTACTCTCTGTCACTCTCAGGAATAGTTGCAGCATCCATGCATCTGTTTTGAGCCCGATAGCTGTGGAGCACAGAAGAGGTTAGTCTTCACACTGTACTGGCTGAATTCCCTTTGGTTTGAGCGCCTTTTGCCTTTTGGAGAAGATACAGGTGACATTGCCAATGACACGGGGTGAAAGAAAAAAAAAACACATTCCTTCTCAAACTGCAGCACAAAGCTCCTAAATTAGGCCCTATAATCCAGCACATACCATTTAAGAGGCAGTCAAGATTCTCCGGCAGCCAGTGTGCCTTGCGGGGTGGCTCATGCCTATATTGGGGAGGCTGAGGAAGGAGGGTCGCTGTAAGTTCAAGAACAGCCTGTCCTTACATAGTGAGTTTCATGCCTGCTCAGTTGTAGATGAAGACTCTTCCTTTACCCTCTGCTCCCCTCTCCCAAGGCATCTATGGGCATGGTGAGTCATGCTTGCAATTCTAGAGCTCACAGCAGGAAGTTATGGTAGGGTGTATAAGTTCAAAGCCAGCCTGGGAAACAGTAAGATCCTGTCAAAAACTCATAACCAACTAACTAACCAGCTAACTGACTGACTAACAGCTAACTAACTAGGTATCGGTTAGCTTGAATGGATAGCTGAAGGCTGACTTCTGACCCTATGGATTAGTTCAGATCCTTGTTCCAACCATCATTTTCTTGTGAAGTAAGGGGCAGATGGGTTCCTGGTCTGGCTGAAGGGAAGAGCATCCACCACGAGTCTTTCATTTAACTCGCCCGTCTCACCCTAAACTTTTGGTGGCATCAGCCGTAATCCTTCTTCTGATTTATGACCCAAGCCAGAGTCTCACGAGAGTGGAAAGTATAGGCAGAAACCAGACTGCTTCGGAGAATTGGGATATGGGACTGTTCTATTCAGAAGGAAGGCGAGCAGAGAGAGGCTCATGTGGGGGCTGAAGTCATGAAGTTGGTGGTGGGCGGGGGAAGGAGCAGGAACTGTGGTGATGAGAACCAGAAGCCCTGGGAGGCAGATCCAGGGTCCTGTTCCCAAGCCAGCTGACAGGGAAAGGAGACAGAAAACCATTCCCTACAGACCCTGTTATATCTTTGGAACTTGTTCTTGTCCAAAAACAACAAATGCCTTCTCTGTGAATTAAATACCACCAAGAGGTTCCAGATTCGTGACTTCCTTATACAATTTTTTGAATTGCCTTACAACAATTTTTTGAATAGCACACCCTGGTCATCGCAAGCGAGAGACACGCTAACACGGGGTCAAAGAGTCCTGGAGAATAATGGAGCCCTTGTGACTACTAGTTAACCTGGCTCTGCTGAGAGTCCATTTCTAGCAAATGAAAAGGCACATACATAGTTATGCATGAATTTTGCAGAGGAGCCACTCACAGAGGTGTAGAGGAAGGCTCTCAGCGATGACTTTGATGCCGCTCGGTGGAAGAGGTTTTCTGAGGTGAGGCTGTGGAAAGGGGATCTGGCAGATCCTATTCTTTAACAAGACATGAAAAGTCAATGGCACAGAAGGTGGTAGACCAACTAGAAAGGATGGGAAATGTCTGAGTAGAAGAGAATTCACACAGCGGCCATTGTGGGAGCTTAAACACAGGCCTCCCCACAGTGGGAATCTGTGTTCTATCCAGGAGGAAGATGTAATGTGGATCCTGAGGAGGGACGTGTGGGTGATCACCATCAATAAACAGGGGTCTACCTGGAAACTCAGACCCCAGACAGGCCCCACTGTGGACTTCCAGGCACCTGCCACATTGTACAGAAAGGAACCGGTTCAATGGGTCCAACAATATCTGTTTGGGGCCATCTTCACAAAGGCTTAGCGTATCCTCAGAATCTGCGGCTCGCCTCCGCATCATTTCGGAACCCACAGTCTACCGTAGTCTGCAACAGCTTAGTGGAATATTCCAGAGGCGAAGAGTTCAGAAATTAAGAAAAGTTGACTATAGCGTATTCTTATGGTTGTCTTTTTATTATTAATTGCATCTGTTTGCCTCTTATTGTGACTATTTTATAAATTCAACTCAGCATAACAGCCTGTGCAGAGAAGGGAGCCAGAAGGAGCAGTCTGACTTCTGGGTGGCTCTGGACACAAAGCGGAATGATGAGGAACTCAGTAACGGTGGGCTCTTTGGCACTGCATGTTCAGGTAGAACTGGGGAGGACAACTTCAAGCCAGGGTGGAACCCAGGGCCCCTTGCGTGATAGGCAAGCACTTCACCATTAGGCTGTACCTTAAGGCTAAATTTAATTTCCAGCGTAACTGGATCTTCTATTTCTTAAAGATGTGTCCTGGGATAGAGTTCCATCGGCTAAAATGATCTGGTAGGAAGCCAAAGGAATGACACCAAATGCCTGGTCCATCCCATCAGATAAAAGGTAACGTGCTAATGAATGAGAAAATTACAGTAGGTTGAGCTGCTGAGTCTGGCTGTGCACATGAAACATTTTTCAAAGTCAGTTTCTAAAGGTTCTCCACCTAGCCAAAGGGATTCACGGCATACTCGTGGCCACGGTTCTGGAAGCCTTGCTCCTTCACCATTGGAAACAGACAGTCAGAATGTAGCTGTCAACCAGGAAAGCTCCTTCTCACAATTTTAACTTTTGGCCAGCCTTGAGGTGGGTCTCTGGTCCCATGTGTGTCCGTCACAGGAGCCTGATGGGCTGCACCGGCTCTGTGGTTTTTCCTGGGCCTTGTCCCTAAGCGAGTCAGGACCCTCTCTGCTGGAGCTTTCGGTGTCAGTTGTCACTTCTGCATGGATGGCTTTAATGGCATAGCCCTCGCTGAATTTTCTCAAACTGTGCTCTATGTCCCAGGGCTGCTACACTGACCCAGGAGCCCAACTGTCTGTCCTCTCACACATTTGGCCAGTGTCATCCTCTTGCTGACCAAGTCAGCCAGTCTGCAGCTCTCCATAGGACCCACTCACTGTCTTTTATCTCCTGGGCATTTGGGTTGGTATCTTCGGGGTCCTCTCCAACTGGTCCTCCTGTGTAGTAGCATACAGGTCTGGCGTTTGCCTATTGGCCACAGGGTTTGTGTAACTAGCTTTCTCTTTCCTTCCCGCTGCAGTCCCTGGCTTCAGTGTCCATCAGCTTAGCTTGACCTCATTAGAAGATGTCCTCTCTCTAGTGTCTCCTTTTCCTCCAGCTCACAGGTCAACCGCCAGAGGAAAGAGCCAGCATGTAGCTTTCAACAAAGGAAAGCTCTTTCTCATGACTTTAACTTTTGACCAGCTTTGGGATGGGACCCTGGCCCAAGCTGTGTTTCATCTTTAATTACTTAATTGACTTGTATGCACATGCGTTCCTGTGTGCATTACGCACAAGTGCATGCAAGAGTAGGTTTGATGCAAGCACGCATTCGTGGAAACCAGAAGTTGACATAGGATGTCAACCTCAGCTGCTCTCCTCCTTAGCTTTTGAGATAAGGGCTCTACATGAATCTGAAATTCTCTGAGGCAGTGAGTCTGACTGGCCAGCAAGCCCCAGGGATTAAAGGCACAGCCTCTTAGATGGTTGGCGGGTACTGGAAATGTGAACTCAAGTCTTCATGTAAGTCTGGCAAAGGGCTTTCCCAGTTGAACTGTCCCTCTGGCCATCTGCATTTTTCACCCAACTCCCTTAGTTCAACACATGTGGCCCACATAGCTGAGGCCATTTCTTGACTGCCTGACACAAGCTCTTCTTCCATCTTTGCTTCGTGGGACCGCCACATCCTAGGAGACATTGGACACAGTTAGCGAAGACTCTCTAGTCCCTCATAGCTATGCTAGCTTTTCCTCCAGAGCAGGCTTCCAGAACCTTTGCTAGGCCTTCCTGTTGTCATTCCTACTCCCTGCCGCATTCCACATGTTTTGCTTGTCCTCCTGGATTTTAGGCACGTGGAAGACAGGCACAGGCTTTCGCTCTCCACCACGGTGTCTGTTACAGAACGGAAGGAAGCCTTGCTTCAGCTTAAGTCTCGCGGCCACACTTGCCATGGAGAAAGCAAAACAAACAAAACTTGCCTACCATTCCCTGGGAAATAGAAGCTTATTAAGTCGAGGGATGTGAGAAGGTGTGAACGCTGAGACATATGGACGCTGAGGTGTTGCAAGCCCTGGAAACATTCCACGTGGCCATTTGGATCTGGTGAAAACAAATTGTCTTTAAGCGAACCCTAAGATGTAAAGGCTTAAGCTGATTATTTTCCCCCTTGCTGTACATATTCCTCTACTCTTCCGGGAAGGGAACGTCCATCGAATGAGATCACACATGTGCAAGTGCTTTTGGAGACCGGAGGCTTCAACACAGATGGGCTTATTGCTATTACTGATAACAGCTCCCATCATTAAGCAGTAACCTGAGAAAGCAGAGGAGAGTGAGTGGTGACATCATGCTGTTAAAATACTCAGCCCATCTCTGCTGGAGAAGGAGAGCAGGAGAGAGCTTCTCTTCCTCTCCCCTCTCCTCTCCTTTTTTCTTTTCCTCCCCTCCCTTCCTCTCTCTCTCTCCCATCCCAATGTCTCTCCTTCCCTCTCCCACACATCTGCCTTTCTCTTCCTCTCCCCCTCTCCACAATTGTCACTTTTAGGAAAATGATTCTTGCCAAATATCATTATTTGATCAATTTCAGGGTTGTGTCTGTTACCTTGAAGAGATTGCCAGAGGAGGCGTGGTAGATCACAATCCTACAAGCTGTGGCCAGTCCTCTCCTGAAGGCTATGCTTTGGGAAGTTAGTTTGAAACTGACAAAATAAGATGACCACTCCTTTACTCATTTTTTTAAAAAGTTTAAGTTAGCTGTTTGCTTCATAATATTGAGAATTGAAGGGGCAGTTCATTATCACGCAACCAATGCACTCTGGAAAATCAGCATCGTTAGGGAGCAAAAGCCATTGAAATGTAAACATGTGAATAATTTACACTTGCAACTGGTGTTAAATAAAATGTTTTAATCTAGACAGAGATCTGGCAATAAATATTCATTTCTCATTTCCAGCGAGTAAACGTGACCTCTTTTGAAAAGCTTTTTCATTTGATTTTTTTTTCCTGGATGATAATGACAAATTTGACATGGGTACGTTTGGGAATAAAAATCTCCCTCTGGTCAACACAAGCATGAAAAGTTATTATGAAAATCAAAATTTGCAATAATTGCAAACACTGTAATTAGTAGCCATTTTGGGATTCTTATGTCCTATTACCCATAAGGCTTACCTTCTCGTTTTCATTTTCTTAGGGGAGGCAAAGGCAAGAGGAGGTGAGGAATTGCCTCTCAGAGTGCAGGCTGATGGATGCTTGCCAAGCCTTAAACACTGCTGAGAGATGGAGACGGTGCCGTCTGTGACCAGCCAGGGTCTGCGTGAGCCTAAGACAGAGGAGCAGAGGACACAGGGTGATGCTAGACTCCAAAGGCCAGAGATGCCCGCCTCTGCTGAGCTGGGCACTGCTGGGCTCCTGTGACTGTGGTCTCCCAAATGCCTGACTCTCCAATAGGAGTTGCTTCCCCACCACACTGGCAGCAAGTCTCCCTTCAGTGTAGAATAAGGCCTCTGGTTTTGTTTATGCCTTGTAATAAGTGGCTTTCTTTTTTCCTTCTCTAATTCCTTCCCTCCATCCAATTTATTTATTTATTTATTTGTTTGTTTGTTTGTTTATTCATTGGGACAGTGCCTTGTTGTATAATCCTGACTGATCTGGTACTCATTGTTATACTCCAGACTGGCCTTGAACTCCCAGAAATCCTCCTGCCCCAGCCTCCCAAATACTGGGATTATAATCATACACCACTTCATCTGGTACGAAAGTGGTTTTCTTAAAGTGTAGCTTACCCATCATAGAATTCCTCTTTAGAAATGCAGTATCTAGTTGTTTTTATTGATGTCTTTGCAGAGCTGTGTGGCCATTATCATGGTCTTGTTATAGAGTCTGCCTCTTAAGACAAAAGTCCAGAGACACAGCTACCCTGTTCCTACCATCTCTGTGCACTTGTGTACCTGCTGACCCTCCGAGTACCTTGGTGATTTTGTGCACTGAGGGTAGAAACATCAGCAAAAGACTCAGTCTACAAGGAATGCTAACATTCCCATATTTACTGCAGCACCCATTCGTGGTGGTCAAGAATGCCCATCTGGAAGCAAACCGAATGTCCATCCCTGGATGATTGGATAAAAAAATATGGTACATATATTCAATGGGATATTATTCAGCCATTAAAACAATGAAATCCTGTCATTTGTGATTACATATGTGGAACTAGAGATCATTAGGTTAAGCAATTTGAGCCAGGCACAGAAAGACAAGCATCACAGGGTCTCACTCATGTGGAATCTGAAATGAATGAGTTCCTAGAACCTTGTGGGGAGAGTTGTGGTGGAGGGTGGGGACAGTGTGATTGATGGGTGCTGAGTTCCAGTAAGATAGGACCAGGATGTTTGGTGTGTTATTTCAAAGGAAGAGAACTGTAAACAACAGTAATCTACTGTACACTCTACAAAGCTAGAAGGAAATATTTTGAATGCTTTTACAGCGAAGAAATGATCAATGTTTGAGGAGATATAAACATTGTGCTGCATGTAGCCGAACACAAAACCCATAAATGTGTTTATTTTATGTTTTTATGTATCTGTTCAATCGTTAACTTGTAGGCTTGTAAAGAGTTGGTTCAGCAGTTAAGAGTGTACACTGCATAGGACCCAAGTTCTGTTTTCAGCACCCATATCAGGCAGCTCACAACTGCCTGTACCTCTAGCTCGAGGGGATCCAACACCTTCTTCTGGCTTCCACACGTACTTGGAGTCACACACATGCATACACACACACACTTAAAAATAATGTTTAAGCTCTTAAAGTTTTGAAGCTAGAAAGACCTAAAACAAGAGTGAATTTGAAAATTGGTTACGGAATTTGGAGAGGTAGAGATATAGGGAAGAGCTGAGTCATGAGTGCCCATCTAACCTAAATTCTTCATTTCACAGCTGAGGCATCTGACCAGAAAGGCACCTGGTGATCAAGTGGGCTAACTGGGTCTGGGACTCCAGGCCTGTGACTGAGGGAGGGAGCTGCTGGCCCAACGGAGGGAGACTTTTGGATTTGCTTCAGGATTTTTGATGGACCCAGAAACTGCAGCCTGACAACGGTCCACTGACAAATGTCATCTTAGGAGCTGACCACAGACTTCCTTCCCAGGAGTTTCCTTCCCACTGTCCTTTAGGAGCTAGGGCTTGGTGGACTGGGGGTCTGGCTTGACTGTGTGCCCTGAGGGCTTAGGTAAAAGTTGGACATCCCCTCTTGTCCTCTCAGCTCTCCAATCTTGGTTTCTCCTTAATTTTGTGTTCTTATTCTCTCCTACAGGGACAGGTCCTTCTCAGGCCATATCTCCATTATGACAAGCCAGCAGAGAAGTCACCTTTATCCCCTGGATAATCTCAGGACAGGGATACAGAGAGGCATGGCTATCCTCTCCGAACCTCTGTGGAAGCAGGTAGTGTGTGATCACATGGCCAGAGTCTGTTTTCTCTATTTGACTCACAGAACTTTTGTGATCAGGATTATACAAACTAGTTTCCAAATAACTTTCTTTCTCCTGTTTGAAAGATTTGTTCATGCTCCAAAACCTGATTATACATAGACAAGATGTTTCAGTGTATCTCCAAAGGGGCATTGACAAGATCCCACCCAAAGAGCAATATGCTTTTATAATGAGTCACACTACTTTCAAAGACATTTCAGACATGTGGATCCAATCCACACACAATGATCCAGATTCGATTATGCTAACTAAATCAATTGTGACTTACCTGAAGGTGATGCACACAGACCATAAGATAAAAAAAGAGATATTTCGATTGAAAAGTCAATCATTAAAATTGTCTTCTCTAAATTTCTGCATTGATATTCCATGTTAATACATAAACACAATTAATCTTAACTGTTATGCTAAAACCATTTTATTTCTCATCTTCCTAAGTCATGGAAGTATAAACATAATTATGTTGATTCTAAATACATATCTGGAAATCAATAGTAACCTTATATATCAGTCCTGATCAATCAGTTAAAAAGAAATCCTGCCTCCAACCCAGGGACTTCTGCAGGAGGGAATCCAGACTAGGATTTACAGGTACAGGGCAAAGCCAGTAACTTAAGCCAAAATTGCTCTGAGGCAAGGAACTCTACCTTGGGCAACAAATTCCATAGGAATGGAATTGAACAAGACTCCTAGGACAGAGAGAGCTGGAGGAAACAAGCTCCACTGGGAGCAGAAGCCAGGAGCAAATCCAGGCCTGGGAGCCAACCCAGTCCTGGGATACTGGCCAACCAGGAGTGAGCCAACGACCTGACTCAGAGTCTGTGACCTCCACAGGAACCAGAGTGGGACCGAACCAGTTACCTAAGACATAGAGAGAATAAGCTCCACCAAGAGCAGTAGCCAGGAGCAAATCCAGTCCCGGGACATGGGCAGATCAGGATTGACAGAGTGACCAGATCTAGAGCCACCAATTGCCACCAGAACAGGTCCAACTCCAAGCCAGGAACTTCTGCAAGAGGAGATCCAGACCAAGATTTACAGAAACAGATCAAAGCCAGCAGCCTAGGCCAAAGTAGGCCTGAGACAGCAAACTCCAAGGGAGCAAACCAAAGCACAGGAACACTGAACTACTTCCAGGAACAGGAATAACCAACGGGGTAACTAGAACTATGACACTGACTGTACCACGAGAAACAACCATCTGAGCTTTGGATTCTTTGGCACCTAGAAGATTATTCAACAGAATCTCAGACAGCCCCAACCACACCTATTAGAGGAAAAGATGAGTAGAAAAGGTAAGATCACACGCTACACCACAAAGAGCAACACAACAAAACCTAAAGACCCTACAAAAGCAAATATGGATGAACCAGAAGAAAATGATCTAAAAAATAACGTCAAGAGAATGTTTGAAATTCTTAAAGATGAAATGAAAAAATTACCTTAAAGAAATGGAGGAGAAAACAAACAAAAAATAGGAAGATATCAGCAAATCACTTAAAGAAAACCAAGAAAAAGAACTCAAACATATTCAGGACTTGAAAACTGAGATAGAAAAAATAAAGAAAACAATAAGAAATCCTATTCATGAAGCGATGTAGAACATGAAAAAAAAATTAAAAAACTGTTAGCTAGAATAACAAGGAATTAAGAGAATATGCTGTAAATTTTTGCCAAGAAAATGACAAAAATAAGTATTGATATAAAAAAGATATACTTGTTCTTTATGGACAAGTACAATACAGATGTGGTGTTGAGTTTTCTTAGGTAAATTGCAGCATTTTCAAAATATATTTTAAAGCATGGTCTGTTTGATTGACAGTCTATTTGGTTTTGATGATGGAGTCTCAGCCTCCAAGTAGTTCTGAATTGCCCCAAGATGCTACCTGAAATGTAAGTAAACTCAATAAGGTGGTAAGGGCTGAGAAAGCTACAGGCAATCACAGGTTTAGTGGAGTTCCTTTGGAGGCCAACAGTGCACTCAGCAAAGGTCAACTACATGATTTGGAGTGCAGTGTGGAAGGACTGGTGGCCTGTGTAGTGATTTGGGGGACTCTAAAGCAATCACCTCCTTCCAGTGATGGGACCCAGCCAAGCTGGCTAGCTTGAGAGTATACCACACTCAGTGCTGCTGTAGACTGGAAATGAATGCATTAGAGATTTGTGACAGTTGATCCTGTGGGAACCTCAGTGGGGTTCATAGTCTAGTACAGAGGGATGGGGCCCTTGGGTGGAGGGGGTCTGAGAAGCAAAGCAATATTGAGCCTGGCAAATGCAGAGAGAAAGCAGTCACCTTGTCATGAAGAGGACCCCGAGGGACTTGGTCAACAAGCATCCTCAGCTTGACAGGATCTAGAATTACCTAGACGACATACTTCTGGGCATGTCTGTGAAGGAGTTTGTAGATTTGGTTTAACTAAGGTGGAAAGACCCAGCCTAAATGTGAGTGGTGCCATTCTGTGGGCAAAGGTACTCAACTGAATTAAAAGGAGAAAGTGTAACAGGACTCCAGACCTTAGCACAACTGATGCCATATTGGAGGCACCATTCTGACCTTAGAACCCAGCATGTAGGCCCCAACACCTTCCAAAATGGGAATAAAGACCCAATTCATCAAGGACCTGGTTCACAATTCCAGGATTCAGTAACGTTCCTAAATGGGCTATTCTTGCTTTTTGGCTTCTGTAGTTCTGCTTCTTGCTAACTGAAATGTGTCAATCAGAATGTGAATTTTGTGCATACAAGAAGAAAACTGTGAGGATCAGGGCTACATGACTTGAGCAAGTTCCCATGTGGCCACCAGTCAACAATACCGCCTTTCTATTAGGCTTTAAGAGTGTTGATGTGTGTTCTATGGTGGAGTTACCTTGCAATAAAAGCAAGCTCCATACAGCATTTATCTCTCTGCTTCCTGGCTGTTGCTGCAATGTGACCAACTGCCTAAAGCTTCTGTCGCCATGTGTTTCTCACCATGATGAACTGGACCCTCAGACTGTGAGCTCAAATAAATCTGTCTTTATGTTGCATTATCAGGCATTTTGTCTTAGCAAAGGAAAGTAACTATCTTAGTTAGGGTTTCTATTGTCGTGGAGAGACAGCATGACCACAGCAACTCTTATAAAGGAAAACATTTAACTGGGGCTGGCTTACAGTTCAGAGATTTAGTCCATTATCATCATAGTAGGACATGGCAGTGTGCTCCATCTTGAGCCGAAGGCAACAGGAAGTGAACTGGGACACTTGGCATGGCTTTAGCATATATGAGACCTCAAAGTCCACCACCACAGTGACACAAAGCCGTACTTATCGTAACAAAACCACACCTCTTAATAGTGCCACTCCTTTTAAGCTTTTGGGGGCTAATTACATCCAAACTACCGCAGTAACTAATACAACTGCCAAACTGAAAAACACCAGGGAGTCCTATGTCTTGAAAGCCATATGGAAAGCTGACATCAGGAGCAGAAAAATCTCTATGCCAGACTTGCCTTGATGGAAGAAAGGATACCTGGACAGATATCAAGGTTTTCATACCTGTGATAGGAGGAACCAAGGCAGGATGCTGGCTCAGTGACCCACTAGCTGCCTGTTTGAACTGGATTTGGAGCAATCTGTTCTTAACAGGCTTGTCAAGCCATTAATCCATGGAGAACATAAGAAAGGACAGAACTGAACTCTTACAAGAGCCACGAAAATACACCCAATAATACCGTGACACGTAGCAAAGATAGGACCACGGGCACATGTCTGAATGTACTATTCAGAGTTAGCTAAACTTAATTAAGATAACGACTGGCACTTTGAAAGGGCAGAACAGAGCAGAATTATTAGATCTGAGAACGAAGCAGAAGAACAAAGCGGGGCGAGGATGATAAAGGGAGATCTCAAGCAGGATTTAGGAGGAAGAAAGAAAACTTTCAGAAAGAAAGACTTAATTGCAGGAAATGTGGAAATGGGTATAGCTATAAAAGACTCCGAAAGGGAACAGAGGGGGAAAATGGGAGGGGGGAAGTGAAGAAAAACTGATGGGAATCGAAAAAAGAAATCAAAAGGAAATGATAAATAAAGGAGCGGGACAAAGGAGATCCAAAATACACTTAACGGGAGCCTTCAAAGACAGAAGCCGGGAGAACAAAACAAAATGTGAATTAAGATTTAATAAAATGTCCCGAGATAAAGGAAGACTTTGCACATTGGAAAGGTCACTCTGCAGATGAACAAATTGACCCAGAGTGGAAAACCCCTAGATGCAGCCTATTAAAAGCATTGGACTTCAAAGATAAGGAAAACATCCTTTGAGAGTTCAGGCAAAACGTCCCAGTAACTCATAAAGGAAAGAAAATGAGGCTGACATCCATCTTCTGGGAAAGTATTCTATGGAAAAAAAAATCACCATTTTAAAGATTCTCAAGGAAAGAAAAACTTAGCTGAAGGGTTTCCCGAGCACCCGGTTTTCCTTCCAATGTAAGGGCTATGTATAGATCCAGAGCAAGGGCTCCTGGGAAACTCTCGTAGGGATATGACGGGAGGTTGACCTTAAATCACAAAATAACCAGGAAAGCAACCACACAAGGTGTTGGAGAAGCCACTGGACACACTTAACTGTAGGACAAAGAATAGCAGACGGAACAGACATTGCTGGCAGAGTGGGTATTGTTCTGACAAGTTAGAAATGATCAGCAAAAAAGGCTAGGAGAAAGAGGAGAGCCGGGACAAACTGGGTATCCTTCAAGACTAAGATAATACCGCGTGCCACTGAGTAAGCTAATTAGGAGCACAAAACCACAGAGTGACGCGGGTGGCTGATGACTCCACAGCGGGAAGGGGGAGAGGGACAGAATCATTTTCTGGCCCCCAAAGAAATTTAACCAAACAGAAAACAACTTGATTTTTTTTCTCTCTCCCAAGGATGTATCAGCCAGATACCTAAGAGATACCATTTTTTGTTTGTTTGTTTTGTTTCCTAATTAATGTCTTAAAACCTCTGCTCTGGGCCAAACCTAGGTTGGCATGACCGAGAAGTCCAATGAAAGAGGTCTGCTATCCCACAATGTTAGAGAAACACTAGAAGAAAATGCCAAGTCTTTCAAAACAATAGAAGAATAAAGGACAGTGAAATAAAAAAGATTCTGTGATAGGAGACTTTGCATATGTTTATCTGCATCATACCATACATGTGCAGTCACCTCCATACTTGTAAGTGTATGTGCCTATCAGATTACATGCATTGGCAGTAATGAACTAGCACACTCTCATAGCAGTAGGGGGAAGAGTTCAACTCAGTGACCTAGAGAAAGATGACAGATGCACAGATAAGCCAATCATAACTCAAGACGGTAGCCAAGAGATATGGCTGGTGCAAAGCAAGAGAGGGAGGCAACATGAGGCTGGAGGGAGATGCAAATAGGGTGAGAAAGAAAGCAGCTACTGTCTGTCCTCTTTTAGGGTAGTGCTCAAGCCTGCCAGGACCGAAGGGACCAGCGGACCAGCATTCATAGTGCAGCTATATAAGCTATTAGCATCCACTCTCTGAATTAACAGAAGCCACCATGTCATAGCACACCACAGGGAGAATTAGGCAGACATGCCAAAGCAGGAGAAATGATCAGGTATGTAGAAAGGGTTGCTTTACTTCACTAGTCCTAACAAGACTGAAGAGCAAATGATCAATGGCTGAAACCACCCTCCCCTGCTCATCTCTCCAAAGACCTGACAACGTAGCAAACAAAATTGGTTATCTAGATGAACTTCCAATTCTGTAGTCCTCTGATGCAAAACAGACCATCTACCCAGGTGCACATTCCCCCAAAGTGTCCATATATCAAGACAAAGAGATAACCTCAATAAATTTCAAAGTATACGGCAAGCCACCTTTATTGATGGAAAGCCATGAAATTAGAAATTGATAAGAGAAAAACAAACAGGCTTTTCTACCTGGAACAAAAAAAGCACCATTAAACAGCCCCTAGATCAAACACGAAAGACACAACCTTGCAAGATTTCTAGACTGGGTATTATCTCAATAGGTAGATGCTTGCCATACTAGCATAAGAAGTGGGGTTTGAAGTACCAGCACCAATGTAAGAAATAGCCAGATGTGTCACTGTGTGCCTGCAATCTTTGTGGTTGGGAGGAAGAGGCAGGAGAATCCCTGAGGCCGCCTGAGCAGCCAGTCTAAATGAATTGGTTAACTTCAGGTTCTGTGAGAGATTCTGTATCGAATACATACATACATACATACATACATACATACATACATACATACAAAAATAAATAAATAAATGAATAAAGCAAACAAGCAAGCAACAGAGAGAAACTGAGGAAAGCATTGGATTCCAACCCAAATGTTCTCTCTCTCTCTCTCTCTCTCTCTCTCTGTCTCTCTGTCTCTCTGTCTCTGTCTCTCTCTGTGTCTCTCTTTCTCTCTCTCTCTTGCTCTTTCTTTTTTTCTCACACAAAATTGCACACATGTGCACAACCCACATACGTGCTCACACAAACAGAATAGCATGATTTCTAAAATCATAAGGAAGATAGTATGTGAGAATCTGTGGGAATCAGAGACGAACCAAAGCTCAGAAGGAAAACTTCTGCTGTTATATCATCACACACAGAAATGAACAAATCAGATACGAAACCCTCAAAGGCAGAAAAGAGCACGAAAAACTGAAAGTGTGTGCTGCTGTGGAGAAGAGCATCCTGCATCCTTGGTTGCATAGAAAGAGCGATGTCTATGTTGAGGATTTGGGAGAAATGTTGGCACAGGTGGTGTCTACTTTGAATTTTCCCATTTCTTTTCTAGACATTGCTGTTCCAGGCCTCTGCATTTTTCTGTCACTCTGTTGTGGAACATCCAGCATTTTAAAATCACCAACAACTTGCTTTAAAAAAAAATTTAAGCCCTTTAAAGAAGTTTAAAATATGAATTCATCAGTCCAAAACTTCCCATTGTGTTGTCTTCCTAGATTTGGCACCACGAAGCTGCGGTTTCTATGGCTCTTTGTCTCCTTTCTATTCACTGGAACACACTTAAAACATTTTAGCTGTTGTGTTGGTCTTTTCTACAAACGCTTTTGTTTCTGTTGTTCGAATTCTCTTTGAGTGTTGACATACTTTATATTTTCTCAATTATGTCTCAACTCCTCCCTCTCTTCAGACAGTGAACATTCCGAACAGAAGAGCTGAGAAAACTCACACATAGCCCTTAACCTGTGATGAGCAACAAATGAGAGACTTCAGCAGCCAGCATTTCCTATCCCTTTCTCCTCAGGCGACTCCTCCTGACCTCTGGGCTGGTCATTCTCGTGCCCTGTCTGTGTCCTCCAACAAACCTGTGCGTTTTTCCTGATTTTAACATTTTAGCTGTGGGGTTAGAGTCAGATGAAATGCTTTTTCCTTGCTTTTTCCACAGAAGCTCGTGTACCACGGTGGGTGTGGCTGTCTTTGATCTATTTCTAAGATCAAGAAGGTCTATCCTGTCAACATTGCAAGTTATTTCCTCCATTGGAGGACACTTGGGCCACGATGCTTTTGCACCACTGAAAATAAAACATGGTGGTGCAGATTTCAGCACATTTTCCTATTGTTGGAGTGAGCAAGTTCCTCTAAGATCAGGATAGCTAGACCACAGGGCTTTGCTTATATTTGAATGCATTCATACTGTGACACCACCAGGTTGGTGGCCACATGGGGTGAATCTTGGCCTCTGATTTTTATTCCCCATTACCTCACACACTGTCAAACTGTCAGACCTCTTGGGGTGAAGGAGGGTTTTTTGTATTGGTACTTGGCCTGCCTTGGCGAGTCTGTGTTGAATTTTGCACATATTGGTGTTCAATGCCTGCCTACCTTTCCCCCATATTGAAGAGCATATGTGATCCATTTCTTTGAGTTTTTTCAAGGGATGGATTGCTCTATGGACCTGAGAAGGGCAAACTAGACAGTCTAGCCTTTGGGTTTTGACAGCATTACTTCTTCATGTTTACTTGATGGGTCCTTTCCTCCTTTCTTTCTTCCTTTCTTTCTTTCTTTCTTTCTTTCTTTCTTTCTTTCTTTCTTTCTTTCTTCCTTCCTTCCTTCCTTCCTTCCTTCCTCTCTCTCTCTCTCTCTCTCTCTCTCTCTCTCTCTCTCTTTCTTTCTTTCTTTCCTTTCTCTGTTTCTAGTTATCTTTTCTAATTTCTTAAATATGAAGCTTAGTTTACCCTTGTTCTTTCTTATGTTCTAGAATTACATTCAAAGCTCCCCCTGTCCCTCTAAGGACAGTGCTACCCATGCCCGTGGGTCTTCACATGCCACGCTTTCATTATTAAGCATTTTTAATTTCAGTTTTTATTTTCTCTTGCATTCATAACTTATTTAGAGGTTCTGCCCCACATTTTTTGAGTAGGTTGACATTTTGGGGCCAGCTTTGGTTGCGTATTGTTGTTTTCCTAGTGTAGGCTCATTCGTGCTGTGCTTTCTACATTTGTGGGAGGGGTCTCCAGAGTTTTCTTTATGCACGGAAACATGGGAATGCTTTGAAATAAATATTTCACAGTTGTTTCAAGATGTGTAACATCTCTACTTGTGTAGACAAAGTTCTCCACACCTTCCCACTCCGCTCAAGCTGGCCTCCTCACTTTCTGCCTTGCTATTTGCTCCTCTTGTGGTTTCCAGTGCCCAGAGCACTCCTGGATGTCAGCCCATGGCTGTGAACAATTTGCTCCTGCGTGTCTTATTTAAAAAAAACACACTCTATTTTACAAATTTTCTGTATTTTGTTATTTTATTCTTTCATTTTAGTATTTATTCTGTATTTTAATTGTGTCTTGTTTTCCTTTGTTTTATATATTTGATATACAAAGTTATTATATGTCACATCTTATAATGTATTTATCAATACGTGAGGTTTGTAATTTTAGTCAAGGAGTGCACTTTTTATAAAATATACTTTCTCATCTTAGATGTCTGTTTTCTGTTGATTTTGGCCTAATATTCGGTTCTGTCATTTCTGAAAAGGACACAAGACACATTCCTAATTTCTGTTCTTTCATCTTTCTTATTTCAATGATAGACTATTCAATTTAGTTACATAGTAGTGTCTGCATGCCTGCACTTCTTAAACAAACCACACCAGCTATGCCTCTGTTACAACAACAGTTGCAACTTCCAATGTCACATTTTGGGGGTATTTTTCCAAAGATTATTTCTTGCATCTATTATCTTTTTTCTTTATTAGATTCTTTTTTCAGAGTCACAAGAGTTGCTTTTTCGGAAGGTCGGTGCACTTTTTCAGTCCCCAGTGTTTGCAAGGATGCGCGTTTTGCTTCCCGTGTGTCTCATATCTGAATGAGATGTGAAGGTCCAGGAAAGATAAACCCTTGCTTGGTCCCTTGCATGTGGCTTGGCTCCCTTGGTCCTACTCCTGTGACTGAGATTCATCTGACTTTACATCTGTAGGCAATCTGCTCTTTCTCTTCAGGCACTTCGGGGTGAGCCTGGGGATGTGTTGCTCCCCCACCCCCTTTTCCGTTTTTTAAAAACTTTAAAATGCATCATTTAGTAATTTTGTACATAAATACAATGTATTTGGGTCATATCCACCACCACCTCTAGCTCCTGCTAGTGTAGTCTTGTGTACATCCTTCTATCAACTTTGTCTTCATTCTCCTCCTTCTTCTCCCTTCCTTTTCCTCATCTTCCCTTCCTCCTCCTTCTTCTCCCTCCTCCCCTCCCTTTATTAAAACCCATCTGCTGTTCTTGCACAACAAATGATATTCTTTGATGAGGTAAAACTTGAGATGTTCTGAAATGTTCTTTGCTAGATAAATGATGAAGTCTTGGATCGTTTCCAACTTCTCTTGTGCTTTTCACCTTGACCTTTCAGAATTTGGGGGAACTTCCTTTTTCATTATCCTTATTTGATATTTAGTTTAGTATTTTTATTACTGAGGGTTTTTTTTTATACTGGACATTATATATCTGTAAATTATATCAGAGTTTGCTTAAAGTGACTCAGGGGTCTCCTGTCAGATTTTCTGTGTTCCCCAATTCTACTTATTCTAGCATTGTCTTCTGTCTTGTCCTCACTGTGTCCTCAGACCTCTACAGTTTGTATCTCCCTTGCATGTTGTTTTCCTCCTACAAATGAAGAATCTCAGTCTCCCATTTCAGAGCTGACCATGTAAGCCAGACGGAACTGGTTTGCTGTGTGTTGCCTTGACAGTGAATGCAGATTCAGCTTGGAGACACACTGCTTTGATGCTGGGCAAGGGTGGGGTGAGGTCCTCAGACACAAGAGCTTTTGTCTCTAGGGAGTGCGAGCAGCTTGGCATCTAAGGTGCTCCTTCTTGGGACAGCACTAGCTCCCTGAGGCATCAGCCGGCCCTCTTAGCCTGAGGTCCCGCTTTATCAGAAATGCCACTCAGGAACTACTCTGTCTGCCCTCCTAACTGCATTCCAGGCTGTGGCCTGAGTCTGCAGTGGTCAGGGATCTCCTGTGTACTGAGAGGGCAAGGGTGAACCATTCACTCACCCAGGGCCTTGGCAGGAGTTCAGGAAAGCTGGGACTCTCCTTGTCCATGCAGCCTCTGCCCCCCTGACCCCCTCATCTTTCCAGGTGGCTTCTCCACTAGGTCCTTCTAGGTGATCTGTTCAGGAGGGTGACTGGGTTTCTTCACACCACCTATTATTTATTTTGAGTAAAGGTCTATCCCTTCTCCTCTTTCTTCCCCTCTTCCTTCAGATTGCCTATATTTAACTTCTTAGAATTTACTAGTGATCAATTTCCATGTACTCTGCATTCTTCAGAATTCCCCTTATGTTTGGAGCAATTGACATCACCTCTCTCTCTCTCTCTCTCTCTCTCTCTCTCTCTCTCTCTTAAAAAAGACAAATAATTATGTCATTTCATCAGGATTTGGAGAGGGATGAGAAACTCATATTCGGTCTAGATTTTAATCAGTCTAGTAATCTCAGCATTCTGTCCTCGTTTTGAATAAGCAGCATTTGTCCCTTTAGGTAGCCAGAAATACCCATACCCACACACATGCGTGCACACACACACACACACACACACATACACTCCAAACAAAAACTTAAAGAACAGCTTTGCCCTGACTTCCATGTCATTAGATTATATTTTCTTTCAAAGGAAAGTGCTAAGTGATTTTGGATTTTTATCTATTATTTTTATTTTTCCTGTATCCTATTAATGAAAAAGACCATCCTTAGTCAATCATAGACTCTTGTTCAGCTTCCTCTCCCTTCCTTGTCCTTGACAGCAAGGATGAGAACTGAGAACTATCCAGGAATGAAGTATTGAATTTTGGAAAAGTTAGGCTGGAATTTAAGAAAGAATAGGTTTCTTGATGCCCTAACCACAAAACTGACTGCATGATCAATGTCAATGGTAGATCTTTTCAAAAAACAAACAAAACAAAACAAAAAGCCCACAGACCTGTGATGGTTGATAGTGATTGTCAATGTGACAGGATATAGACTCATCTAGGAAACAGGCGTCTGGATGTGTCTGAGAGACGGTTTCTAGATGGAGTTAATTAGGGTGGAAAACCCACCCTTAATTGGGCACCACCCTTTATAGACTGAGGTCTCAGGTTGAATGAAAAGGAGACATTGAGCTGAGGACCAGCATTTGTTTCTCTCCGCCTGATGACTACAGATCAATGTGACCAGCTGTCTCGTTCTCCTGCCTCCATGTATTCTCCACCGTGGTGAACTGGACCTTTGAGCCACGAGTCAAAATAAACTCTCCCCTCCTTAAGTTGCCATTGTCAGGCATTTTGTTGAAGCAAAGAGAGCGGTAACTAGGCAAATCGCTTTGGCTCCTGAGAGTCTTGCTGACACAGGCTTGTAGGTCTTGTGTAAAGATAGTTTTACTAAGTTCTGCTCAGCAACAGTGCCCAGAATCTGTCTCCCTCACATACCTTGGACAGTCGATGACAATGTCTACGTGTGAGTAGTGGGTTTAGATCAATGCCTCTCAGTTCTGGGGTGCTAGCAAAAACGCCAGTGCCTGTGAAGAACGGCTGGGGAGGATCTAGGTCACCTACCACACAGGCCTCGGGACTACAGGGCTGCCCTCACCTGCATCCTTGGTCATGTGTTCGGACTTTACCCCAACTGTCCTGACATGCTCTCTGCTTTCTCTGCTTTCCTGTGAATTGTCTTTTTCTTATTGACTCATAAAATCCCTGTGTATTAAGACTATTAATCTTTAATCGTGTTATGCTCAGTCTCCTCCAGATTTATTTGCCTCTCTTATCTGAAGACACAAGTCATCGCATCCATTGACATCTTCCCTGTGATTTTTCTTCTGGCTTGGCACATTCATGTTCTCATCCATTCATTAATTTTTACAAATCTATGGGTGTGAAAACGACAGACCTCATTCCCTCTGGTGGAATTTATAGCTTGGGGATGTAAAAACTAAAGTCTTAGGTTTTTGGTGTGTGTGTGTGTGTGTGTGTGTGTGTATGTGTGCTTTAACTTCCACATTAGTTTAGTATTTACTTGCTTGGTTATCTTTGTCCATCTGGAATTTATTTGGACATACCATATGCCACTCGCCCGTGCCAGATTTATTTAACAAATGTGCATATTTCCTCATGCTATTTATTACACGTGGCTGTTTGCATACACATTCCTTTCCTGTGGTCTCTGAATCCCCATTTAAAATGGAAAAGCCATTAGTTAAATGAGAAACTCTGTGACAGGGAAAGTTTCCTCCCATTGTTCTTTGTCTCTCAATAACTCCTTAGCTGCTCTCTGTTCTTTCTTTGGACCATAACTTTGAGCATGGCTGTCAGGTGCTAAGCTGTGTCCACGGATGGGACTCACGCTTTCAGTCAGCTGGGAAACTGTGCCTCGTCCCTGCACCTATTCTCTCATTGGTGACCCTGGCATAAGCATATAAAAATTTTAATGTCACGTGGGAAATATTTGTGCTCTTCCTATTGTGAATTTGCTAGAATTCTTGTTACTACCTGCCTCCGTATTTTACATCCTTGTTCTTATGAGGGTTATTTTCTCTGGCGATGTCTGTAAGTTACCAGTTTTCTTCCTGTGGATAACTTAGCCTGACTGCTGAGTATCCAAGTTAATTCTGAGAGCGACTGTGCATAAGACCATCCTACACTGTTGGTGCCAGTTCTGTAGTTTTATTTTTCATTTATTTCTTTTTGAGACAGTGTCTCCATGGAGTTCAGGCTGGTTCAGAAACCGATATGGGCTATGTAGGAGGCTGGGTTTGAGTTTGTGGTCCTCTTGAATCTGCCTCCCGAGTGATGAGAACACAGGACAGGTGTGCCCCCAATTCCTGACAATTATTTTTAGGATTTTGTTTTGCTTTGTATTTGAAGAACATTCGTGCGTTGCTGTGTTTGGACAATCTGAATATTTTATCTAGTGAGTGATCATTTAATAACAGCACAGGGAAGTAGCCTAATTTGTTTACTCTCTGCTGTCTGAGAATTCGATCCATGGAAATGAGAAAGTGTAGTTACTGGGTGCCAGGCCTGTCTTCTGCTCCACCAATACTCAGTGCCGGCTGGGCCTAAAAAATCTAGTGACCCACTTGCAATTAGAAATGCTTTACTTTTCATTGTTTCTGCTTCTTTACAAAGTGGACCAGGGAGACATTATAGATGTTGTCGTTCCAGGCTATAACTTTAAAGCTATGCAAAATATTGACTCCCTTCTTGTTGGAACTGGGAGGAGAGCAAGCTAGCTGTTATCACTATGCCTTCATTCCAGCCTTAACAGAACCGAAGCCATCCTACTTGAACTAATGTTGATTCTTAAAATGCACCTCTTCCCTTTGCTAATTGCGAACAAGGCAGGAACAGAAAATCAGTACAAAAACCCCAAGTGTGTATTACAATATCTCTGGTCTTATGGCCCAAATTCAAACCGACTTCCCAGACTCGCCAAATTCACAGGTCACAACAGCGGGCAGGAGTAACTGCCCTGGTCTGCTTTCTGCTGAGCAGTTTCTGTTTCTGAATGGGGCTGAGTGGCTATGATGGGTAGAGCTAAACTCATTGTCCTCCCTGTACTTAGTGCCATGAAATCAGGAAGGAGATGCTCTATGCAGCAGCTGATTGTCTCTGTGTCATTTCATTGGTGGGGGTATCAAGGGTAGGTGGGACACCTCCCTACAGGGGTCACCCAGGTAGGGTGTGTGGGAGCAGCCTGCCCCTTCCCCTGACCTATCTGTCCCCAGGCCTCTGACCAGACTTCTCCAGCTTTGCCTGCAACAGCTGCTACAACCAGCTAAGTTCTCGGGTACTGTCATATCGCTTTGCTCTTCTTAATGCAATCTTTCAGTGCCTCTGCATATTTGTTCCTTGGCCCCTTAGACAGAAGCCCATGGCTGTAAAGAAAATATTTCCAGGCAGTCTCTGGAGAGGAATCGGTGTGCAACCATTTCATGATAAAACGGGCTGCGAGCATCAAGGCCTCATGCATTCACTTCCTTGGCACCTGTGCAATCTCGTTTGATGCCATGTTCCACATTGGGAGGCAGGTCGCTCCTCTGCTTAAAAATGAGCACCAAACTCCCCAGCTCCTTGGTCGAACCGATAAAGCCAGCCACAATAAAAAAGGAACAATACCTAGCGCTCATTATACTGCTGAGTGGGGAGTTTGTTTAAGACTTGGGCCCTAAATGGTCTTTAATCCCAGGATGCAGTGATTGGGAGGATGGGAGAGGACCAGCCCAGCCGTCCCTTATAAAGTCAGTGCGAGGATGAACAGAATAAAAAAAAATGGTTAAAGGAATCTTGTTACAGATTCTGTTTATTCCGTCAGGATTTGGGGAAAGCCATTAGGCAATGACTCTGTTTGGGGCTGATTCTTGGAAAACTGCCTTTTATGTAGGGAAGTCAAAAGGTTAAAGAAGTAAACAGAATTTAAATATGGTGGGTTTTATTCATTTTCCCATTGTTTGACTTAACTGCCTTCTAATGAAATGAGGAAGACAAAAAGACAACCTGCTGGATCTAGCCCGGGGGTGAGGAGCGACCAGCTTTGGAATTTTGCTGGGGCTTACATATAAAATATTGTTTTGATTTGGGGGGTCCCGTGAAGAAGTGCTTTGGGTCTCAAATTACAGTAAATCACCAAGACTTCTGTCCACCTGTGCCCCTCATGGGCACCCAGGCTGCAGGTAACCGAGATGTGATTAAGGAAGTGTGGGAGAAGGGGGAGGGCGGGACCCTGGGTTTGCTTTGGGCACCTCGAGGAGCTCAATGTTAGCTCAATTATTGGTTTTCTGAAATATGCCCCCACGCTTTATTCCGATCAGATTCCCCGCGTCGCACAAACCTCTGGTGGGTAACGGGACAATAGCACAGAATCAATCTCTCCTTGAAATTTAATCTCCCTGTCTGTACACGGTTAAGAGGAACACCTCCAGTTCTCAGATAAGAGCTGTAGATCTTCCCTAACTGAAGAGGGTTTTGTTCGTTAATTATCTGTAATAGAAAACTCGCAAACAGGCGAATGACCAGGCAGCTGGTATTTATCAGCATGGTAAAGCAGAGCCCTCACAGGCGTGGTGTGATGAAATGCTAATTTCTTTTGCGGAAAAAAAAAAAAAAAGTCATCGAGTTGCTTTGGGAGCTTTGGGAGCTAGGAGCCCACAATCTGTCCTTCCTGACTGCAGAATTCCTATCATCATTCTATCATTCTTTTCAAAATCTCCAATGGCTGGGGTGGTGGGATACAGGGATAAGAGGCCCCAGCCGCTTTTGCTACTCTGCCCCTCTTTTCTCTTCAGCTTCCAAAGGCTCCTGTGGAGAGGAGGTTAGGGGACACTGGACTCAGAACTTCTTCCCAGTGGAGGGGGACATGCAAGGCGGAAACAGGGAGCACTGTTACTGTGTGTAGAAGTGGGGGGGGTCCTGTCCCCTGAACTATGGGGTGTGTTCATACTGAACGTGAGCCACCGGGGAGAAGTCCTATAAAAATAGGATGGCTCTCTGCGCTGTAGCCTTGGTGGGGCAGGATTTCCTAAGTCTCTCTCTGTATAATAGCCAAGGGGTGGGGAGAAGGCAGCGGCAATTCATACGAGAGGTGCAGGCTGCCTGCCCCTTGTTTATGAGGAAACAGGCCATCTTGAAGTCACTTTTTCCTTTCTTTCTAGAAATCGTATTGTCTGAGTGAGGCCAGCCCTCCTGGTTGGGTGTGCACCTCTTGGAACAGACTCATATCCTGGGGAAGTATCCAGGAAATGTTTATTCTTTATTTCAAATTTAGCTTTTTTTAAAAAAAATATATATATAAAAGAAAGACATTATCGTTACAAAAGAAGCAAAGAATACAGAACATGTGAGATGAAAAGTTAGCACCTTTCCTCGGTCTGAGTTCCAGGGCAAAGCTCTGGTCCCCAGAGGTGTCCAGTGCTGCTTGCTGTCTCACTCCGATACCAAGCATGAGAGAGGAAATGCCACATACCTGCAACCCTATTCCCTGATTTTTCTTTTTTGGCTGGCCTTTCTTATAGCATTGATTTTTATTTATTTATTTTTTTTCTCTATATATGAGAATGATGGAATGGTAAACGATGCTTTCTGTATTCCAGAGTCTGGTATGTTTAACTCCCTCCTCTTGAAGTGATGCTGAGGTTATTTTCAGTGCCCATCCTTTATCACAATAGGCAGGCACAAAAATGCAACTGCTGGACTGGTGAGACAGCTTGGCACGTAAAGATGCCCTGCCACCCAAGCCTGGTGACTCGAGTTCGAATCCAAGAACCCACACAAAGGTGGAGGAAGAGAACCAGTGCTGTAAGGTTGTTCTCTGGCCTCTGGGCTGTGCTGTGGCTGCTGTGTCCCCACCCCTACATCATACTTACACAGTAATGAGAGAGAAAAAAATATTTAAAGTCAGTGCTGAGTGGAAGCAGTGAGTTTGGCTTGCTCCCTTGCTTTGGAGCTCTCTTTACCCTCTGGCTTATGCATCTGTGACATTGTCACCAAAGAAGCATATGCCATGTGGCTGGTGGCTGTGAAGAAAATTATACTATGAAGAATGACTGCTGGAATAAACTGTGGGGGGGGGTAGGAGGGGGGAGTTTGTACAACAAGGAAGTGTTTGCGAAAATGAAGTTTTGAGATAGACATGTGTTCACTTAAAATTTTCAGGACTGTTCCCCGTTACCCATGTGGTCTCTTTGCAGGACCAAATGTTCCACAAGCTTGGGCCAGTGTGACTTCATAGGTATAAGTGATTGCTTTTGCCCTGACTTTGGCATTTATTGACTTGTAGTAATTTTGTGTCTTTATTGAATTACTTATCTTTACAGCATGTTTATCTCCTTAATTCTTTTACCTTTGGATTTACCAAACACAGGGACAAAGGAAATGTGTCAGTCCCCCTACCCCATAGCCTATAGTAGCGGTTCTCAAACTTCTTAATGCTGCGACCCTTTAATATAGTTCCTGATGCTGTGGTCACCCCCAATCAAAATTATTTTCATCGCTATTCCGTAACTGTAATTTTGCTACTGTTATGAATCATGATGTAATGTAATGGAATGGAATGGAATGGAAATAAAGGTTTGCCTAAGGAGTCCCACAGGTTGAGAATTGCTGGCCTATAGACAGCACCTCTTCACCACCACAGGTGCCCTTAGGATCCCTCCAGATCTCTGTCTTGTGTGATATAGGATTTGAAACTGAACTTGACCCTCACAGAATTTTTCAAATATTATTTGTGGTAGTTTGAAAGAAAATGCCCCCCGCAAGGGAGTGGCACTATGGTTGTTGGAGTGTGGCCTTGTTGGAGGAAGTGTGTTACTATGGGGGTGCACTTTGAGGTCTCCTATGCTCAAGCTCCATTCAGTGTAGACTCAGTTCACTTCCTGTTACCCTTGGATTAAGATGTAGAACCCTTGGGTTCTTTTCCAGCGTTATGTCTACCTGCACGCTGCCATTCTTCTCACCATAATGGGCTAAACCTCAGAATTGTAAGCGAGACACCCCAATGAAATGTTTTCCTTTATAAATGTTGCCATGGTCATGGTGCCTCTTCACAACAATAGAAATCTTAATTAAGATATTGTTTCAGCCAGCATCATCAGTTGCTCCTTGTATTTTATCTGTTTAGTTTTTGGAAGAGAAAAAGAACAATGATAACCATTTTAGCCATTTCCAGTTTAAGACATCCTTCTTCTAGAACCATCCCATTTCCATCTCGGAAGCCTAAGTGTGTTGTCCACATAAAGTTAAGCCTGGTGAGAAGCTGAGGCTGTGACTCACAATGCCATGCAATGCTGGCTGGGTACCCTGGCAGTCTGTGGCCACCTTTCCCTTCCCTGCTCGGTATGGTTCTATTGCAACATGAAAATTTCTGTTTTATTATTTCTAGGCTTTATTATTTTCTGTAGATTTAGTTAGTTATTCTTATGTTTGAATCTTATTGCCTTTTTGTCACTAAGAAAATGACTCTTTAACATCTTATCATACTATAAAAGTTGAATTTTGTGTTGTCTCATGAATTTAAGCTCATTATATATAACAGATAAACTGCTAGAAGGTGTATTTCAATTTGCCATATGTCTTGAATAGGATATTTCTAGATGATCATTTTAGAATGATGTTTCTGAATTCAGAAGGAATTATGATTTTTCTAATGCATTAATTTGGGGGAAATTGGGTGTTCACTGTCCATGCCGTGTTTGACTTGGCTCATCTCTGCTCAGTCATTTTAACTGAGTAAATGCTTCCTCTGGGCTCCCCCTGGCTAAGTTCACTCCCGATAGTCTCACCTGGATTCTTGGTATTGTTTGCAGCAAGCCCTTTACTAGTGACAGTTTGGTCTCTGTTTCTGCAGAGATAGTACTTCTTCTTGAAGAGCAGTTTCATAACCAACAAGTCCTTCTGACAGTATTCTAAGGTGCTTTGATGAGATGCACACAGTCAGCGTGAGCATGACTCTCTTTCCTGACGCTTCTTCCTGCTTGCTTTGGGTGTGCTCTGAGGTTCCTTCTATCTCTGCAGATAACTTTCATTGTCTAAATTTTTTCTTCTGTATGCATTGCATGGATCTATTTTTTTCCTTTAAGGGTTGTTTTCAGATACATACTTTAAGATATCATTTTTGTTGCTCAGTTTTTGAGTATTTTATTTTTCTAATGGTTAATAAACTAGCAAGAAAGAGAAACAATAAACACTAATAAATCTCATAGATTTTCTTTGACCTTTTGTTTCTCATTTCTCCCCATGTTTTTGATTTCTCATTTCCACTTTCCTCTACTCTGGGGTTTAGCAGATATCCTCTGTCCATTATTTAGTGATCATTTACAACTTTTTGGTATGTGCATCTCTACTCTTCTCTAGGAAAACACAAGGAATGGATATCAGGCAAGTTATTTATGACGAAGAATCACCCTTTAGGTTGACATGCCAGAACATGGGAGAGACATGAGGAGGGGCACCTTCCTTTATGTATAGTGCCTATCTCTTTTGTACTTTGATATCTCTGGATCTGAGGGGTGTGTGTATGTGAATGCAGGCCACTTAAACCTTGGGTTTCAATTCTTCCTTCTTTCCCACCTCTGCCCACTCTCCCCTCCTTCCCACTCTCCCCTACTCCCCACTATTCCCTGCTCCCCACTCTACCCTACTCCCCACTCTACTTCCCTCCTCTTGTTCTCTCTCATGCACACCCGCTCCAGTTCAAATTCTTTCATTGACCTGGAGTGTACTGATTGGGCTAGGAGCCCCAGGGACTGTCTTTCTCTGGCTCCCCATCATTGAGATTACAGGAGGCTTTCAGCACAGCTTTTCAGCACATGGGTCCTGGGGCCTGATGGAACTGCTCATGCTCCTAAGACCAGCACTTCACCAACCCAGACGTCTCCTTAGTCCTCCCCCCCTTGGAATCATTTTAGATTTTAAAATTCAGTCACTTCCTCGGACGTTTATTGATGTTGACAGTTTTGTATACCTCTCAACTGATGGGTTTTTCAGAAGTTTGGCTGCTGAAGAGTCCATGGTAGTCTTTGGGCCATGTTGGGTTAGACCCAAGGATAGCATCCACATTTATCTTCATGTGGTCCTGAGTGCTCCTGATTAACAATTCCTAAATTAGGAGGAAGCTCTTCAGTCAGTATGAGTGCATGTGAGTGTGAGTGTGTGTGTGTCCACGCGCGCATGCATGTGTACTCTCACAATAAGTGGTTCTGAGTATCTTTTTCGTATTTCAGGAGCCTACCAATAGGTTTAAGGGTAGCAAGACAGTAAAAAAATGAGTCTTCAGGAGTACACAGTGTGCATTCAGGACCTCTCCTGACCACCATCACTGACTCGGCAGTTCATCCAGCTCAAAGGTTACTTTCCCTTAAGTTTTGCTTCCAACTGTCCATTGTAGCTGTGCTGTAAAGCACTTTTACTGGGAGATGAGCTCTCCCTCCCTCATGGCCCCATGAAGGAGTAGGGTCAGTTGAAGTAGGGAACCAAGCAGATGGATTTAAAGCCCTCACCCAGTTGTCCTTAGAGCAGGGACAGTACCCTGAATCGTCCAGGTGGCCTGAACATCATCACAAGGTCTTTAAACGGGACAGAGGACTAGCCAGAGGAACATGACATAAGAAACCCTCTCCCTTCCATTGCTGAGTTCAGAGGTAGAGGGTGGAGCCATCAGCTAAGGAAAGCTGGAGACCGTCAAAGAGATGGCTTCATTCTTAGAGCCTCAAGGAAGTCAGCCTTGTGAACACAACAGTGTCAACTCGGGGAGGCTGATGTCTAACTTCCAATTTATGAATCGGGAACTGATAAAGACGTTAGTTTAGGCTGTCATCTGTTTTCTTTTCAGATGCAGGGGGGAGGCAGCATTTGTGTGGAGGCTGAGAGAAGCTGACCCATAGATGGGCATCCATGCTGGCTCCAACAATGGGAAGGAAGTCTGCTCACATCTGTACTGGATGCAGGGGTGAGTAGATGCTTGGGTTTTGGTTCTGTGTTCAGGAGTGCTTCCAACTTTGTGTCTTAGCTCTTGTGCCTCTCCTGCTGGGAGGAAGGGCTGATGGAGGGAAGACATCCTCAGTCAGCCTACATAGGGACCTACCACTTTTGTTGAGAAGACTAGGAAAATTAATTCATCTCACCTATGGCTATTGAATCTCCAGGAAAATCACCAAGAAGCTGTATGAATGAGTTTGGATAAGTGCTCATAGAATACCCCTGTAGTCCCTGTGAGTTTCCACATGCATGTCTGTAGTGGAATGTGGAACATCCTTGACATAGCTCTGAGTGTTAGCTCTTTTATTCTGACTTCAGAATATCCTTCTTGATCAGCTAATGCTAACAGTAGCTCAGCAGAAGGAAAGTGCATGAGCCTGTACGCTTATGCACTCATGCACACAAATCCTCACACACAAGTACATGAAGGCACAAGTATGCATGCAGAGCACACACATGTACACAAGTACACATGTGCACACATGCATAAACATGAGCATACAGATTTATATGCACTCACTCATGCGTGTGCATTAGAGTTCCAGCAGTTTCCAACTTTTAGATCAGTAGCCCAGGGCTCTTTGGCTGCTTGCACCTGGAGCTTTCCTGGTGTGCTGTAACATGGTTAAGCAAGAGAGACCTAACAGGAGCACTAGACAAATCAGGATGTCTTCTAGTTCTTACTATGTGCCAGGTGAAATAATCACCCAGTTACATGCGTACTATTCTTTCATCCTTGCAGGGTTTTTTATTTTGTGCAAGGTGTAAGGCTGCTATGCTCATTTTTCAGCTGACAAAGTGGGCTAGTTAGTCTTAGTAAGGACTGCCGCTTGTACACTGCATGTTCTTCACTGTGCTGTCTGTGACTCTGATACAAACCCTACGAGGTCCATGCACATCATTACAGAGTGGGCTGGCATCCTGGTTCCGCTCACCAGCCAGCCACCATATACTACCCTTCCATTCATCCTCTACCACCCATCATCTAGGATCCATCCATTATTCACTATCCACTAGCTACCATCCACGATCCATTCGTTATCCACCATCCATCCATCCATCCATCCATCCATCCATCCATCCATACATCCATCCACTATACTGCCCACTAGCTACCATTCACCATCCATCCATCCATCCATCCATCCATCCATCCATCCATCCATCCATCACCCATTCTTCCCTCCATTCAGTCACCATCCACCCATCTACCTACCCACTCACTCGTTTACCCATCCACCTTTTCTCCATCTGTCAATGTAGCCACCATTTATCCCTCAGAGCATCAAAAATAATTCAAGGACCAAACATGTTAAAAGCATGGAAATGAGCAGTCATGGAAACCACAGATCAGCAAAATCTTCTATAGGATCACGGTGTTTTGATCAGGCTTCCTTCTCCTGAGGTCATCCTTTGATTGTTGGCAACTTTGGTCAATTATGAGTATTATTCTGTGGAATTTTTTTATTTGGGACAGGGCCTCACTTTAAAGCCCAGACTATCCTCCTGCATCTACTTCTCATGTCCTGTAATTAAAGGCTTGTGTTTTGGATATAATTATGGTTGGCTGGTGCCACTGGCCAGCCAGGGCATCCCAATGTTAGGCAAGTGCTCTGTCAACTGACCTATATTCTCAGCCTCCTGCTATTACTCTTGGGCCATTCTGAGAGCACATCTATTCTAGTGCAATGCCAGGAGCCTTAAAGCTTATTTCTGATGGTGGGAAAATTTATTTTAGCATGGAAAATATATCTGTTAGTCATATAGAGTTTAAGAAATTTTAGAAAAAAATGTAATGACCATGTCTTACTGATGGTTTCATGGCAATTGGCATTTAAGATGTGCCTGAAGGGAGTCCACAATCTCAGCTGGGTACTCTGACTGTTAGGGCTCAGAACTGATAGATAACATATTCTGTGGGGTGTACAGAGTAACCCTAGATCAGGGTCAGGGGCCCAAAAGAGGAGCTTTCCAACTATGAGGTGATAGTGGTGTCTTCAGGGGCACTAATTTGTAAACTCCCATTTAAGCCAAAGCTTCTTGGCCATTTCTTGAGAAAGTCCTTAGTCTGCTTGGGTTTGGAGACGTTTCCGGATAAAATCTACAAACCAGGAGATTGTATGCATGCTTGCGGTGGCTTTGCAGATTAGCATATCTTGCAGTCATAGCAGCTCATTAGAACAAGCTACATCTGTTTCTAGAAGTGAGCCTAAGCGGGCATCAGTATTCACTAGCAGGAGAGAAGAGGTGGGGACTGGAAAGCGAGGCCCGTTCACAGCCACATTAGCTCGCCGGGATTCTTTTCCACTTAGATGATGTAACCGTGGACTTATCTGAGGAACTCATTGGACATATTTTGACCATTACAAAGATGCACTGAAAACAAAACTTGACAAGAGAATTTCTGAGTGTCATCTATGCCACAGGAGTGCTGAGTGACTAAAAAGAGCAGGCTGTCATCACCTCTTGGATTTGTCCACATCCTTCACTTAAGACACACCCTGGAGATGGTTCCTTCAGTCCAAATCACTTATGTAATCTTGGTAAGAGTACATTAGCAGTTAAAGCGTCGCCAAGATGGTTCAATATTTCGTGTGTGTATGTGTGTGTGTGCACGTGCAGGCACGCGCACGCACGCACTCACGCACGCACTCACGCACGCACGCACGCACGCACGCACGCACGCACGCACGCACGCACGTGTGCTCGCGCATGCGCACGTGTATATAGGTGTATGTATGTGTGCAGTACACATTTCTGTGCATGGATAACGGAGGACAGTGGGCAGCCTTCAGTATCTCTCTCAATTCAGGTTTGGGAGAGGGACTGCGACTGAACCTGGAGCTCGTCGTCTCAGCTACATTGGCTGTTGAGTGAGTCTCAGGGAACCTCTTCCACAGCACTGGGGTCACAAGTGGGATTTGTTCCATTTTATGTGCGTGCAGAGGATCGAACTCAGGTCCTCATGCTTGTGAGGCAGGCACTTTAGCAACAGTGCACTCTGCTCCAAGCAGAGGCTTTTCGGTCCTGGGTTTTAAGCAGGCTCATTAGCTTTATCGTTGCCAGCACTATGTCTTTTAAAGTTCTATCTTTTCAAATGTTGCTAAACTGTTGATTGTCATGATGTTCATTTTACAGATAGATTCTCTGGTGCCGAGAGGTAGTTAACATTTTATTCATGTTAGGAGGATGACTTCAGTTATTGAAAGAAAGAATGAGTGTTTAAAAATAGGAAATCATTAGTGTATAATATTATGGTTGGTTCTATTTATATCTACCTCTGTTAAACATTTTCCTATGGAGGATATATGCCTTTGTCATTAGGAAACTCTACGTTCTCTAAACACAAGCAAATTGATGGGCTCAGAATGTGCTGGGTAGGCAGGGAACTGAGCAGGGACGGAGGACGGATGGGAAGTGGATGGTACTAATAACACTTCGGTCTAAAATGCAGTGCGTGTGTGTGGAGCGTTCTGGTTCTCCAAGGTTGTCCAAACCTTTCTGGGCATGAGAAATCTACAAGCCACGAGAGCAGAGGGCTGTTAGGGACTGCACTTACTCATTCTCCAAGGCATCCTCTGTAGTACATAGTTGTAGAGTTTTGATAAATACTTAGACTCTCATAACCATCACCACCACCGTTTCTATAAATACAGGCTGTACTCCTATGGTATATCCTCCATCACCACCACCGTTTCTGTAAATACAGCCTGTACTCCTATGGTATATCCTCCATCACCACCACCGTTTCTATAAATACAGGCTGTACTCCTATGGTATATCCTCCATCACCACCACCGTTTCTATAAATACAGGCTGTACTCCTATGGTATATCCTCCATCACCACCACCGTTTCTGTAAATACAGCCTGTACTCCTATGGTATATCCTCCATCACCACCACCGTTTCTGTAAATACAGGCTGTACTCCTATGGTATATCCTCCATCACCACCACCGTTTCTGTAAATACAGCCTGTACTCCTATGGTATATCCTCCATCACCACCACCGTTTCTGTAAATACAGGCTGTACTCCTATGGTATATCCTCCATCACCACCACCGTTTCTGTAAATACAGGCTGTACTCCTATGGTATATCCTCCATCACCACCACCGTTTCTGTAAATACAGGCTGTACTCCTATGGTATATCCTCCTTAACACTCCACCTCTGGCCACCACTGACCTACTTTGTCCCCATGACCGGGCCTTTTCTAGAATGGCACAGAAGCAGGACCACTGTTGTAGCTGTGGGTCTGGCAGATGCACACATGTGGCTGAGTTCCCAGAACTCTCTCCTTTCTGTTACTGAGTATCAGGTACTTTTTTTCACTCTTGAAGCAACGTGAGCCACGATGGTGGGGAAGTCACACCAGTGGGAACATGAGGTTGCTTGCACGTGTTTGATTGGATGAGGAAGCAGGGAGAGATGGATGATGGCACTCAGATAGCTTTCTCTTTGTCCCCATTTTATTCAGTCCAGAACTCCAAGCCATGGGGTGATGCTGTCCACATTTAGGGTGGGGGCCTTTCCACATAGTTAAACCTCCTCTTAGACACACTCACAGACACAACCAAAGGTGTGCCTAAGCAACTTTTTAATCCAATCAAGTTGACAATAGAATTTAACCCTTACAGTGCTTTTCCATCCAGCAGGTAGGTTTGTCTGTTGGAAAACAGGTAGACCCTCCCCAGGATTTTTGGCAACTACTCATACATTTCTACCTGAATTCAGGTAGAGATATTTTGTGTGAACTACTTTCTATCTTGATTGAAACATCAGATGGGGGGGTGGGGCTGCTGGGTCATGTGGTTTGTGAGTTTAATCTTATAGGAACCACTAGTGACTGCAGTCATTTCTATTTCCCTCAAGACCGTAAAAAAAGTCTTGGCTATTCGTTCTCACCACGCTTGCTTCGTTATTACTTATTTCTGCCTTCCTAGTAGATCCTGGGCAGTTTTAATCTACACTTTCCCAACAGCCAAGGATAAGGACAATCTCAGCACATGGTGACTTACTCTTTGTAAACCATCTGAAGTGTTGGATCAAGATCTTGTTACTTTGTAAAATAAAACAAAAATCTGAGCCTTTTTTTTTTTGTTGTTGTTGCCGTTGAGTTCCAGAAGTTTCTTATAGATCTGGGGGTATACTTTGCCAGACATTCCGTTTGCAAAAATTTCCTGGAGTTGGTGATGGACCCTCCCAGACTCTCGGTGAGGAAGAGACATTCTCAGTGAGTTATTTGAAGTCTCCATGTGTTCTTCATGGACCTGAACAACGACCATCCATGTGAGAAGGAACAGCTGGCTGTGGCGAAGAAGGTCAATGCCATCCTTTGCCTTTGGCAGTGACTCAAAGGCAGACCAGGGAATGGGGAAGCTGCAGGGTGGGAGAAAACAGCTGGCAAGAGGGCCCTACCTGGAAGAGGTCGTATGTGAGAGGTGGCCAAACTGATGCCTGGTGCCCAATGTCGTTGTCTGCAGAAGCACATGTGGCTTCTGAGTTGGGAGCATCTTGGGAGCATCTTTTTCTGAGCAGCCCTCGGACTTAGCAGACAGAGCCCACTGGGGCACTTTTATTTTTGTTTCTGTGTGGCAAGCCAGATGGGGTGGAGGCTACAGTATCTCCTCAGCATGACTTTCTTTGTAGCTACCTACAGGGAGGGAGATCCAGCCCGGGGCACCAGAATTGCAGGGACCTGGTGGCCTGTAGAGTTGAAGGTCAGTCAGTGTTGTGCAACATGGCTTTGATTACCCAACGCCTCAGGTGCTTCTGACGGTTCAGGAAACCTTCCTATGTCAGTCAGAGGTCCCATCACCCTTGTCTACTGGACTGTGACTTCCTGTGGCTAGAGAGCGTCTGTGTTTGGCCAAAGAGATTGGATTCTGGCAGCTGGCAGTCAGCAACAGAGACTCACCCTTGTCTCTGTGGATGTGAGCTGAGGAGGCTGCCTACTGATCTTGTTTATTTCCTGCCTCAGCCTCCCATATATAAACGTTCTGTGGCTTACTGTGGACCCTGTGTTTGTGGTGACCTTCCTAAAGAGGGTCTTTTACGGGGCTTACTTGAAGGGAGGGGAAGGCTAAAGCAAGTGGAGACCCCCAAACCTAAGACACAAAGCCTCAAATGATCTCACCTTGACCTGCTGCCCATGACCCCCAGATGGCAGTGGGGTACCCCTGTGACCACAATACCTGGCAGACACAACAAAGGGAGAAGAAATCTACCTTATCTCTTTCCTTTGCTGGCCTAGTTTCTCTTCAATGGAATGTGCGTGTTTGAGTAATAGTTGAGAATTTCTCTCTCTCACTGCCAGGCTTTCCCACGTGACAGCCTTTGTGGGACCACCCCATTCCTCCAAGGTCAAGTGGTTCCAGAGTGTTCTGGAGAGAACTGCTAGGTCCTAAGAAGAAAGACCCCTTAGAAGACAGTCACACCTGACTCACAGGCCAGAGACAGATTCCCAACTCACTTCAGAAAAGACGAGCGACTCAAGGAACGGGAGCACAGGTGTTTTCATGTCAGAAAACCTCACACCTTGCACCTGTCCCTGCCAAGTCCTGGCTTTGCCATCTGCTTTTGACCAGGCATGACCGAGGTGTGAGAGCCTTGAGATGCCCCCTCTACTTACTGCCTGCCTTCAGGCAGAGACTGGTGGCTTGTTGGGGCTTTTGTTTGTTTCGTTTTTCACACCGGAGTCTTTGGGGCAGCATCACTAAGCCAGGCAACAGACAGCCAGGCTGGCACCCTAGGGCACTGTGCTCCTCTGAAGACTTCATGGCCTGCTGGTTCCGTGGGACGAGACAGCATCAGAGCTCTGGTGTCCACTAACGGTAACGATCCCACTGTGCAGTCCGTCCCGATATTAACGGCTTTATTCCAGCTTTCCCGTGCTTACATGCATGCACCTCTTTTCCCCGCAGATCTTCTGTTTGGCTGGATGGCTACTTTGACTGCCAGATTCAGAGAGGGGAAAGCCCATAAAATTCACAAAAGTGCAGTCACATGTGTCGTTTCTGCTCAGCCGCATCTAGAGAATGACTTAGATGTGGGAGCTGGGGCCTGTCTGAGCTTTCTGGTTGTTTAAGACTCAGAAATGCTCAGCTTTTCAGAGCATGGAATCCTCCCAATTCAAAGCCTAGTATGAAGAGCCTAGAAATTTGGTTGATGAAAACAATGCATCTCAACTCCATTGTTGAAACTTAGACATGCCTTTGAACGGAGCCCTTGCTGCGGAGGTACCAATCGGGGGCACTGAGTAGCAAATCGTGCCAAACTCCATGTGGCTCCACAACGGCTCAAGCTTTGTCTGGTCCGTCTTCAGACACTTTTCTTTTTCCATCTCTTTAAAACTCTAAGCCAGAGAACCCTAGCCTAGCAATAAAGAGAATGAGTTAGGAGTCACTTCTTGCGAGTATTGGATTGCGTTAGAGGCCTTCGTCACCGCGCAGGTCTAGTGACCACTAGAGATGGATCCGACAAGCCTAGGATGGTTTCTTACGTGTTTCTCACATGGCTTCAGTGCTGCTGTGCTAAGCCTGCATCACGCACAAGTTCTGAGGTGTCCTTGTGGTCTGCCAGGGGCAAAGCAGAGAGAGCCAGCTCTGCTCAAATGTGTCCAGCAGCTGTCCACAGAGAGAATAGGCAACACCTATTTACCAGTCCCAAGAGCGAATGTCCTCTCACAACTCGACTCTCCTCTTCGCATTTCTTTCTCATTGCATAGTAATTTCTCCTTGCAGTTTTAGTATTCAGATGCTTCAAATTACAGCAGATTGGCAGGAGAGCTTTTATAGCCTACACGGCATTCTCTAGCTCGATACTTTGGGGATGAACTTGGCCAGCTACTTAAGCTCAGATTTGTCATTTTAGAATTCTGAGTCAGGTCTATTGAGGGTCAAAGAAAATGAATCCAGTGTTTTCCTTAACATAATGGCAATGCAGTAGGCAGGCAACCAGCTTGTTCCTGGTTGCCTGGAATTTCCAGATTGCAGCATCAAAACCCTCTCCCCCACCAAACCCATATGGGACGGCCCACAGAGGGGTCCAGAAGCATCTCTGCTGGAGGTGGTATAGACCTGATGTGGTGGAAGGGCCACCCTGTGCCAGCCACTGCCCAGGCAGAAGCCTGACCTTCATTACCATCCATGTAGGGAGGTGAATGGGGAAGGCGGGTAGCTCATGGGGGGCAGGTAGTTCCTTGCAGACATAAATGTGGGCTGAAGGCAGTGAATAAATTGCTCAGTTTTGAATTGAAAAGATACTGTTCATTCTCCGTAGTGCCTCCTCTGTCACACGTCGGGGCCTATTAAAATTTGGGTCATCGCTTGTCTGTGGCAGCTTTAACTTTGGCAGTTGCTTCTCTTCTAATATTTTAATGTTTAGCATTCACAAACCCACAGCTCCCGCCTACTCACCGTGGCTCCTGTCGCTTTTTGCAGTCCCTGCCTGCTTGCCCTATTTAGATTATTTTAGCATCTTGTCACACTTCCTCCCGCTCTGAGTCCTTGCGTGGTTGAAGGAGAGGTTGGGATATCAGAAGCCTCCAAGTCTTAACACCACAAACACAGCCACCTTCCTGAGAAAGCGTAGGTCATTGCAGGGAGGTCTGAAGATCCCTGTGCTGACTTCTTCCAAAAAGGAAATCCATTTTGTTGATGAATTTGTAAAGGCTTAATGGTGTGTGTGTGTGTGTGTGTGTGTGTGTGTGTGTGTGTTCTCTTGGAAGCTTCTGTATTTCTTTATTGGATACAAACAGGAAGCCAAGCAGGCGGTCAGTTCAGCTATGCGTTCCCCCAGTCTGTTGTGAAAACTTGATCCAGAGGTGAGGAGTATCCATCTGACCATCTCCTCAGTAAATTCAGCGAAGAGTGGGGGCAGTCCCTGATGGGTCAGATGCCTCCAACCAAGCAGGCAGTTTAACCTGGGGGTCAGCGTTTGTAGTCCACGTACTGGACTGTTAATAGATTTTCTTCATTTGCGCCAGACGTTGAGAATATGTGCAGGCACCGGTCAGTTCCTCCCGTGTGGGGACCCAGGTCCACCTGTAAGGGTCTGGCGGTGCGAGCGGCTGGAGCTGCCGCCTCCTGACAACGTCCCAGCTGTAGAGCAGCAATAGCAATCCTCGGGTGGCAGTTTTAATTATCGGCACGGCGATACCATCAGCAAGTGTGTAATTGCGTGTCAGTTTCCTGGCTGTTGGGTATGAAAAGTGGATCCAGAGGAATGATGATTGTGGAAGCTGTAGACTCATATTTAAACAAGTCAAAATGTGTAACTGGCAGTGTCATTAAACAGAGAGAGCCTGACCCCAGCTGTCACTTACTTTTCCTTATGCAGATTTGTTCTTGCTGTCTGTCAAAAGAACTCCATGGGCTGAGATGGGACAGAAGAGGTGACATAATTCTCAGAGCAAAGAGGAAAGAGGGCTGCTCTCTTTAACTCCATAGAGGCAGGGCTTTTCTTTTCTTTTTTTTTTTTTTTTTTTTTTTTTTTTTTTTTTTTTTTGCCTAGATAAACATGGCCGCTGAAATTGTAAACAAAACCAGACCTTTACGGGAAATTATATAGACTTTTGCTGATAAATACACCAAGGAGAGGATCGACTTCTACCCTTAAAACACGTGGGGGTGGGAGGAACCCCTGCCCTTTGCCAGGCTCAAAAAGAATAAGGGCTGTGATAATTAGAGAGATTTAGTTCTGAAGCAGAAAATGAAATGACCTTTTTTTCTGTTTTAGACTAAACTTTTGGGTCTAAGATGGAAAGGAAGCAGGGCTTATTTTGAAAGTGTTCAGTGTGAACAACGGGAAGCGGGAAGCGAGATTAAGAATATTCAAACTTCTGCCTGGCTCGGCTCAAGTTAGCAGAGCAGCTTCAAAGCTTTCCGTTGGGAAAGCCAAAAACACGTGCCCTAAATAAATGAAGGTAAAAATAGACAAGAGCAGCCTTCTAAGAAGGCTCAGTTAAGAGGTGAGGAATCCTTTCAGCCATTCTCCATCCAGCCTGGGCAGTTGCTCTCGAAAACCCCCTGTTACCTGGCAGGCCTTAAAAGGCTCTTGGCAACTAAGGGTTAAGTCTGCATGCATGCGAGATGTGAATGGGAGTTACAGGGTGAGCTAGGGGGGTTAAGTATGGGGTTAAACTAACACAACGAGCCACGAGCACAAAGAGAAACGTTTCTTTAATTTTTAAACTGTTTTCATTTCTCAGAATAAACTGGATGAACTTGCAGTTGCATGTAAACATTATTCTGTGCCCCGAAGACACTGCAGTTTAGTTTTCAGAGCTTAAATTGATTCTAGAGGCCGGGCAGAGACTAACTACAGAGGAGCTGTGGTCATTGCGATGCTAGAAAGGCCATTAAGTCACGCCTCTGCCTCTGGTATCACATTTAGAAGTAAACACACACACACACACACACACACACACACACACACAATCGTTTAGTAAAGGATCGACTCCACATTTCTTTCGACTCTTGAAGGTAACATTGCGGACGCCTCATAGGCTGGTGGAAGCCATATTATTTGCCAGGGCACATTCAGATTTGAAGTCATAAATACACACATATTAAACCCTCTAAGGATTAATTTGTATTTTATCAGCTGTGAAAAGGGTGATTTTTTTTAAAACATATCTAGACTTAAGAGGTAGCCTTATTAGGCATACATTGAAAAACAAATTGTGCATATATTTTGTGAGAAGGTTAAAAAAAAAAGAACTCTTCTTTCTCAAAAGCTGTGCAGGGCAACTGGGGAAGCAATTAGCGTTCAGAGCCTGGACAGACAGAGCCTTGGAAGTTTCTGACGTACAAATATTTGTGGGGCCAGTTAAACAGGAAAAGGGTGAGGGGGAGTGCCAAGTGGCTATAGCTTTTCTCATATCCACATGGAAGGGACCCCCAGCATTGCATAGCACCCTGTTGAGGGCTCTTTGTCTTTTGCTGATGAAGACTGTCACTATGTCCTCTGCCTTTGTACTCATGCCCCAGAGTCCCTTTCTGACCTACCCTAAAGGGACTATGGCAGAGGTTCTGCCAGAAGTTTAGTTCGGTCCTCACGTGCACAGCTGTGGCAGATCTCTGGCTTTGGGTATCTCAGGGAAACTGGATGGAGAGGGCGTCACTTTCCTCCAATCAGGTCGAGGGAGATGCAGAAGAGTGCATCAAAGACCACTGTCTGCTTTCACGCCTTCCCTTCCACAGCGGTTGCCTTCAGCCCTGCTTAGCTCATTCACAAGGATGAAAGTTAAGAGGTCCAGCTTACTCCAGGAGCCAAACCAGGAGGGAAATAAATGTTCCCTGTCCTGGGCTTCCTCCAAGGGGTCCCCAGGGAAGTGCCCTCTCCCAACTGCTTTTGGAAGTAACTTTTGCAATCTAGTAGATCTTATTGTCAAACGCCTTGTTAAACTTTTACAAGGATGAGTGTATGTACCCTACTCAGCGGTGGTGAGACTTGAAATTCTGTCAGGAAGGCACGGTCCCTTTGCTCCCCCATGACTTCTTCTGTGGTTTCCTCTGATCTTTCCTAGAAAGCAGCACGACAAGACTCCCTCCTCAGAGCCTAAAACCCCCATCTGTACCCTCCTCACTCAAGAGAAGGCATCTTGGGGAGGATGTCAGCCGGCTGGTGTTTCATGTCCCGTGAATTTTACCTCTCTGGACACACGCGTCTCCTGCTTTGCTATAGAGTTGTGTGTTAGGGAAGTTCTGTATCCTTGCAGCTGCTCAGCTGCTACTTAGCTGTTGGGATCACTGTTTGCTCTGTAGATGGTGTTGTGTGAATGGGGTTAATTTAAATAACTTCCCCCTGCATCTTCCCTTGCTTTGGAACTACAAAGGCTTTGCTTTGAAAATGAATAGCTACTCCTGGTGGCCCTCCCCAGACGTTGGCTGCTTCCCCTGACTCTTTCTGCTGGTAGCTCAGATGGCCTTTGACTAATGAGGTGACCTTAAAAGAAGCAGTTGCTGAATGTTCCTTGTGACTGGCCCACGGAGGTGACAAGTGTGAACTGCATACAGAGCAAAGAGTCTCGAGCAGTCACTGCTGATGCCATTGGCTTGCCAGGAAGCTGGTCCTGCCAGGCTCAGGACCCAAGTAATTTATATTACCACGAATTAACAGGATCCAAGCTAAGTGTTAACTGCCCATTATCACTTGTCACCATGGTTAATAGTCACCAAATACTGATGACTTTAGGCATAGGTGTTTTATTCTTCCTTTGTAAAGAGATTATAGCGTTAGAATAAATGAACTTAATCCCCGGCCTTCTGGAAAATTCCCACCGAGCTATACATGAAGGCCTGTGGCATATATGACTTATTGATAAGTGTCTGAGGAGATTATTTATGAAGCAAAGCTTTAAAGTAACAGACAAAATGGGGGAAGAAAGTTACTTTTGTAAACAGTAGACATTCTCCAAGACAGAAGTTACAGAAGCAAATTTTCAGAGACGCTAAGACCCAGAGGCTGAGGGTCCTATTCTAGGTGTGGAACATGTGATCCTCTATAGTCACATTTGAGGGTGCTCAGGGACATATAAAGGTCCCCTAAGTGATGAGGCAGAGGCCAAAGTCCCATCAAGAAACCTATATAACGTATTCTACTGGTTTTGAATGTCCTTGGAGCCTCCTCTTGTGGCTTGGCTACCTGTGCTGGGTTTTTGGGAAGGCAGGTGGGGCTTTTAGGCGGAGCTTCCAGAAGCATTCCTTTTCTCTACCCACCCACCCTGGAAAGCCCCAGGGGTCTGAACAACATCTGTCCACTCCATTTCTCTCCAGTTCATATAGGATTTTTCAAGTTGATGACTTCTTTAGTCTCCAGTTCACCAAGCACACGTTCCTACACTCTGTGGTGTGTGGTTCTTCTTCCTAGTGAAGTCTGGAGCAGGTGGCAAGAGTTCAAAAACAGGTGGCTGATGGGGTCTGGAAGGACATTGCCTGATTCCACTGCTCCCAGAGGCTGGGGTCCAAATGCTGACCACCAAAGAGCCTTGTAAGTACAAGAAGCAGTTTGTCCCCTCAAACTGAGAAGACACAGTAACTCTATTTCCTGTCACCTGTGTTCTGTGGGGTTCAACTCACCTTGTTAAAGCAGGGTTAGGCCGTGATGGGATTTCCACATTGGAAGCCCTCTGCCTCCCAGGGTAGTGTTATCTCATGTCACCAGGGTCGTGAGGCTCCTCTAGACCATGACATGTTAGAAGGCCACCAGCAATGCCACTGGGATGTTATTGGTGGTCGGAATAGCATTCACCCACATGAACCAGTCACGTCTTGAGTTTATAGGAGTGATGGGCCACACAGCGCTGAAAGCGTGGCTGTCCTAGCGCGTGGCTGCCCTGGCCACAGGTCTCCACCACTTCGGAAATCTCAGTGACTCATGGGTCCAGAGGTCCTGTATCTTCAAAACTATTTCATGCTGAACATGTGAAAATTTTTTTCCTTGTTCTTTCTTCCTAAATGATTCACTATGCAAACTATTTACATAGCATTTACATGTTATTAGGTATTATTTGCAATCTAGAGATAACTGGAAACGTGGGGAGGGATGCGGTTTATGTAAATTTTATGCTGTTTTACATAAGTGCCCGAGCACCTGTACTTTTGTATCCAAGGGATGTCTTAAAACAAACGCTCCTGAGACCTAGGGGTGACTGTGTAAGCTTTGACCCGCTGCAATGCTTGCTCTCCTTTCCTGTAGACCTGACACTGGACCGCGATGCTGTGCCTGAGACAGTGCCCATGCTGAGTTCCTTGTCCCTTTCGATTTCTGCATCAAACAAGACATTAAGCAGCTAGTCTATGAAATCTAATGGCATCAAACCGGGTCCATTTAGTGGCCATTTGCACACTACCCTTCTTTACTGCCTCTCGCCTTTGGCTTGTAGTTCCATGCACTTTTGCAGATGGGAGGCATAAGTAAGAGGCTAAGCAAATACTGTACTTTGCGGCTTGAGTTTTATGTACGGGGGCATTACACACTGAGAAGGTGCAAGGAATACTGTTCAGAGATTGGTCAGAGTCACTGCCTTTCTTTGCTAACTGCCGTGTTTAGAGAGCAATGTCCCTTCTTGGGAATCGTGAATTTTTTGAGCAAATGAAGTCATTGTGTACAAGTGACCACAGGCCAGGTGCGCGGCTCAACAAACATCACCAGAGATCCTCTTCTAAAGTACTGTCTCTCAGTTTGTATTTTATGAGTGTGGCAGTCTTGAAACCTATTTTAGTTTTTTGGTTGTAATGGGCAGAGGGAACGAGAATGTCTTACAGGAAATTCCCGAGGCTCTCTTGCTCATTTGGTTTACATTCTCTCACTCATCTTAAGCTAGGGGTCACTTTATTTTCAAAGCTCACCATGTGACAGAGGACGTGGCTGGGATTTGCTGAGAACGGGTTTGCTTTTCCAGCTTTTCCCACTTGGGGAAGTGGCCTATGCTTGAGCTCACTTGAGTGCTGACATAGTTTCTTAATCAGCCGCTTGTCTGTGTTCAGCCTCAACTTGGGCCTACTGTATCAGGACCAGATGGAGTAGGATGGAAGTAGTCTCACATCCCTGTGGCATAGAGAGAGAGAGAGAGAGAGAGAGAGAGAGAGAGAGAGAGAGAGAGAGAGAGAGAGAAAGAAGAAAAAGAAGAAGAAGAAGAAGAAGAAGAAGAAGAAGAAGAAGAAGAAGAAGAAGAAGAAGAAGAAGAAGAAGAAGAAGAGCTCAATCTCAAAGTTCCAAGTTTAGAAGGGGGCTGTGTTGAAGTTGGGTGTACCTGAGAGACCACACACTCCGAAGACAGGACTGGCACCTACAGGCCCACCTGTGAGGCTTCTGGGGCAGCGCCTGCGCTGGAGGAGTTAATTGTGAGTACATCTGGTGCTAGGAGTTGTTCCTTCCTCAGCATAAACCTGTGCAACTCCTCACCTGACCCCCCTGCCGTCAGGATCGACAAACTCATCTCTCCAGCCTGTAGAGTGCTGGTTGGTGCAGGCTTGGCATCACCCATACCTTAGGACACCAGATTGTGCTGGATGGGCAGACCTGGCAAGCAGGTGGCATCCCTGGGAGTCAGTTGGAAGCAAATTTAAACAATTACATTAAGAAAGTGAAAGGCAGACCTGGGAACAAGCTGGAAGTAAAGTTACTGAACACATGTACACAGTAACATGCATTAAAGGAGTATGTCTTTGTAGACATAAGAACAATTTATTAATAATTAAGTTAGGACTGGGAATGAAGCTCTGTTGGCAGAATGAATTGCCCAATCATTCATGCAGCTCTGGGTTTTGCATAAACCGGATATCGTGGTATACACCATAATCCCAGTCCTTGGAGAAGCAAAGGTAGAAGATAAGAAGTTCGAGATTTTGCTTGGATATATAATTAGTTTGAGGCTACCCATGGTTATATGAAGACCTGTTTGGAGGAGGTGGGGGAAGGAGAAGAAGGAGAAGAAGATGCTGAAGATGCTAGATATTCCCCCGACTTTATACAAATTTGTTAATATAATGTGTTTCTTCTAGAATAAGTGCGTCAGCCAAATGCCAACAAAAACCTCTTGCTTTTCCCTTTTCAGGGTCAGACCCCTTCTCCTTGCCATTGCCTCTGAATTTAGCTACAGATTTGGTGGCTCAGCAACCACTTCTATCAACAACACAGGCCACCTACTTGGAAGCTTCTTGGACCTTCCTGCCCAGGTCCCCATGGCTCCCCAAGCATTTCCTCCAAAGGAGCCATCACCTCTAGCAGGTGCAAAGGAGTCTCCATGACCATTTTATCCGCTTCCTAGCATGTTCAGTGAAAGCGAGTCCTTCACAGAAGTCTGCTGGTGAAGACCTTGCCAGCTCCCAGCCTTTCACCCCAGCAGGGCAATCAATAATGTATTATTTCCTTCACCACCGTGCCCTGTACTTTCCCATTTGGAATTAGTTGTGGAGTGTAATATTGGGTAGCAGCCATCCATTTCTGCGGGCCTCTGACGTGTGACCACTCTGAAGCTGACAGCTCTGTGGGATTGGATCTCTGTGTGTTTGACTGGAGAGTTTAGGAGTTGAGGACAGATCTAACTGATCCTTCTCCTTAACCTCACCTCCAATCCCTGAAGAAGGTGCCTTTTCTCCTGCCATCCTTCTACCTCTGTGCTGACCTCCCCCAACCGCAGAGATGGGCAAACTGCTACCCGGTCTTTCTCAGATTTCATCGCGTAGAAATTGTACCCCCTCTACTCTACTATTTTCTCCCCCACCACTTTCCATATCTCATGGGTTCTGTTGTCTCTCCACCGTCTTAAACTCTTTGTAGTGTTTAACATCCAGTCTGCCAAGACAGGTTCCATGACTCATTTGGCACACAGCAATGTCCTTGCCCTTTGACATCCCTGCTAAATTTGGGCTCCCCGTTCCCAGGCAAGCACTCGGCGGCAACTCCAGCCTCTGGATCCTCAGTTTTTACCCAACTTCTCTGCTTAGATCAGGTGAGCCTGTGCCGTTAAGGTTTTATTTACTTTGAATTTCGGTGTTTTATGAACATATGTTTGAGACACGGTAATGAAAAGCGACGCCTCTCGTTATTTACGGCTTGCCTCTCGGAGCTCTCCCTCGCTCCGCTCGCCTTTTCTTGGTGGTTATTGCTGTGAGAGAGCTGGTGGTCTTTGAAGCAGGTGAGTTCACTGCCGGCTCGCTGAGGAGTGTGAGCTCCAAAGCAAAGAGCAAAAGACATGTTTTCGTAGGACATCATTTTGTTAGGATCCCTTCAGCTGTGGGCAGCCCAGTCCCTTGCTTTTAACATTTTATGCCACAGTTGGGATTGCTGAAAGAGCTTGACTGGACCCAGAGACGGGCCATTTGTCATTGAGATCTGCCTTGCTTGTCCGCATCCCTGGATTCTGTTTCCTTCCTTCTTTTCTTTCTTTCTTCCTTCCTTCCTTCCTTCCTTCCTTCCTTCCTTCCTTCCTTCCTTCCTTCCTTCCTTCCTTCCTTCCTTCCTTCCTTCTTATTTGTTTTTCATTAGCTTTCATTGTGATTCTTCCTTGTGGCTTTTCAGGCAGATGCCCCCCCCCCCCACTCCTGCCCCCTGTCTCCCTGCCACTCTTCCTTAGCGTCAATCTTAACCTCAGCATTCCCCTTTCCATCGTGGAAACTCATATGTCCTCTCTGCCTCCCTTCTTCAGTTCCTCTTTGTCCTCATCTCCTGGGCCCTTTTCTAGTTTGCTGGCCTTTGCCTACCTTTGCTTCCATCCAGACACACGTGGTTGACAATTAGAAACTAGGTTTGCACGTGAGAGAATACATGGCACTTGGTCCCCCTGAGCCCTGGTAACCTCACATAATACGTTTGCCAGAATATCCATTATCCTACGAATTCCATAATGTCTGCTTGCTATTCCGTTAGTTTCATTCGTAGCTCTCCTCTCCCATTTTCACAGGAAATATGTCTGCAGACACCAGGAATAATATTCTCAGTGAGAGGAGAGCGGAAGTCTTCAGGTTGGCCCCGGGAGGCATAAGAGTTGGGTCTACTGTAAGACTTCTTAGATAGCTGCATGGCTTGGTAGTAATTGTGTCAGAGCCTATGAGAAAAAAGTAAGCCCATGGCTACTTTAGAGTGAGTCTCACAGGAGTGAGGAATCTCCAGAAATCCTGCTAAATAAACTACACTGTCGTCCTTGTGGGTAAAAGAGCCAGGCTTTGTACGATGCAAGATGGTGTATGTGTGTGTGTGTGTGTGTACAATTGTGTGTATATGTGTTTATGTGTGTACCTGACCGTGCTTGCAGGTGCCTATGTGGAGATCGAAGGTTGATCTCTGGTCCACATAGGGTGTGGTCCTCAGTTTCTCTCCACCTCACGTACTGATTCAGAGAGTCTTACTGAACTCACTATTCAGATTTTGCTATCATATATACTCTGTTGCTATATGATCTGTTGGACTGGCTAGTGAGGTAAAGCTCCAGGATCCTCATGTCTCTGCCTCCCAGGGCCGGGAGCACTGGCTATACGCTGCCGGGAGCACTGGCTATACGCTGATCTCTAGATCTGTGTTGAGGCTCGGTGCCTCAGGGCCTCATGCTTGAACAACAAGCAGAATTTATCCACTGAGATATCTCCCAAGCCCTATCTCTTAGGCTAAGTGGATGTACCTAAGGACCCTGTCTTTGAACCGGCTCTGTATCTTGAGGCCTGTATTAGCACCTTTATTTACATAGATCCTGTAAACACTTCCTTGCATAACACAATTTCATTTCTGCTAATGGTCCTTGCTCATTATCTTCTCATTTGATCTAGTCAATAAACAACAGAGTATATATGATAGCAAAATCTTAGAAGATGAAACTATTACACTGGCCGTCCTGGGGCCGACACAATCCTGTGCGAGGCCAGTAGGTGAATATTCCTGACTCCTTGGGTTGATCTGATGTTAAATCGATATCAAGTCGAAGGATTCCTCAGAAACTATCATGAGATCTCTTGATTCCTGAGTTTTCCCAGAGCCGGCTCCCTTTGGGGGAGCTCCTGCCTGTGCCTGGGATTGTGTGGGCCTGCACCCATGTGTACAGGGGAATTACACGATATATTTGATCATGCTTACACCTCCCTGAGATGTTTTGTTTCAGAATTCTGGAGTGCTATAATTTCTCCTCCTTTTCTCCAGAAGAGACTGGCTTCTTTCCCCCCTGCCCTGGGTTGGATTAATGCTTAATGATGGCGTGGGAGGAGGAACAAAGTCTGTGGGGTGTGATCAGAGGTTAGTCTTTTCAAGCATGGCTAGCCCTTTTGTCCTGGGTCTAAGCTGTTCACCAGCCTCCTGCGGGGCTTCCTGCAGAGACAACATGGTAGAGTTCAGACTCTTCTGGCCCTGGGCAGCAGAGCAAATTCCCAGTGGCCTGTGGACAAGGGCCAGCTCCAGGGACCAAAACCTCCTGGTGCTGGAGCCTTCAGGAACCAGACGGTAGAGGCAGTTGGAAATCCAAGGACTGAAACAGGGCTGGCACTACAACCTTCAGGAGGCCCTTGGGGTTTAGATATGGGGATGGGGCCAGAAAATCATGAAGCCGGACAGAGTTCCTTCACTAATGGGTTCTGTGACGTCTGGAGTAGCTCTTAGGGTAGTCTACAACCTGTCCCTTCCTGGTGTGGCATTTGAAGATAAAGACAGCTTCCACTCACTGTCTCCTCTGTGAGGTCAAGGGGGTGGAGAGGTGCGTCAGGAGGGACTCTGGTTTTCTTTGGTGGCAAACAAGAGAAATATCTCTGACCCTAAAACAAAGAGATCAGTATATAGATGGAGCTGAGAGTCTGAGGAATAGGAAAGAGGAAGATAAAATTGGCGAGTAGGGTGGAGCCTGCCCTCTCAGACACCAGGGACAGAGGCCAAGCTGAGACCACACAGAGATGGACAAATGAGAGGAGGCTCTCTGGCCTTCCCCTTTAGCTCCTGGCAGGATGGTGGCGGAAAGATCACAGTGCTTTGTGGGATAGGAGGGACTCTTCATCACAGACTCCCCTCTGTCCTCTTTCACCTCCTTTTTTTGTTTTTGTTTTTGGCTTTTTGAGATAAGGTTTCTCTGTGTAACAGTCTTGGCTGTCCTAGAACTCACTCTGTAGACCAGACTGGCCTCAAACTCAGAGATCTGCCTGCCTCTGCCTCCCAAGCGCTGGGATTAAAGACGTGCACCACTACCCTGGCTTCTCTCTTTTACCACTTTGACAGGAAGATGACCATAGTACCAGGGACAAACCATCTTGGGCCCCTGTGGACTCCCGGAACACAGCTTGCTAAAATGATCCTTGCAGGATGGAGCCTTCCAAGAATGCCAACCCCTTCTTCATTGCTGGCTTTCACCCCTGCTCACTGTGTTCAGGAATGAACTCTGCCACTGGGTGGCTGTGTGAATCTGGGTGAGGTTTTGGCCACTTTCTTCTCTGTGGCTGAGATGAAGAGTCTTCCAGGGGTGGGAACTGAGTCCCTTTTTATGCACTCATTGGCTTCCCAGTGTTTCTGGCTGGGCTGTGGACAGATGGATGGATAGAAGTGAATTTAGTGCTGGGGGATTATCAAGCAATCTGGTCTCAGTGGAGAAGAGGAAGTGGGAAAGTTACTCTCTGAGCAAGAACAAGTATCCGTCAGCTCCGCCCTGTGATTCGATGATAGAATAATTAAGTGACCTATCTTCTCAGGATACATATTAAAATAAATAGACATCATCTATCATATGTCATCATTTTGTCTAAAACACATATGAAAAGACTTGCACATACCAACACACTATGGAACAGGACAGATTGTGAATCAGTGGCCTCAATTTGAACTTGCAAATGCTTTTAATTTTAAAAAGTATTTGAGCCAGTCACTTTCATAAATGAAGTTACAAGCACTTGGCAAAACAGAGGAGTCACCAAGTTGTACAAATATTTTCCTAATAGTTTGGCTTTTTTTCATTCCTTTAAATATCAAGTAATAATGTTTTTTAATGTTTTTGTAAACATGGGATGTTTTAATGCCCAAGAAGCTGTATGTCATAAATAAGCTTTATTATCTGTCAAAAAGGATGAAAATATAACTTTACATTTCTGTTTTAAAGTAATTTTAGTGCCTATTAGCTATAAAGTAACAGTTATATATAATTTAGAGTATGTAGTCACTCCAAACAACTTGACATTTTCACACAAACACGGAGGCGTAATAATAGCCCTGGGATTTCATTGGAAGTATGCAGCACTACAGGATATTAAAATAACTTATGGTGCACTGTAATTCTTGTTTTGTATTTGTCCAAGTAGTTGTGAAGCAGGCAATAAAGTAGTAAAATAAAAAGCTGGGCTGCAACTCCAGCGCCCTTGCTTCTTAAAGTTGCAGGCTCCCTTTCCCTTGGAGTGTGGTTAATCCGTCCAGGTTTCTGTGTCGGCCTTCACTTTTTCTTTCTTTATCGTATCTTCCATCTTCCATCTCGGTGACAAGTCCTTTGTCTTAGCTTACTCCTGAAGATGCTTCAATGGCTTCTCTAAAGAAAACTTGCTGCTCTTGGGTGGTTGGGAGCCCTTGGCTCATCCCTGGTAGAGGGAGAGCGTGCTACTTGTTGCTTTTAGGAAGCTGTGTATACCCCAATGAGAGGGCGGCTAAAACAAACAAGCCAACAAGTGAACACAGAGCCCCAACTTACAGTGATGGTTGTAAGTCTATGAACAAGGTTCGCCGCACAGTTGGCCAGGGTGAGGCTAACTGTTCAGTCGACTGCACTCTGTGTGGAGTGTGAGGGCAAACGAGGCATGGCCATCCATCCCCTTCGGCTGGCGGGAAGGTCAGGTGATTCGCTCAGCCTGCTGGAAGTGGATCTTTGAGGAAGGGAGCCTTGTACGAATACCACAGCGCAGATGTAAGGGCACTATTTAACCTACTTAAGAGAAAAAGCCGTTTACTACATCACTCACAGGCCGACGTATAATTATGCTTGCCTCATTAAAGCATGCCCAATATTACCCTCTCGCTGGTAACCTGTCCCGCCACATGTCCTTGAACAGAACGAGAAGGCATTTCTTTAACACACTCCTTAATTGTGCCTTTGCATTAATTTTGATTGACTTTTGCCCATTGGAAGGCTCACAGTATCATTTGGATCCAGCCACACACGGGCGAAATGAAGATTCGGCCATACTCCATTCCTAAATATTATTCCTGAGAGAGAAGCTAAGGAAAAACATAATTTTTGCATGGTTCAAGGTGGGTACCATTTATAATCTCCATATTGCAATTAAAACCACTCAAGGATTTGACTTCTGTTAATTTTAATTGAAGTGGTATGCGGGTAGGGATTAGGTGAGAACACAGATGTGCACAAAATTAATACAGACCTGGAGAAATGTCTTTTCTCCATCAAAGGACCGACCAAATGTTCACAGATGGCTTTGAGAGGACCCTTATCGAGTGATCCAGCAGGGCTCACTTGGGTCATTCCGTGGCGGCTGAACACACTTTTCACTGGGAAAGACACACCCCTTTCTTTCCCTTTCTAAATCATTGCTGTACTTGATTAGCTAATGTCATTAATTTGCGTCAGTGCACCTAAATGAAAGTAAAAACAAATTAGTTCAATAAATGTACTTTATAGATGACGGCCTAAGGAGGGGTCATCCTCAGCTAAAAGATATTAATTAGAGATATTTAACTGTGGAAGTCTCTGGTGTCAGGTGAGGTAAAAAGAAATAGAAGGGGAGATGGTTTGAAAGGATTCTGAGATTTATGATTATTATTACCATTATTATTACTATTATTATTTTGTTGTTCTTCATTGGTTGCAGAAGTGTAGACTAAATCCAGAGCTTTGCACTCGCTTGGCTGAAATTCCACCATTGAGCCACATGTCCAGCCCTTTAAAACACTTTTTATATTGAGACGGGGTTTCACAAAATTATTCAGGACGGCCTTGATCTCACTGTATAACCCAGTCGGATTGAATTTGATAATCCTACCTTAGTTTCCCCCTGTGAGGAGTTACAATCACAGGGCACCCAGGCTGACACTGGAGGGCCCTGCTGGATGGCAAGGGCTTTGCAAATAGAAGCCACGCTGGAAAATCCGTACCAGAGACGAGAGCTCTGGGCGGGTACTCGCATGCCGCTTCCTCTGCTGTTCCTGCATGCTAATTGTGACTGTCACATAACAGGTGTGCAATAAAACACATTGAATAAACAGAAAGATGAATTTGTATATTGCATTTTTAATTTTAACACAGGTTTCCCCAGTATCTTTAAATGAATAATGAACGACAGAACGCCTATCACCTTAAGCTTCAATCATTTATAACTTCACGGCACGATACTGCAGCCTCTGAAGAATTTCACATGAAAAGAGGCAAAAAAAAATGAAAATTAATATAAAAATCCCATAGTTTCCAATGCAAGTTAATTCTTCAAGTGAGTCTGGTAAAAATTTGAAGACATGGAAATTTAACATCAAATAGAAATCTGGCGGGGACCGTTGCAAGTGCCCTTCTTAGAGGGCCTCCCCCGCCGCCCGCTCTCTATAGCTCTCCCATCAGGTACAGAACACAGCCGGGCTCCAGGCCAGGACTTTGAATGGCATCTCTGAATGCGACATCGCAATCTGCCCTTTCCTCGTGCTGTGTAGCTCTCCCCTCTATTGCATCCAGCCACAGGTAAGACTCCCTGAAGGAGATAATCTATACTGTGGCTAAAATTCTTCGTAGGTCTTCTGACCATTTTGACCTAATTCTTCTTTGCGTGTGTGCATGCTCCTGCAATGGTATGTGTGCACATGTGAAGGTAAATATGTCTGGCTCCCTATTTTGGAGTCTTTCCCTAACCTAGAACTTGACAGATGAAGCTAGGCTGACCGGCCGGAGAGTACCAGTGAGTCTGTCTCTGACTCTTGAGTGCTGAGATTGCAAGCCCAAACCACCATGCTCGGGATCCAACTTGGGTTGTCCTGCTTGACCTGCACTTTACCAAGTGAACTATCTCCCCAGCTCTAAATCCCAACTCTCTGCTGAATTGCAAGGACATGTTCATATGTAGAGAAAATAGCCATCTACAACCAGAATTCTAGCTGCGTGAGAAGGCTGGGGCTACATCTTAGCGACTCAAGATTTGGGGGCAACTTCTTGACTAGTGTCTGGGCTACTGGACTAATTAACTTTTCTGTTAACGGTTACATTTTATTCTTGCAAAATACGAATGGTTCTGATAAATCGAGATATAACTTGGCATAATTATGAGGTCTCGAATATCTCTTTTATGAATTTCACAGTTCTCCCAAATTCTCAGGTTGAAATATCATTAGCTAAGACACAGGGGTCTGAGTTGATAGACGTGACATTGGCAGAAAGGATGAGTTCAATTCCAAAGGGATCATGGGAGTTAGAAAAATTCAAAAATGATTTATCATCTCTACCACATATTTTACTAATTGGATGAATGTTTTAATTTGATTTTTTTTTCTCCCCCTGAAATTCTAACAGATGAGATCTGACAGAGATGCTCCTGCTTGCCCGCCATCAGCTAGGACCTGAGAGCTCTTCCTTTTATAGCTTTTCCAGGCAAGACAGTGCCCTTAGGGCTGAATCAGGTGATGGGGAAACCAGGGCAGCTCATGTCCCTGCAGTTCTAACACCCAATCACTGGTCAGCGGTGGCACCTGACATTTCCTTCTACATCGTGTACCTGACTGATAGCATTGCATGATGACTTCCAAACTTTCCAGTGTCCTTAGCATCTGTTCCTATCAAGATGACATTAGACAGTGAGCGAGAGTAATTAGAGAAAACCTTGACTCTACTCACGGCCTTTGCAAAATTTTGTCTACATAGCCAATAAATTTGCCCAACACAAAAGGCTGCTGTGGCCTCAAGTGGCTTCCCAACACAGGTATTTGTGGGTCACCTGAGGCCAGCCAGAGGACTGGAAAATGTCACCATCTCTGTTCCAATTTGATCCACTTCAGCTGAACTTAGTTCTGTAGTGGAGGCAATGTTATCTCTCTTGCTTAATTAAAGAACTGAAGAACTGAGAGAGCGCTTTGTTTATTTCCCTCTTTGTTGACTCCTGTCTAAAACTCCAGGCAAAGCAATTATCCTGAGGTTTGGTGCTGGTTCCTAATAGGTTCGTGTGTTTTCTTAGAAAGAGAGACTCACAAAGGATGCACCTAATGCGTCCTTCTCCATGACCTTGGCATTTTAGAGATAATTTTTTCTCAATCATAGTGTTAATGGTTGGGATAATCGAGTCTGTGATTCAGTAACAAACAGCCCCTGGGTCTCATTCATAGTGTAGTTAAGGTGCCTCTTCCCTTGTGAAATGCCGAGGGGCTGGAGAAGCTCAGAAGTTAAGGACACTTGCTGTTCTTCCCAGGTACCATAAGGCAGATCACAACTGCCTGTCCCAGAGAATCTGATCTCCTCCTCTGGGCTGCAACGTACCTGCATGCACATGATGCACAGACATATACATACGCATAAAATAATAAATAAATCTTAGGAAAAAAAACATGCCCAGGATCTGGGTTGATGTAGCAACTCTTCTCTGGAACCTTGCTGGGCCTGGGGTCTGAACAGGAAAGCTCACTTGAAGCTTTTGTGGGATGGATGAACAGCATGTAACTTTTGTCAAGATCTCATTGGCCAGATTAAGTCACGTGATCAGCCCTGACTTCCTGTGGAAGGAGTTTTGAGACCCTCTGGGCCTGAAAGGAGAGAGAGAAATGTTTGGAATAGCCCTGAGCTTCTGCTGTGAAGTTTTCTTTTAATCTTTCAGGTATGTTCATCCTCTTGACATTGTGACAGGGCCCAAGGACTGCCTAGCTGTGTTTTAAAATGGGGCAAAAAAATCTGTCTTAGGGTTTCTATTGCTGTGAAGAGACCCAAGACCAAGGCAGCTCTTATAAGGAAGCATTTCATTGGGGTGGCTTGCTTATAGTTCAATGGTTTAGTCCATTATCATCTTGGTGGTACATGGCAGCATGCAGGCAGATGTGGTGATGGAGAATTAGCTGGGAGTCCTACATCTTGCAGGCAACAGGAAGTGTTCTGTCACATGAGGCGGTATCTTGAGCATATGTGAGACCTCAAAGCCCATCTCCACAGTGACACACTTCCTCTAACAAGACCACACCTGCTCTAACAAGGCCATATTTCTGAACAGTGCCACTCCCTATAAGATTATGGGGACCAATTACATTCAAACTATCACAAGATCTAATAAAAATCTAAGTAATTTTTGTGTTGGGCCCCATTCATAACTATCTTGTGCAGCATGCTGGCAGTGGGTAGGACTTGCATTTTTGTTTGTTTGTTTATCTAATTTTACATGTATGAATGTTTTGTCTGTCAGTTCATATAAATACTCTTAACCTCTGAACCATCTCTAGCTCCCATTGACCTTTGACAAACATAGACTTCTTAGACTATAAAAGCCTCCCAGACCTTTCTACCATAGCCCTGTCTTGAAGAAGGCAGAAGTGGAGCTTGCTTAGAGGGCATCTTCCTGGTTCCCTCCCACGTGCCCCTGCTGCTTCGGAAAGCCTGGTGTGGGGCTCACAGAATCTCAAGAACACACTCTTCTTGTCCCCTTTGACCTCACTGCCAAGGTGCCAGCAGGATGACATACTCATGCCTGTCAGAGTTGAAGGCCAAGGAGAAAACATGGCACAGAACACTGGAGAGGTGAACCAGCCACACCAGTGGGATGTGCACCCATTGTCCAAGCTCCTGTCATGCAGGCTATTGCTTGCTATCCCTGACAGCCAGACAGAAACCTGCTCTATACAAACTCCCATGTCTCTCTCTTGTCCTGCCTCTCCCAATCTTGTCTCAGAATGCAGAGATCAGGAGACATTGGGAAGAAGAAACAATCTGCATAAAAGTCAGGAGGCAGTAGAGACCACCAGACTCCAGGCCTTAAAAGGTTGCTACTATCTGTATGGGGAATCACACAAACTGAAGGAAATATCAGTGCATGGAGAAGAAAAACAACCCATGGGCTTGCTGGTGGCTTGGATATATATATTATATATATAATATATATTCACGTATATAGCTGAATGGCATAGGGAAGGTTGTAGGATTTCACACTGCTTCAGTTCCTTCCTTTTTTCACCGACTCTTTATTTTAATTCTATCATTAGTGTCCAGGTTGGAGGGAGCATGGCCATGCTAGCTACTGTGGGGCCTTGAATGGGCAGAAATCCCAAGGAGACATTGTGAATTTATTGGCAGTGGAATTCAGCAACTATGAGACACGCTGAGTGTGCGTTCAACAGGCACATGCAATACTTTCCCCTGAAGTTTCTAGTTTAAGGACGGTTCCCAAAATTCTGTTAAGTAGAAAAAAAAAAACCTAGAAATTGGGTGACAGAAGCTACCATATTAAGTAAAGTTCTTTTCCTAGTCTTAAAAGTAAATCTGTAATCCTATTACTTGGGAGGCTGAGGCAGGAGGATCCACTAGTTCAAGGCCTGTTTGACTCTAGGGTTAAGTACAAGGCCTGTGAGAAGCTCAATGAGACCTTAGTGGGAAAGCAAAAAGGGAAAGAAGACGGGAGGGTAGGGGTGGTGTATGTGTGGTTCCATGAAAGAGCACTTTCTGAGCAAGTGCAAGGCCCTGAGTTCAATTCCTAGGAGCTCCAAAGAGAAACATAGTTGCACATTGGAAACCTCTAATAGTCAAAGAGAAGGCAACCTGTGTCGGCCTCCATCCAGCACGGTCATCTCTTCCTACTCTCTCTCAGCATAGAGGCGTGGCCATGTCCTTCCAAGGCTGAATCACATGATGACGGACAAAGCACATGATTATTTGCAATGGCTGCTATCAGTGCCTTTAGGGAGAATCCTCAGAAGGAGAGTTCGCTATTCAAAGGCTGTAACAAATTTAAAACACACATGAAAACCGCATCTCAGAAAAATCACACATAAACTGACCTACCTGTTGGTTCTACCCGAAGGGCTAGATGGTATGTTATGGGGTCTGTTCTTTGCTGTTATTTAGATTTGTATTTTTTTTTAAAAGTATGTGTGTGTGTGCACCTGCCTAAGTGTGCATGGGAGCATAGAGGCGAGAAGAGAGTGTCAGATCTCCTGAACCTGGAGTTTGGATAGTTGTGAGCTGCCCAGGGTTGTATGTACCACTGAGCTATCTCTCCAGCCCTCTAGGTTTGGATATTTTGATGGCCGAGAAAACATAGATTGTATTAGGGCACGCTGTGATCACATGGATCTCCTCATGGCAACTGTTTTCAGTCTTTGGTCTACTTTTCCATGAAGAGACCAGTTCCTTTTTCTTACTACATTTAATTTACCTACTCTTTTCATGTATCCTGTGGATTTGCCTTACGTATTTTACATCTTTGCCTATAAGATTTATCAATGAAAATGTTTTATAGAATTCTTTGGGCTCATCTTCTTTATTGTAACACACTCCCCCCCACCACCCGCCGTCAAGTTCAGACATTAATATTTTCTTCTTTTATGACTCGCATTTTACATGGAAACATCTGCCAGTAATTTTACTGTCTTCCTAGAAGGAGGACGTTACGGTGTGGATCTGAATGGTCCCCAGAAGCTCCTGTATTGAAGGAGTGGGCTGCAGTGCATAGGACTGTGGGAGGGGTTTGGGGAGAGGAAGTGACGTCATTGGGAGACTGGCCTATGGTGAGAGAGCAGCCTGGCCCAGCTGGTGCTATCACTGCAGTGTCCTGCCTCGCTGTGAATTTAGAAACTAGCTTGTATGTTGTCTTACTTTTGCTAATGATTTTCTGTAATAATGAACATCACGGCTCTTTATTTCTGTAAATATTTTTCTTTGGCCCTCAGTAGGTTTTACAGTTTATTATAAATACTTTTGTTAAAATTACTCTCAGGAATTCTGTATTTTCTCTTACTCCTGTGAATATAGGAAAAGATACTGACATCTATATTAGTATTTGCCTGGCAATCTCTGACCAGTATTGTCAATTGCTATGATTATATGGTCTACCTCCATCTCTGGTCTATCTCCATGTTTCTGGAGACAGGCAGGCAACCATCTCACATTTTCTAGCATAGCTTCTTTGGAATTGTTAAAGTGACAATAATGTCATCCTTCCTTCTTGGAATAATTACTGCTTGGTCATCTCTAAAATGTACCTTAGTTTTTGTTTTTATTTAGCTCTCCAAACCTGTTATCATAGATTGTAGTGTGGATTCTAATTGGTTTTAACAATAAAAACCCTGAGCCAGATCTAGTGGTAAACGCTGAAAGATCAGAGAAGCAGAGTAGCCAGCCATTGGCTCTGACCTCTACAGAATGAATCCTCAGACCGAATGGGCAGGAATCCTCAGACTGAATTCCTTGAGCTCCCATCTTATATTTCTTTCCCTGCCTAGCCATATCCTTTCCTATTTCTACCCCCGTAGTACTGGAATTGAAGGTGTGTGACTCCCAAGTACTGAAATTAAAGGTATGTGTTTAATTAAGGCTAACTAGTGGCTCGCTCCTCACTCCAATCTTAAGATAAGCTTTATTTATTAGATCACAAACAAAATATCACCACAATAGATTGCTATACAAATTGTATATTTTTGATTTGTACTTTTTCTACTTCCAAAAAACATGTACATGGTTTTTCTTTGATGCTTTATATTTTTATTTTCATTATTAAGTTTATACAAATAAATTAATGAACAATCGCCCTCAAAAAGGTTATTTTCAATAAGTCTATATTTCCCTTAATTCTTCTCCTTAAGAAATCTGATCATTAACACCATTAAATGATGTAGTTTGGATTCTTTGTAACCTGTCTGTCTTTACAGAAGCGATATTTATAACTTGGAATCATTTTATCTTATAAAAACAGAATTATGTTGCTACTGGACATATTTAAACCAGTAATGAGTTGTATTTGTCTGAACATGCAAGTAACAGAAAACATGAACCTAGTCAGACAATCATTTCTCAGTGGCTATAGGAAACAGACTCTGAACGTTCCTTTCCAGATGGCAGTTTCTAGTTTTCGTTTTGAGAAAACACCACACATTTACACTGACAGTGAAGATGCATGCTGGAAGTGTGACTATTCAGGGTGATTCTTCGGGTGTTCAAAGTTAAAGGGAAACATGACTTCACTAGGCAAACAGCCCTTGCCGCACTCCCTGCTGGGAGCGCCAGGCTCCAGAGAAGCTGGTGTTCTGTGGACGGGCAGCCAGCTATTCTTGAGCATGTGTTGCCTTTGTGTCTTGGAATGTGTCCTTGCTCTGGCTTTCATGCTGCTCTTGTTCATTTTGTTTCTTCATTTTTCTTTATCCTTTCTATTCAGAAGGTAATTTTGTATTTCTATATGTGGGGATAGTCACACTGTCTACTGTTACCTTCTGCAACGTGGGCTGCAATCCTGATAGCAGGTCCTGACTTTTTCACATCCCCCTGTTCTCTGCCTTCCTGTCTGTCTGTCTGCCTACCTGCCTGCCTGCCTGCCTGCCTGCCTGCCTGCCTGCCTGCCTGCCTGCCTGTCTGTCTGTCTGTCTGTCTGCCTCTGTCTGCCTCTGTCTCTCTCTATGTCCTCCCTTTAGGTTGGTTTGTTTCTTCTCACCTCCCATCTTTTCTCACTTCATGTAAGTTTCTCTTCTTCGTCAGGTCCAGCAGCCCTCTTCTGATTTCCACTGAGGTTTATACTAGGCAGATGGTCTTTCTGAGCTTAGAACACATTTGTGCTCATTCCGTGCTGTACTTTCAAGATGCCTCATGTTGTCTCTGCCTTTATTATTCCTTGTGGGAAGAAAATGATGGGAAGAAAGAAAGAAGAAAGGAGAGAGAGAAAAAGAAAGAAAGAAAGAAGAAAAGGAAGGAATAGGAAAGAAGAGAAAGAAAGAAAGAAAGAAAGAAAGGAAGAAAGAGAAAGAAAGAAAGAAAGAAAGAAAGAAAGAAAGAAAGAAAGAAAGGAAAGTCTCCATTATCCTCAAAAGGAACTGGAATGAGGAATGGGGAGGGGGCAGTGCTAAGGAACGCGGGTGCAGTCCAGTCCTTAGTCACCAGGGATGCCATTGGTATGGTGTCTACTATGTCCGCACCTCCTGACCACGCAAATGCAGTGCTCAGACACCTGCCCTCAGCTTGCATGGATGAAAGGCACCCTTACCCCTGCCTCTGCTCTGGGTGGCACATCCTTCTCTCAGCCCCATCACCTGCAGCAATTTCCCTATGAAGGAAGCTGCCCTGCCTTGTCTTCACATGTTCTGGCTGGTGTTGGAGAGGCCCCTTAGGGCAGCTGGACTCTCAGTGTCAGGAGGCCAAGTTTTCATAAGGGGTGGATAGTCTCTTCCCACGGTGGAAAGTCTCCTCCAATGTAGCCATCACTATTGTTTTTAAAATGTTGTTTTTCTTCTTTACATGTATGTGTGTTTGTATATATGTGAGCACATATGTTTGCCCATATCTGGTCACATACTGTATGTATGCATATGTGAGTCCATATGTGTGTGGGCACATATGTATATGGTATAAGGGACAAGGGGTATGCTTGCGTACACATGCATGTATGTGCCTACAGATGTCCAAAGTGATGTTAAGAATCTTCTTCAATCTCTTCTACCTTATTCATCGAGGCAGAGTCTCTCAATCAACCCCAGAGCGTGCTGATACGGTCAGTCTTGCTAGCAGCTTGCTCTGGGCATCTCTACCTTTGCTCTCTGAGGCCAGAATGACAGGTGAGTATCTTTCTCGCATGGGAACTTGGGATCTGCGTTTCCATTCTCTTGCTTCTGGAGCAAGATCTTTACTCTGTGAGCTGCCTGTCCCCACCCCTGCCATCACCCTCTTAACCATCTGAATTTTCAGTCATTCTATGATGGCTTCAGGGTTTTCAAAGTCACTTTGTACATGTTTGTATAGGCAAGACCCACTAATTTAACACATATTTTAGAGAGTACCATACATGCTGGTTTGTGGTAATATAAGATTGTCTAGACAGGAGTAGGGATAGAGACAGGTTAAGTCCAGATTGCAAGCCAGGTACAACTTTTATTAGGCCATCAGAATAAAACAGCGGGACACTGAAGCCACCCAGAACATGGTGGATGGATGGCATACATGAAATGTTTCCTATCTTCTCACCTCCGCCCTGCTCCTTTGGTCCTACTGAGAGAAGGCAGGCTATGCATCCACAGCTTTAGGAGGCAGGATGTCAGCCTGGCAAATACACAGGTATCCAAGTCCCAGATTCTCATCCTCAAACTGGCAATTCTGCTGGTGGCAGAAACCCCGGATGTCACCGTGATCACAGGATCTGTTATGGAATTTGCTTGAAGAATGGCAATAATTGCATGAGTTATTTTAGGGGTGGGAATGGAAAGCGCAAATTAAACCATTCTGGGTTTTAGCATCAAAAAGTTCAGAGACTGAAATACCCAGTTTTGTCTAAATGAGGGATGAATACCTCATCATGTGGGTAAGCGCTGGGAATAGAAAAAATAAGCAGACCGATCGTCAGGCACAATCCGATAAGAGAATCCATGTTTTTAAAGATACGGCCGTGTAGTTCTTACAGGCAGCAGTTAGATAAAGGGAAGGATGGAAACAAGACCTGTTCCCAGGGGATTGCCCGTGACAACGTAACAGATGACTCCAAATGACAGCGCAAGAGCAGGAGTGGGAAGAAATTATATTACCAAACTGTTGTTGATGGTCATAACGCGATTTAACCACCAAATAACCAAACCTGAAAGACCAATGTGTTTTCCAAGATGATTTAGAAGGACCCTCTCATGGAGGATGTCAAGAGATGAACGTGATGTCTCCTCTCATTTTGAGAACAGCTTCTTGGCATCAGCCACGGCAGCATGTCGCAACATGTCATCGTGGAGGCATTTTAACAGTGGCCAGAACTGATGTCCACACTCCAGACCACGGCATTGTTTAGGTGCAACTCATATGCATTGCTCTCGCCGATTTGGATCCCAGTTGTAGTAATTAAAAAAAAATCAATATTGTCAGTTTTAAAGATCCAATATGCAGGGCTGGAGAGATGATGGCTCAGTAGATAAAGAGCTTGTGGTCCAAACGTGAGGACCAGTGTTCAGATCTTCACGACCTACATAAAAGAAGAGCAGGTGTGGAGACCTACTTGTAATCCCAGTACTTGGGAGGTGGAGACAGGGGACCATGCTGTCTAACCGGACTAGCCAAACCAGAGGACCTGGGTATAGCCAGAGATCCCACCTAGGTAAAGACTGTAGAGAGTGACTTAGGAAGGTCCCCCTCCCGCGATGTCAACCTGTGGCTTTCACAAACATGTATGTACACATGTACACACACTGTGCACGTGTTCACTCACATGTAGAAACACACTGACATACGTCCATGAACACCACACATGCAGACACATACAAAAGTCCAATATTCTTAAAGAATTTGAGAGAGCTTACCACCTCCCATGAGTAGTGTTTCTATCACTTTGAATCAGGCCACAAAGTGAAGAACAGTTATCAGGTTAAAAATAGATCCATCTTCGATTTTTACATTTTCAGCTATTACAAAACTGAATGATGCCTTCTGGCTGCCGCCTTTTCTTTTGGAGATGGTTATAGAACCTTGTTGCATTCATGAATAGGATAAACTTTTGTACTCTGAATGTCCCCCAAGCCCTCTGGAAGATGGCTTCACCTTACTTAGAAGTCTTGCTTTGATCCATCATTAACATTTGTCGCCAGCAGCCTTGAAGACTATTAAAATGTTATTCTTAATATATTCTTCAGCTGTAATTAATCATTCTTGGCTATCAAATTTGATCACTTTAAAAGTCCATCCTCCTAGCACACTGCTATGGAAAGACCAATTGTTTAGCTCCAAGGTTTTCACTCTTGACATGACTAACACCTGGAATTAGGCAGTTCTTTGCTTTAGAGTCATTTGTGTGTCATGGGATACAGTGTGGTATCCCAGGTTGCCACCCAGTAGATGCCAGCATCATCATCCACCCCAGGAGAGACAACAGAAATACCAACAAATGTTGCCAACTGTATACCAGGAGGGCACACTCTTCCTTGGTCAAGACTCCTAGTGTAACTCGGAAGCTTCTGGAATATACAGGATCACACACACACTCTACCCACCCTGCGTGTGAGCTCATGCTACAAAAGGAGCACAGCCGGCTTCTCCGTACTGTTTACCTGGAGCTGCCATTTTGACCATTTGAGTTTCTATTCTTGTCGTGAGCACACATAATATAAAAATTCAAATACATGCACACATATGCAAATACATTTTTGGTGGTTTCTTGTTGAGACTAACTTCCCTCTTGTATGTCTAACCCTGGCTAGACATATGCTCACTCTGTAGCCTGGGTTGCCCTCAAACTTGTAGCAGTCTACTGTGGGATAACAGGAATGAATCACCTCATCTGGCTTTATTTTCCTTGAGTAAACTGAGATGGATAAATAATATGTCTCCTTTACTCCACCCTCTTCAAGGTATATTTCTCCAATATAAGATGATTCTCTTATGCAATGCTATAGTTTGGGTGTAACATGACCCCCACAGGCGGCACTGCTTAGGGAGGTCATGTGACCTTTGGGAAGTGTAGCTGGAGGAAGTGGGCTTCTTGGGAGGGCAGGCTCTAAGGTTCTTTTCCTGGACATATTCCCAGTCCACTTACTGTTTCTGGTTCTTCTTAGATAAAGCAGTGAGCTATCCCAAACCAATGTTCTTGTTTGGAGCAGCTAGCGGTCCCATGAAGGATTGCCATACTTTCAGAGATCAAGGAAAGCTAACTGGTAACCACAATCACTGTAATTATCACATCAGGGACTTGCACACCAATACATAATCCATTCCCACCTCCCATGGCTGCTGGGATGTCTTTAGAGTTCACGTGTTCTCCCAGTACTGGTCCAACATCCTAACGATGACCTGACCTAGCCCTGAGGAGTTCCTGGACCTTCCTTTGTCTTCACAACCTCAATGTTTCTGAAGAGTTTATGAGAGTTATTTTGTAAAAATTGTCTTTTCTCTGACAATTTCTGAGCGCATTTGCTCTGTCTTTGCATTTTGAATAGGAATTCTGCAGAAGGGGTGTGCCTCAGTCTCGGCCCATCGAACCAGGGGACACACAAGATCACTTTGTCTCGTCACTGGTAAGGCTAACTAATTACCTGCTGTGGTGGTGCACGCCAGAAACTCTATTGCAAACAGAGCTTTCTGACAGTGATAAATAATTGGAGGGAAGTAGTCAGAGTCAACGCCAGAGTCGTAGTTTTCATCAGAATCCCACCCCCGAGTTTTAGGATCTGTTGGAGTCTGAACAAGGGATTAGTGTGATGGTTGTAAAATGGCCCGCATTTCCTCTGACTATGAGGGAAAGTCTTCTTTTCTTCACATTTACCCACTTATTCATGTCTCTGAGTACAGGCTTACACACTCTCCTTTTAATCAATGAGTTTTAATTTATCACTATCATCATTTATTGTGTGGCTCATATTGTCCTGGGTTTGGCCAATGGGAGTCCCTCCAAGCTGGCTCTGGGTTGTGTTGACACGTTTCTGTCATTCTCTAAACACTTCTTGACTTTCTGGCAGGAAAATATGCTCCAGGCTCATCTTCCCTACGCCTTCCCCAGATGCAGCCTGTGGTCCAAAGGGTCCTGGTTTCTGCTAGCGAGAAAGAGCAATTGAAAACCCCTCTCTGTATGCTGTGTGTGGTTGGTGACAATTTTAACTGGAGCAAATTTTGGTTAGGTCCCTATTATAAGCCACCAGAAAGTTTAAGAAACTGGTTCTCTCTTGTAGTTGCTTGAAATGACTGATGGGAATGCATTCATCTTGGTAATGCCATAGCAAGCCATACCTTCTGCAACAGCATTGTGTGCCTTATACCTCACCACTGTCCACCTGTAAATGACATAACCTAGGACCTGTGGCTTTGGAGTGGTGCTGGGAGAGTCGTCAATCTAGAGCCAGGAACCTTTGGAGATGCAGGAAGAGGGAACCTGGTGATGGTCTCAAACTTGACAAAAAGCGAAGCATCTTCAGCCTGCTGCCTGGGTTGGAAGCCCTTGAGCTTGGTGCGATGCTCAATTCTTAGAGCCCTCTGAATGTGAAGGGATGGGTCTAGCGGAAGCCTGCCCCTCACTAATTGCATTCGATTGCATGAGATATTGCAGGGTCTGCTATGAGCTCTTGGCTTCAGAGCCCAGGCTGGTGAGTTCCAGGATTAGCTGGCAGCTGGAGAAAGAAAGAAAAGAAAGGAAAAACCTCACCACCAACCATCCGAAGAGTCAGCACCACAGTGCCTCCCGAGCACACTCTTGGCGAGTGGGCTGAGGCACCCACGCGGTGGAAGCACAGTCTAGTTAAAGTGTTGGCAGACTCTGGGAGACGTCTTCTCCTGTTGTCTGGTTTTGATTGCAGTGGTTTGGGAAGCTGGCACATAGTTTGGTTTTGTTCTGAATACATTGGCCCAGAGCCTAAGCTCTTCTTTCTTTTGAGCCATTTGAACTTGGACCAACAGGCTTGTTCATTGAGATAATGTATGAACCCAGAACCTCAATCAAAAATATTAAGCATACAAAGCTGGCTTTTGATCTGATTATTAAAGTCACTCTTACAAATGACCAAAGTAACAACTAAATGTCTATTAAGAAGACTCCAGTAGCAGCAGCTGCTTATACTTTGCAGGCCACGCCATGTTGCTATTTCAAGTGGGAGCAACAGGGTTCCTGGCAGTGTGATCATGGGCCCTTTTCACTAAGCCGGGAGAGGTGTGGTGCTACCCTACTTTATAAACATATGCAGAAACTCTCCTCTGACTCCCTGGGAGAAATGCCTGTCTCACTAGGCATCCAGTGAATCACTGGCTCTTCCTATGAGGAAGTTCCTTGACTCTTACATCCAATGAAAGACACAAATGTGATGGTTTGAAAGAAACCATTTTGACCCCCAAGTGGAGTTGCACTGTTAGGAGGTGTGGCCCTGTGGAAGTAGGCATGGTTTTGTTGGAAGAAGTGTGTCATTGTGGGAGTGGGCTTTGAGGTTTCTTTTGCTCAAGCTTCATTCAGTGTGACAGTCAGACTACTTCCTGTTGCTTGCATATCAACATGTAGCAGCTCCTTCTCCAGAACCAGGTCTGCCTGCACACTGCCATGCTCTCTGCCATGATGAGACTGGACTAAACCTCTAAAACTGTAGACTACCACCTCATTGAAATGTTTTCCTTTATAAGAGTTGCCGTGGTCTTCACAACAATAGAAACCCTAACTAAAATACTGAATTATGCCCAAATGAACATCTCTTCTCATACCTAGAGAATGTTTTAAATACCAATGAAGGTGTGAAATGCCCATGATGAAATTGACCACTGATCGGTGTTAGCCTAATACTGTACACATTCATTGTGAGAAGTGAATGTTGAGGCCATCATGTGCAAAAATATAAAAAGAAGTGTATAGAGCCATGACTGATGTTCTCATTGTTTTGTGGACAAGAAAGCTTCTCAGGGTCCGGCCAACAAATCAGATGTACACTTGCTGGGTTTATAAACGTTAGGGAAAAGAGAATAAAAGGCTGAATATTCTGAAAATGAGAAATAACTGTTAAGCTGGTAAATTCTCAGACTTGACATCATGGGTTCCATGTGTAAGGAGAAAATTGGGGGGGGGGGGGGGGGTCAGAAACTGTCAATGGTTTGATTCAATGAGAGTTTGCTTCTCTTTCTGTCTCAGTCTGATTCAATTGACTGGTCCTTCAGAAAAGTTCTGAATGTGAGACTCAGGGCCTGAGAAACCTTGACCTTGTGTGTTCTTCCTATTACAGTTGGGTAGTATCAACTATTGGTCAATGAGAAGACAGAGGTGGGGGGGAATGAGTGTGTGGAGGACAGGGAGGAAGAGTGGACAAGGCATGCGGTTACGTTGCTTCTGTGTGGAGGTGACACACTTCACCTCTGCTTGCATTCTAGTGTGAACACTAGAACATCCCCTTACATTCCAGTGGGCAGAAGCTCTCTGGTTGTTTAATGTACCAAGGATGGTCGGAGCGTGTAGATGTCACATGCACAGAAGCAGTCACTACCATGTGGCCAACAAGAATGAAGTGAGTCTTTGTTGCTGCTCATGTTGTGGGTCAAGGACTTTGCTGTAATTTAACCTCAGGACCATAAGAAGTGTTGATAAACTGTGCCTGCAAAGTGGGCATAGTGTGGTTGTGAGCGTCTCCGAATCTCACTGAGCGTCTATGGAAAACAGTTTACTGAAGACTTACATTAGATGCCCTTCCATTGCGATGTGGGACAAGTGGGGCTTTCTGCTAGCAGCCCTGCTCCTTAACACTGTGGAAGAAATCCTGAGTAGGGAAGAAAGAAGAAACCTTGCCAGGAACTACAGAAGAGGGGTACGGCCAGCAAAGGGTTGTGTCTGGAACCGACAGTGTTTGAAGATGATGCCGTTGGGTTTCCAGGAAACCCAGAGGTGTTTCTTGAGCAGCACACAGGAGTATTAATCATAAAAGAAACAGATTGATAAACCGTATCTGTTTATGTTAAAAATTGTGTTTCTCGGGTGGGATGCTGGTGGTGCACGCCTTTAATCCCAGCACTTGGGAAGCAGAGGCAGGCGGATCTTTGTGAGTTCGAGAACAGCCTGGTCTACAAGAGCTAGTTCCAGGACAGGCATCAAAGCTACACAGAGAAACCATCTCTCAAAAAAAAAAAAAACCAACAAAATAAAAATAAAATTTCGTTTCTTTGTATAACAAGAACTCCACATGAAACACTCCTACATAATTTCTCATGTTAATAAGACAAGACTGCCAATCAACTACAAAGAAGGGGGCAGAAGATTTGAAGAAGGTGCCATGCATATGTGATGATTCCTATGGCCATCAGAAGCAAGGAGCTTGCTCAACTGCATTGGCCATTGGGGAGGCAGAAGAAGCAGTGTGGTGATGATGGAGGTGGGGGGGTGTCAATGGAAGAGGTGGAAGCTGCAGAGGGCAGTGCTCTACAGCCACTTAGGCAGCTGTTGGGCAAGCATATAAAAGCCTGAAAATACAGCCTGTTATCAGCAGTTAACTTGTAGGTCCCTGTCTACACATGCATTGCAACAGACACATATAGACTTTATAAAGACTAGAACAAAGCTTTCTTAGCAGTGTTATCTATAATACAAAAAAGTATGGGCACCAGTAGCTAACTGGAGTGTGGAACGGCCTTCAAAAAGAAGGGCTACAACTGCCCCAAACCACACAGGTGAGTCACAAGACCTCCATGGGGAGTTAAAGGAAGCCCCACACCACAAAGACAGGTTGAATGATTCTACTTGTCTAGCTTTAGAAATGACATTTTCTGTTCCCTGTGCTCATGGTTGACGGAGGTGGTTTTGCTGGCCAGGTAGCAAGGCCACCAACCACGCCACTGTTTTATGATGTGGCTGTTGACTGCCTGGGAAGATCCACTTTGAGAAAGTCACACCACAGCCTGTGCTTGTGATCTTGTGATCTGTGTGGATGTCATCGTGCAACTGTTGTGTTAATGTGAATTCTGGAAATGTGACCAAGCATGTGAAGAATTTCACGAAGAGAAAGCTATGTGTGTCCATTCGTTCTTCATGCTTCTAATGGTGTCAGCAGTGGCAACTCAACTGCATGGAGGCAAATGTCCACATTGGTTATCTTCATCAGACATTCTATGCTTTCTTTTTAATTTGTTTTATTGTTTTTGATTGTTTGAGAATTTCAAACACACGTTTTGATCAAATCTACTCCCAATCCCTCCCCTCTCCTTCTCTCCTATTGTTCCCACATCTCTCTCCCTCCTAATGTCATGTGATCTTTTCATAAACCTACCAAGTTCACTTAGTGTTAGCAGTATGTGTGGGGGCTGTTTTGGTGATATATTCTTCCACTCCACCGGGAGCTAACCATGTCTGCTAGACTAGCTGTCCAGTAAGCCCCAGAATCCTTCTGGACATTGCACTTGGGGTTGTTCCTGCTGGGTCAGAAACTAAGGCACCAGGTGATTCCACACAAGTGCACTAGCAAAGGGTCTGTATCCTCTAAAGATCTGATGTCATGATAAAATCACTTGTATTGTACTTTTGATACTTTTCCTCTTGGGAGTTCTACTAGAGGGTTATAGACAGGAATACCCTAAAAAAGGAGATCTGGTCTACCATAATTTGGGAAACAAAAGAATCACCTTAATTCACAAATGTGTTACTCAGTACATAAATGCTCATAGAAATTCTTTAAAATCTACAACACACACCCCACTGGTCTGCTCCCTCACCTTGGGGCAACCCATTCCAGTCTCTCATTAGAGTGTTTGCTTTGCTGCACTAAGTAAACTTCTACCTGGACTGTCTTCCTCTCTTGATTGAATTCTTTCCTGAAACAAGACAAGAACCCAGACACTCTCATCTTGAGGAAATTGTCACCCCCCTGGTGTTCTGCAGGGCTTCAGCTGCCACAGGCTGACCAAAACTTTGCTAATTCTGGACATTTGTTAAACAATACTTGGAAACCTTATTCCCACCCCTACCAGCAAAGAACCAAGAAAGCAACAGGAGGAGGAGGAGGCTCACAGATTAACTCATTCTGGGGAGACAAGCCTTCTAAAGTGCTAAAGCTTTGCCAGTTTGCATGTGTCTAAGGGCTGGGAGAACATGCCCAGATTTCCTGGACTCTTACGATCTTCAGCCCTTTACCAAAGCTCACAATAAACAGCCAGCCCATTCTATCTCACTCACAGCCTGCAATATGACACCTGCTCCTTAGGACCAGAGAATGTCTGCTTATCTTGAACACCTCTCTCTCTTCTATTCATATTGTCTTTTTAAAAGCAGTTGTTCGATATATGCAAAGAAACTGTACCAAACACACTTATAACCACTAATGCTTGATCATATAGAAACCCTAACTCCTATTGTTAGAAACACGGTGCTACCCAGACTTCTCCCTATGCGCTCTCCCTGTCCCAAGAACCCTTGCCTTGCTGCAGAAGATCCTCTCTCTAAATGGAAAGAAAATGGAATTTTAAAGTATGATTTTATTAGAAGTGTATGCATGCCCAACAGTATATTATTTAGCGCTGCTTGTTCTCGGGTAGGCACAAATGGCATCACTCTGTGCAGCCTTCTGGGGCCAGATTTTTGACTCCCCATTCCATTTCCAGATCTGCCTCTGGTATAACTAGCTGCAGTCCAGTCTTTTATTTCTCTAGAATATTCCATGCACAGTGTGGATATGCATCCATTTATATGCTCCCATTTCTGGCCACAGACGTCTGAGAGCTAATTTTCAGGATTTCCGTTATGAGCAGGGCTGCTCTGGACATTCATTCAGAAGTCTCTGGGGTACCCATGTCAGAGTCCCCTGGCCCTTGTGCAGGGAAGTAATTGCTGTACTCTCTGTTCTTCTTATTTTCTTATGGCCCCTCTGGCCTTCCTACCTTCCTTCCCTCTCTTTCCTTTCTTTGGTCCCCTGCCCCCCCCCCAGGCCTCCTGAGAAGCCATGCCTCTCCTCTCCATGTTCTTTGTCTAAGGTTGTTCTCTGTGGTTCTCATCAGGGTCTGACTTCCAGTGAGTGTTCCAGCTGACACAATTTTGTCTGCTCTGTCTACCAAGGCTTTCTCAAACTCCCTCTGGGCTCCAACAGACCAGGGATGTGAAATAACTCTTTAACCTTGTCATGTAGCCATAAGCAAAACTTGTAGAGAAAGGGTTAACTCTGAATAGGGGAGTTAGAACATGCTGGCGTGTCCTGTATGATGGAAAGCCAGATGACAATTCTGTGGGTGCAAGATTCCTGGATGAAAGTCATGCAAGTCGACTCTCTTGGTGCAGATTTTTTTGGTTTTGCTGATGATATGTAAATATAACAATATCGAAAAGAACACGATGATGATGATGATGATAATGATGATGATGATGATGATGATTATTATTATAGCAGCAATAAGCAAGGGTGCAGCCTTTTCTACTGACATTTTAGCATATGAACCCCTTAACCTAACAGCGGCTCTATAAGGCCTGCACTCCCATATTCTCCCAGGTGTAGAAGGAGTTGCGGGCAGGCCTACTTTTCATCCCGCCCGGCTCCTGCATGGCTAGCTTTACACCCCAGAATTATTACACGGAAACTGTATTCATTTAAACACTGCCTGGCCCATTAGTTTCAGCCTCTTATTGGCTAATTTTCACATCTTGCTTTAACCCATATTTAGTAATCTGTATAGCACCACGAGGTGGTGGATTACCAGGAAAGATCTTAACCTGCGTCTGTCTCAGAGAAGAGAGGCATGGCCTTCTTCCTCCCAGAATTCTGTTCTGTCTTCCCCACCTACCTATGTTCTGACCTATCAGGCCAAGCAGTTTTCTTTATTAATTAGCCAATGAGAGTAACACATAGACAGATGACTCTCCTCCAACACCCAGGTGCTAGGCTATTGAAAGGTTAGTAATCTGTTCGAGGTAACCCAGGCTCTCTGGGAAGAGCCAGGGTCCACCCCTCTTTCTCTGCCATTTGTATCTCTTCTCACCACCTCACTCTGCTCAGTCATTACTGATCAGTCATGTGTGACCATCATCATTTCTTGCATCTGCAAGGACTGGAAGAACCTGAGATACAGACCATGCTTACAAGATCTGCAGAGTGTGTGAGCTGGAGTATCGGGTCGTCTGGCGCTGGAGAAGTTCTGCAGAGCACAGCATGTGTCAGACAGAGGAGAAGTGACAGCTCCGTTTGATCCATGAGTCTTGGGGCAGTGAGAAGGGTGAGGAGTGGCCCATATCACTCCTCCTGGTCCTACATTCTCAGTAGAACCAACACACAGGCCCAAGGGTGCCTCCCAGTTCCAAGACCCTGATTGGGAGAGAGCTTTGAGAACTCCAGTTATCTTGCCTTTGAGTTGAGCTCCCAAGTCCCAAGTACATGAAGATGTAATCTCTTCTACCATATTAGGCTGGAGACACAGGCAGTGTTCCTCTACCTTAGACATGTTCGCAGGGTGAATTTCTTTCTAAATGACACCCATGAATGTCAGGAAACAACAGAAAGAACAAGGCAGGATAAAGGAGAGAAGAGAAGAGAGAAGGGGAGAGGAGAGGAGGGAAAGGGAGAGGAGAAAAGGGAAGGGGAGAAGAGAGAAGGGACGGGAAGAAGAGGGGAGGGAAGGGAAGGAGAGAGAAGGTGAAAAGGTTCCAAGCAGCAGCCTGTGTTTACGGTCTTCCAGGGCTATGACAAGATGCCTAGCCGAAACAAGGGAGAGGAGGAAGGATTTACTTTAGTTCATAATTTCAGAGGGTTCAGTCATGGTTGGAGGATTCTTGATAAAAAAAATCTGTAGTGAGGCTGGACATGCTGGTAGGGGGAGTGTTAGAGCCAAGATGCTCACTTCCTGGTGGACAGGAAGCAGAGAGAAAGGACAAAATGAACCCAGGATAAAATAAAGTTCCTAACAATACCTCTTTTCTCTTGCTTGTCCCTACTTTCCAAAATTTCTACCACTTCCCAAGTAAATGCCATCAGTTGAACACAAATAATCCATATACTAACCCTTAGGGAGAGAACACTTTATACCCAGTCATAATTAGGTGGTGATGTTTTGTTTGTGCTATAACGAATGAAGCTTGCCTGAGGATCAGAGCGTGGAGCCAGCCACCACTTAGCCGTAGAGGTCAGGCAGTGGTGGCTCACACCTTTAATCCCAGCTCTCGGGAGTCACAGGCTTTAATCCCAACACCAGGGAGGTGGAGACAGGAAGGGATACGCTGGGCAGAGAGGGATATAAGGCGGGAGGAGACAGGAACTCTAGGCATTCGGTCTGAGGATTTGTAGAGACAGGACACCCCATTCAATCCGAGCATTTCGTAACAGCAAGAACTAGCGGCCGGCTGCTCTGCTTCTCTGATCTTTCAGTTTTCTCCCCCTAATATCTGACTCTGGGTTTTTATTATTAAGAGCAATTACAAATCACGCTACATAAAATTATTCAAGGATAACATTAAAATGTTAGAGAGCTGCAGACAGGGCTGCATCTCAGAAAGTCCAGGAGGGTCCCATCACCACCGAGCCTGGACCTGGAGGGAATCCAACATCTCAGCCCAGGTCATCCGTGTTTTCTACTCTTTCTGTGTGCAGCTGTGATCCTTCACCCTGGCTCTCGGTCTCTGCTGTGCGAGGCATAGAGTTTCTGTACAATTTGAAAAGGAGGAAAGCATAAAAGTAAAAATAAAAACGAAGAAGCTAGCATGGCTGTGCTCTTTGGTTGGGCACATGGGGAATGATGGCATTCAGTAGAGGTCCCTGGTTGCATGTTGAAGAGCAGCTTAGGTGTGTGCAGGGAACTTTATTTTTGGCTCCTGATTCGCGGTGAGGAGGGAGGTTGATGGAGGCACAATCACACTGTCCCTTTTTTGCAGCTCCCTGTAAAGGTATCCTCAGACATCGTTCTCGCCATGAGTCTGCCGGGGTCCAGTATCTGTGTTATGGTGGTGATGGTTTTTAGCTTATTTCATTCCCTACCCCCTAATTTCCACTGGCTTCAGGTTGATATTAATCTCTTCCAATATTTTGAACTTCTGATTATTCATTTCCAATTGCCCATTAGCACAGCAGAGGGGACCCTGTTTTAGTAACAGCAGGCTGTTGCTGAGATGAGGCCCAGGCTGCCTGTCCAGACTGTGCCCAAATGATCTTCCTGTGCCATCTCCCAGGGAGTTCCCATCACATAACATTTTCGTGCCCACTAAGCTTTTAGCAACTGGATGTCTCTGGCCTCCTGATTTCTAATGCAGCCAGCTCAAGCCATCATAATCCTTGGGAATCATCTGTGATGTATTTCTTGGAACCCATCGTTCCATTGCATTCTGAACTTCCTGCTCGGGACGCGATGGCAAAAGCCATTAAACACTAGCAGTAAGGGTATTTTCACTGTAATAAAGTGTTAATTACTTCCACATGCTAATCGGGTTGGGGGAGAATGCTTTTGCTATTGTTACTCAGCCTAAAATAATTTCCACGTGGTAATTTTCCAGGATATCAGAAACTGAATAATTACGCACTAATTAAGAAAGTAGGGCCTGCTCCTGGAGTTAAGACTGCATTAATTTTAATGTTTTTGCAGTCCTTTAATTGGGGAAAGGGCTGTAAATTGGGAGCCGGTGCCCTGTTCCTCCTTCTGCAGGCCTGCCTCTGCAATCTGCCTCCGATATGCAGCACCCCAAGGTCAATGCAAGTAGGCGAAATCCCTCTGCTCTTCATCGGGAATGGATCGGTGGTGAAGCGTGCATCGATCACTCTGACAAGCATTTAACTCTCCGGGAGCACGTGTTCTCACTTCTTAAATTATTAATTGCATTAAATACATTTTCATATTGGGGATGGATTGTTGCAAACTGTTTCCTGATAGGGAGGTGCTGGGCCCCCAATAGGGGCACCTCACCTTCTGCTGCTACAGGGCACCTGGTGGTAGGCTGGCAAAGCTGGCAAAGGAGTATGTCTGTGGGCTAGAGTTGGCTGAAGGAAGCCACCACGGTGAGAGAAGTGATTTTTCCTAACGCTGGGCTATGCGCTTGCCTATCTTGTCTGTTGTCCCTCTTCTGACTGGCCTTATGACCTTCATGGAGGTCTTCAGGTAAGGGGGAGCGTGTTTTTCTCAGTGGACTTGCCCCGGAGACAACAGCTGCTCGCCTTCGGTTAGAAGGCAGTAAGGGACAATCGGAAAGAGCATAAGGGGGACCCTATTTGTGAATAGAGGTAGGATTTAGGGCCTTACCCTGACTCTTTCAGGAGCTGTGGAGAGCTATCATTTGTTTTGTGAAAGTCTCACTGAGATAACATGGCAGCAAGGGAAAAGCACACAGCAAGGGAAAAGCACACAGCATTGGTTGGGTGGCACAAGTCCTGCTGTCATCCTGTCATTGTGAAAGCAAGCTGTGACCGTCAGGACGACACACACATCCTGGACAGTATCACCATCGCACCGCACTGCACCGCTGTCAGGGCTGGGCGCAGGGAGGGGTAGCTAGAGATTAGCGGAGAGCTCAGGCCTGGGAGGTAATCTCAGGAGGCAACTTGGATGAGGGGCTGAATTCACCTTCTTCCTTAGACAAGCAGAGGAGGGTGGCTCCAGACTCCTACACCTGTCTGAGTCCCATCACCTGCTTTTCGATGCTTTATAGGTCTGAAAACGTCTTTGCTTTGGCAGCAACGGGGCACGTGCTCTGTGAATGAGGAGGCTATTCTCCACCGAGCACCAGGCCACTCATGTTCTTTTTGCCTTTGTGCATGCGTGCATGCGTGTTTGTGCGTGCGTGCGTGTGTGTGTGTGTGTGTGTGTGTGTGTGTGTGTAGTGGCCGTGGTGAGGTGTGGATGCACATGCTCACGTGTATTCCTATAGCAGTCAGAGGCCAATGTTAGTATCACTCTGATCTACTATCTTAACTTTTGGCACATGGTCTCTCACTGAACCTGAGGCACTGATTTGCTAGACGGACCCTGGGATCCTCATGTGTCCATCTCCTCAAGCTGGAATTATACGGTGTCTGTCATTATGACTGGGGTGGGTGGTGGAGATCCAAACTCAGGTTCTCCTGCTCGTACATTAAATACTCTACTCACGGAGACATCTCCCCAGGTCCCAAATCACGGACATTCTCCCTGGCCATTCTTTTTGAATTGATTTGTTTTAAGATTTATTTTTATTTTTATGCGTATGTGGGTGATTGATCTGAGTCCACAGGACTACAAACAAATCTGTATTGGATGCTCTGGGGCTGGAGTTGCAGGTGGTTGTTAGCTGCCCGGTATGGGGACTGAGAACCAAGCTCTGGTCCTCTGCAAGAGCAGCAAGTTCTCTTACCTGCTGAGCTGTCTCTCCAACACCGTGAGCATTCATTTTAGTGTGGAGCATTTTGACTGAGGCCATAGGGTCATTTAATTAACCCATAGAGTCTTCCTCCTCCAGCTCCTCTTCCTCAGCAGCAGCATCTTCTCCTCCCTATTCTTCTCCCCCTTCTTTCGGTTTCCCCATTTCCACTCTCATTCCTTTACTGGATACCAGAATACACACTTCTCATATAAATCAATTTTTTATTTTATTTTTACAATACTGGTAATGGAAACTAGAGCATCCCCAAATGCTAATCAAGTTTGCTGTTAAGTTACATGTCTACCCATCTCGAATAAATAACCTAATAATGCATTGCTAGGGTCTAGACAAACAAGAGGAAGACAACTTGCTGACCAATTCAGTGAACAGCAAGAAATAATAAAGGCGGAAGTAGCACTCAATGAGAGTGGCTAACACAACACAGAGAAACAATTAAAGATACTTCTTGGCATAGATCAACAATATTGATGAAGCCCCAGGCTCAGTTAACCAAGGAAACAGGGAGACGACCCAAGCTAAAATTGAAGCTGAAAAGTGAGTCATTTACCCTGACTTCTTATGGATATGATGCGACCGGTCAGAGTCAGCACCGGCCCTTTTAGCCCATCTCATGCCACAACAGATGCCACTTATTCTGTGAACATCTACGACATGGCGTCTTTGCCCGTGTCAGTTCCTGGCCAGTCACCTATGATGCCTGATGCTGGTGTCTATAACCTGCCTTTTAGCGAGTAGATCTTTTGGAAGATCACGTGGCACAATGACTACCTGCATTGTTTTAAGTGTCTGGCAGAATGCCCTGTGAATAGCGTGTGATAAATGGTCGGTTACGTTGAGTGACTGAATGAACAAATGAATATAGCCATAAAAAATATAAATGAAGACAAAGAAAGGGGCACACCTTTCCAGACTCTTAGTAAAGAAATTCATTCATTATCCAGGGCTCTTTTGGTTTTAGGGTCAATGGAAAGAAAATTAAAAGTAAATGTATTCAAGAGAAAATGTGGTCTGGGGCTTGAGAGTCCTTGATCTGATTTGACAACTGACTTGATAATTCTATCAATGGTTTAAGTGCAGAGAGAGGACTGAGCAGATGGCTCCATTGGTAAAGTACTTGTGCCATGTCAGTATGAGGACCAGAATTTAGTCTCCAGGAAAAAGCTGGGCATGGTAGTCCACACTTAAAGTCCTAGAGCTGGGGAGGCAGGCACGGGTAGATCTCTGAGCCTCACTGGCCTGCCATCCTAGCTGCTTGGTGAGTTCAGGTCCCAATGAGAGTCTCAATAGAGCAAGGCTGGAGAGATGGCTCAGAGGTACGAACAATGGCATTTTTCCAGAGGACCCTGGTTTAATTCCTGGCACCCACAAGGTGGCTCACAACCCTCTGTAATTCCAATCCCAGGGGATCTGCTGCCCTCTTCTGGCCACTGTGAACCCTATATACACCTACTGCTCAGACTAAGCACCCACACGCATGAAATAAAAATAAAGGAAAAAACAAGCAAGATAGATAGTTCCTGAAAAATGACACGAGGTTGACCTCTGGCTTCCACATACTCATCCACATGTGCACATATACTATCTCCCAGAATGCACATACTTACCCTGACACACATGCATTTATATTTACACACACACACACACACACACACACACACACACACACACACGGGGTGATAATAAAAGAGCATCACAGACTCAGACAGCGAAGAGCCAGGAGATGATTAAGGATTCCATATTTTTCTGGTGTGAGAGTTTGTTCTGAGGGATGAGATTGACCCTTCCTCCCCAGTGATGTGACTAAGTCTAGGTCTCTCTGTCACCCCCCTCTCAGTTCCCCTCCTTCCTCCTTCCCTTCTTTCATTCCTTTCTTGTGTATGATGTATGCCACATATTCGAGCACACACTAGAAGTCAACCTTGGGTGTCATTCCTATGGAGCTGCCTACCTCATTTTGGAAACAGGGGCTCTGGAACCTAAGACACACTGATTAGGCTGGGTTGACTGGTCCACAAACTCCAGGGGTTATCTTGTCCCCACTTAACCAGCACTGGGATTACAGGCAGGCAGGCATCACCACATCAGGCTCATGGGTTTGGATGTTAAACTCAGGTCCTAACGCTTGTTCGACTGACATCTTGCCCACTGAGCCATCTCCCAAGCCCTCAATCTTCCTTCAAACCAGACATCTGACCCTATATAAGATCAAGGTCACTTTTAGGTTTAGAATCCCAAGTGTCTTATTAGTAATAGCTTGCCACCGCCCAATCTCACACCTTCCAACCTCTCTGAATGATTTCAAGAGTGGATATGTGCACAGACACATGAGGTAGTGTGTGAGCATGTGCTTTGCCTGAGAAACAGATGGGATCACAGGATCCCTGGAAAATATGGGCTGCACCTTCCTTGAGAGAAAATGGTAGCTGCTGTGGATCTGGGGAAGGTTGCAGGCACCATCTCTGGTCCAGAAATGGTCAGTGACTTTGATTCACTGGGCAAATCAGTCACCCTGGCCAAGAGCCAGGCCAGGTCCTCAGGCCGCAGTGAACCTGAAGATGCCAGCAGGGCACGGCACGGAGGCAGCCTTGGCCCCATGCCCATCCTGGTTAGTGAGAACCAGCTGGGAGCACCTGAGGCCCCCTTGGCAGGCTTGTGGATGCCTTTTTAAGAAAAGGCAGGCTGCCAAACACAATGAAATATGCAATTGTCCATCTGTTGCTCAAATTAAATTTTTTCCCTCCCAATGCCAAGAACTTTCCTAACTACTGTCCAGCGGTCTATCCTTACAGTTCAGGAGGGAGGGGAATTAAGTAGGTTATTATGTGAGGGAGGAAAAGTATCGGGGGACAAGAACGTCTCTTGTCGTGAAGGAGAAAGAGGTAAGACTCCAGGTGAGTGCCAAGAAAAATATCTTAAAAAAAAACAATTTGAACCTAAAAAAAAAACCCTGTATTTTGATGGAAATGGATGGAGTTTTATGAGGTCATTGCCCTCCTTTGTTGCAGATAAGTTCACCCTGTCTTTGTGGGCCCTCAAAGGCCCTGGCAGTAGCTTATTCTGTGTGATTCCCTCTTACTAACAAAGACTATGCTGAACATACTCATGCATAACATTTTTTTGTTTGTATATAAGAATTTTATCTTTTCCATTTTAAAAATAAGATTAATTCAGCATATCATACTCTTGACACTTTGAGATTCCAATCTTACCTTGTATCTTTCTTTTCTGCAGTCTCTCTCTCTCTCTCTCTCTCTCTCTCTCTCTCTCTCTCTCTCTGGTGTGTGTGTGTGTGAAGGTACATGCGTGCACATGTGCTCATGCAGATCACATACACGTATGCCTGAGGAAACAAGAGTATCCATCCACTTTGAGTTTTGAGGCAGGTTCTCTCACTGGCCTGCAACTGGTCAAATAGAACAGACTGGCTGGCCGACAATCCCCAGGGATTTACCAGTCTCCTCCTCATTGTTGGGATTGGGAATGCATGCCACAATATTTGGGTATCTGACCCAGCTCCTTGAGCTTCTAAGGAAGGCATACTACTGGCTAAGCTTCCTCCACAGCCCCTTTTCACCTTCCTGCCAGATAATTCCTGCCTTGCACAAATTGCGTATTCACAAATGGAGAATAATTCTGATCAAGGCAAGTGAAAATTGGACATGTCAAACAGAGGGTCAAGTCTATGGTTGTTAACGATTCATGGAAAAGCCTTGGCAGATAAGAACAAAGAGGGAGGAGCCAGTTTAACAACAGAAGGCCCTGCTTCTCTATACAGTGAGTTTGGCATCGAGAGGGCAGAGGGTGTGCCTACAAAGACTTCAAGGATGGATAAGATCAGTCTTGGGCTGTGGCAAGGAATTCATTCTCCCCATGGGACCCCACTGTGGCAGGGGGAAGCTGGGGAAGCTCATGGAGAGAGCTCAGAATGAACCCCCAGGCTGGGCTTTGAGACCCTGGAAAGCAAGCTAGGATGACATGAATTCTGAGAATGCAGAAGGTGATTAAATAAAAAAAATTGACACCAATTGTCCCCTTTCCATTCTGCACCTGTACCAGGAAGACTCAATTTATAAAAGCCATTATATTTTTATTCCTAGCTTCTCATTGTTACTATCTTCCTCTTCTCTTTAATACTACTGGCTCTTCACACCTCTCCTCCATTAGAACACTCCTTCTTGTGGTGGAATTCCATCATCAATGACTGCTGTTCAATGTCATCTAGCAAAAAGACTTTCCTCTCCAGCAAGCCGTGGCTCTCAACACCTTTGTAGCCAATCCCTTGCATACATGTGCGTAAGTTTGCATGAAGCAGGCCTGTCTATTCTCTTTCATTGGTTAGTATGACTGTTTACATGCCCATTTTTATTGTTCTAGATTGGCAGTTTATTTTGATGTCCGATAATGCTACACAGTGCTGGAATTACAAATAAGTGATCTTGATCTGTTCTTTTTAAAAAGCTCATATTTGCTTTGGTTATTTGGCTTGACGTGGTGCATGTGCATGTGTGCGTGTGTGCGTGTGTATATGCATACAAGTGTGCATGGGTTCGTCTAAATTTTAGAATTGCTTTTGCTCATTATGTGAGGAATGTCCTTGATATTTTGATGGGCATTGCCTCAAGTCTGTAAAATTATTTGGGTAGTATGGGTATTTTAACAATATTCCATCACTCTATGGGCATGGGATACCTAAATTTTTTCTCTCCTCAACTTCTTTGATAAATGTTTAATAATTTCCATTGTACACATCTTTCTCCTCTGGTTACATTTTTGGAAGTATTTTACTTTTCAGTTGCTATTGTAAATAGAATCACTTTTTTTTTTTTTTTTTTTGGTTTTTCGAGACAGGGTTTCCCTGTAGTTTCTAGAGCCTGTCCTGGAACTAGCTCTTGTAGACCAGGCTGGCCTCGAACTCAGAGATACGCCTGCCTCTGCCTCCCGAGTGCTGGGATTAAAGGCGTGCGCCACCACCGCCCGGCTAGAATCACTTTCTTAATTTATACTCAAAATCATTTGCCTTTGGCATATAGACATACTACTACTATTTTTTGTGTATTGAATTTGTATCTTGCAATGTTTCTGTATTCATATATCACTTCTAATAGACACTTGGTGAAATTGCTGGATTTGTTTCTTACATAACAGATGATGTTATCTGATATCTATGACACAATGCCATCTGACTTCCTGGCTTCTGATTTAGGTGGCCACTGTTTCTTTCTCTGGTGTGATCATCTACTGACCCTTCCAGCTCTGTGTGAAACAGAAAGAAGGGTTAGGGCCATCCTCTTCTTCCTCACAACCGTAGAGAGAAAGCACGAAGCCTTTTCCTGCTCAGGGCAATGATAGCCTTGGTTTATTCACAGCCTTTATTATACTGAGCTATGTTCTTTTGATACCTAATTTGTCTAGCATTTTTGTTAGCACACATTGCACAAAACAATGGGTACCATTGTGACATTTCACATGTGCATATAATGTACTTTGATTCTATTTCCCTCCCATCTTTACTCCCTTTTACCCTTCCCCCCAATCTGGCTCTGCTCTTCATCTCTAATAACCCCCCTTGTATGTTCTGGATGTCTTTGTTTGTTCTCTAGTTTCCTCTGATGAGAGAAAACAGGCCATAGTTACCCTTTCTGAGTCTGGCTTATTTCACTTCATATGAGCACATTCAGGTCCATTTTCCTGGAAATGGCACGCTTCAGTCTTCTCTGCTGCTAGACGACACTCTGCAATGTACATGGACTTCGTCTTATTTATCCATCCTCTGTTGACACACCCCCAGGCTGATTCCATATTTTGTCTATTATGAGTCATGCCGAGACAGAGGGAATATTCAGGCATCTGTAAGATATGCTAGTGTCAATCTCTTTGTGTACATTTTCAGGAAAAGATGTTGAATTTCATAAAGCTTCTCTTCTACGTTTCTTGAGGTGATCATATAGCCTATGTCCTCTATAATGCTGATGTGGTGGACCGTGTTTGTTGATAGACATATGTTGAACTATCTTTGCATCCTGGGTGACTCCCACTTGACCATGTTGAATGTCTTCTTCACATGTTACTGTGTTTGCTTACTAGTATTTTATTGAGAATTTTTCATCTCTGTTCCTCAAGAATATTAACCTATCCCTCTTCCTCTCCCCCTCTCTCTGTCTTTTTCTCTCTCTCACATATACATGTTCATATAATGTACCTTGATCCTATTTTCTATTGTAAATAGAATCACATATATATCCATGTAAATACATACATACACACATATACATATATAAATTCATTGACAATTTTATTCATATATACAAAGTATTATAATTGTATCTATTTTCATTTCTCACCTCCAAGTCTACTCCTTCAGATACCTCAACATTTATCTCCCAACTTTATCATTTAGAAAATACATATACACACACACACATGCGCAGGCACACACACACATGCACACTCAACACTACATTCAGTTAGGATGCCTGAATGTGTGTGAGTAGAAGGCCATTCCCACGGGCATGGCCAGCCTACCAGTGTCAACAACCACAACTGCCAATAGCTTCTCCATTAGGAGTATGGCTCCTCCCCATCTAGGCTGGAGTGTTGACTGGCTTGACTTTGAACAGATCTTATGCAGGTGACGACAGCTACTGTGAGCGTGGTGAGATGCCCCTCCTTGTGTAGAAGCCAGCATTTCCCAACACTTCTCCCATCTGACGGTTTTTACATTCTTTCCTCTCTGAGCCTTCTTGGGGAAGGGGTCACATTGGTGTTCCACTTAATGTTGAGCACTCAGCCACAGTTCTCAGTACTTTGGTCAGCTCTGGCTGCTCCTCCTGTGTTAATTATGACCTTTCTAATTTTGTATTTTTGTGCTGGCTTTGTAAAATAGCAGTCTTCAACCTGTGGGTTGTGATGACCCTTTGGGGGCCGAACAACCCTTTTCACAAGGATAGCCTAAGACCATCAGAAAACACAGATATTTGCATTATGATTCATAACAGTGGCAAAATTACATTTATGAAACAGCAATGGAATTAATTTTATGGTTGGGGTCACCACAGCATGAAGAACTGTATTAAAGGGTTGCAGTATTAGGACGGTTGAATACGTTTGAATGAAATTCTGCACTTCAGCTTTTGAAGTATTTGAAGACATTCTTAGTATTTCTGTGGGTGCTTTTGCAGACCTCAGTGGTGAAGGGAGCTGATTCCAAGACTTTGTTTGAGAAGACATTTCACTGCTTGCTATTGGTTTGTTCGGATTTTCTATTTCTTCAACATTTAGTTTTGGTAATGTGTGTGCTCAAAATTTGCCCATTTCTTATAGGCTATAAAGTTTGCTAGTGTATAGACATTCATAAAAATTCTACACCAGTCGTGATTTTCTGTGGTTTCAGTGGGAACGTCTCCCTTTTCATCTCCGATTTTATACACTTGAATGTTCTCTTCCATTTTCTCAGGCTAAAGGAGGATTTGTCAATTTTGTTGATCTTTTCAAAGAGCAAGCTTTTCATTTTGCTCATCTTTCACTGATTTTTTTCATTTTTACTTCATTTATTTCTGAGAAAGCTTTCAGTCTCCCCCTTTAGTATAATGGTAGCTTTTGTCTTATTTTGCAGACTTTATTATAATTTATTTGTATTTATTTCCTTCTATCAATGCTGGTCTCCCTCCCTCCCTCCCCCCCTTTTCTTGGTTTCCTTGTGATGTGGTGATAGGATCTTTGTTTGACTTTTTGGGTACAGGTGTCAATTGTGATAAACTTTATCTCGCTGCTGCTTTTGCTGCGTCCCATAGGTCTAGGTATGTCAGGACTCTAATTGGATTGGCTCAAGGAAACAAATTTTCATTCTTGATTTCTTTCTTGATACAGGGTTATTCGAGAGTCAGTTGTATAATTGCCTTGTTTGGCTTTTTTTTCCAGATTTCTGGTTTATTTCCTTGTGGTTTAAAAAAATGCTTGGTACAATTTTGAGTTTTCAGAATCCATTGAGACTTGTTTTGTGGTCTACCCACAATGTGTGGTGGAGAGTATTCCAAGGACTGACAAGAAGAATGTGTATTCTGTAGTTACACAGGGTGGATTTTCCTGAAAGCATGTTTGGTCCCTGTGGCCCATGGTGCAACTTAAAACCTTGTTTCTTGGCTGATTTCTGTCTGGATAATCAGTCCACTGATGAAAGTTGGGTGTTTGGGTCTCTGATTATTACTGTATTGGAATCTATCTCAGAGCTTTGTCTGTATGTGTGCTTATATATACACATCTGTTCTGCATGCAGATCTGGTACCTGAAGGGCACAGAAGAGGATGCGGGAAACTCTGGAAGTGGAGCTACAGATTTCGTAACCCACCATGTAGGTGCTGGGCTCCAACCCAGGTCTTCTGTAAGAGCAGCCCATGTTCTTAATCACAGAGCCTTCTCTCCAGCTCCTGGGATGTAGCTCTTGCTTTAGGTTAGTTCATGACTTTACATGTTTTTATGTTTTAATATTGAGTGCATCTATATGTGTAATCTCTGTTTCCTCTTGCTTCATTTATCATTTATCCTTTAGCAATGGCCTTCCTTGTCTCTTTGTACTGTTTTTAATTTGAAGACTATTTAATCTGATGTGAGTCCTGCTTCCCTTGCTTTCTTATGGATTCCACATGCATGGAATATCTCATTCCACCCTGTCATGTTGGGTCTATGCATGACCAAATAAATTATATTTGTTAGATATTTGTTTTACCTTTCATCGATCTCCACTCTTGTTACTCGTTTCTTTCTTCCCCTGTCTTGGAATTACTTTGCTGTTTTTTCCTTCTTGAAAGGGGTGCCCAGTGCTTAATTTTTAGCCCTTTCATCTTTCTTTTGATATGCAAATTTCCGGGGACAACTTGTCCTCTGATTACTGCCATAGTGACACAGCGTGCACTTCAGTTTTACCATCAATTGAAAATGGTATCCAGCCTGTAGTTATTTAGATGGTTCTTTTTTTTTCGAGTGTACTTTTATTTCCAAGTGGTCATGTGTTTTCAGCTCTATTTATTATTGTTTTGTAACTTAAGCGTCCTATGGTCAGAAAACTTACTTTGGATGGCTTTAATCCTTTGGAGTCTATTGAGAATTGCTTGATGGCTCGCCATCTGGTCTATTTTAGCGAATGCCTCGTGTGCACTTGAAAAGAATGTTTATTCTGACACAGTTGAGAACAAATTAGGTCAAGTTTGTTAGTCACGTTCAAATCTTCTGTCATTACTGGGTTTTGCACATTTTGGTAGTTATGTAAGAGACGTGTGATCCAGTGTTTGCGTTTCTCCTTTTGTTTCTGTTGATTTTCGTCTTATGAATTTCAACGCTTCGTTATTGGGTGCATACACATTTGTGCCTGCTGTTTCTTTCAAGTGAATAGACTCTCTTTAAAAAAAAAAAATGATATAGGGCTCCTTTGCTCTGATAATAATTTCTGTTTTGAAGCCTACACTTTCTTATATTAACATATACATACAAATTTTCTTTTGATTAGAGCTTGTATAGTGTGGCCTTTTTCTACCTTTCTATCCTTATTTTTATTTTCTAATATCTAGGAACTATTTCTTTTAAAAATAGATTTGTATTTATGTTTATGAGTGTTTTGCTCGTAGGCATGTCTGTGCACCACGCATGCAGTGCCCACAGAGGCCCAAAGAGACCACTGGATCCCCTGCAGCTGATTTGTGGTTTGTGAACTGGCAAAGTGCTCAGAGTTGACCCAGGGTCCTCTGGGGGACCAGTGAGTGCTCGCTCATAACCACCGAGCCATCTCTCTGGCCCCCAGGGTCCTCTGGGGGACCAGTGAGTGCTCGCTCATAACCACCGAGCCATCTCTCTGGCCCCCAAAGTAGACTTCTTAGAGTAGCACAGGTTCATTCAGTCTGACTGTTTTCCTTTTGACTTGGAGACTTTGGCCAGTTGTGTGTTACAGAACTGCTCAGGTGTCAGGGTCCTGACTCTACTTCCTGACAGAGGCCTCCTGCTCGTCCTGTTAAGTCTCCTCCTTCAGATTAGTCTTCACGCGAAAACTCTGGAATTTTCTTTGGTCTGCTCTCCTCTTTTGCCCTTCTGGGTACCCGGGAGCCTGTCTGTGCAGTGTGCATTGCCACCACTTCTGTCACACTCTACCCAGAGTCCAGCTCCCCTCAATCTGCCTCGTGGGATCGCCTCTCGTTAGTTGACTCTGAGCGCAGATCATTTCTCACGTCTTCTCTTTGACTCTTTTCTCACTGACTCGCCACATTATCTCCGGGTGACTTTGCATGTTCCCATGAATCCCATCCTCCCATCTTTATCTTTTCCAGTGAGGTGAGCTCTGGGCAGGTGGTTCCAGCTGTCTCCAGGGTTGCCTTTCCTCTTCCTACAACCCCCAGGTACATAGGAGTTGGTGTGACACAGCTTACTATACACACCCCGTCCATGTCCACCTGACCCTCCTCAGGACGCTGGTCTCTGTAAAGGACTTAACTATTGACTTAGTTACCTTGGCCAGACTCTCTCAGAAGCCACATAGGCCCAGGTCTCTTCCTGTACTGTACCGTTTCTTGGTAAAGCTGCTACTTCACTCCCTAATTTTTGGCTTTCTGTTCAGTCATTTTCCCCCTTTCCCCAAAGATGTGATTGAAACTCTTCGATGTCTCATAGGATCTTTCTTCTTGGGGCCTCTGCCTCTTCCTCCTTCCAGCATGGAACTTGCTCTGTGAGCCTGGTGTGGGATGCGATACACTTCTGCAGGTGATGCCCCTGGTGTTGCACCTGGAGAGCTTGGTTCACTCACCTCTTCTTCTCCTGGCTCCACCTCCTTCCTTCAAGTCTCCACTGACACCTTATTTCTTCTGTGATATCTCTTTCACACTGAAAAGCAATTTACATATCTTTGCCCCTGTACTTCCAAATATAATATATATATTCCTTGTTATAACACAGACATTACAATTTAATTTAAAAAATCATTTACAATATACTGTTTTTCCCAATAGTTCCTAAGTCCTGGATTTTATTTCCTCAGCATTTGCTCTCAGTACACAATGCATGTTGGTTGCTTAACACTGCAGTGACTATTGAAAAGATCAGAAAATATGTTTACCTGTTTTATTATAACTTTCACTTTTATTTTTTGTAATTGCCAAAGAGGCTTAGACATATTTTGGGTGATGTAAAGCATTGAATGTAGGCATTTTTGAGTTTGTTAGCTCTCATCGTCTTGACAAATACTTTATTTACATCTACTATGTATTTATGACAAATTTTCTGATTGAATAACAGCATGTCTTGGTGGTTAGTGAGCATGTGTATGCATATGTGTGTATGTGTGTATCTCTTTGTATATGTATAGCATGACATGCTTGTGGGGGTCAGAGGTTGGTCCTCACCTTCTTGCTTGAGAACGGGCCTCTCTTTTGTTGTTTGCTGCTTTTCTGGCAGGCTGTCTGGTTCACAGCTTCACTGGGTTCTCCTCTCTCTACTGCTGATCCTACCATGCAAGTGGCGGGATTATTGACACATACTCTCCTGCCTGCCTTTTTTTCTGGTGTGATAGTGAGTTTCCTGTTGCTGTTACAAAACCCTGTGACCGATAGTGGCTTATGGGACCTTTACTTTGCCTTATGGTTCTAGAGGGATACTGATCCATCAGGGTCGGGAGGCATAATTCCAAGCAGCAGGCATGGCAGCAGGAACAGGAAGCTGAGCAAACACATACTCAAACACAAAGCATGGAACAGAGAGCCGACTTGAAGTGGGGCAAGGCATTAACTCTTCAAGCCTTTCCCCAGTGACTTTCTCCAGCAAGGATATACCCAAACAGTGTTGCCCACTAGTGGTCAAATGCCTGAGCCTATGAGGGATGGTCTCATTCAAATCACCACAGGTGAGTTCTGGGAGTTTGAATTAGGTCCTCACACTCCTGTGGTAAGTACTTTTCTCCCCAGTCCCTCAGTGGCTTTCAGGTTATGACTTATATTTGTGTTGTTACTGATAGTCTATGTTATGTAGACAAAGACTATAAAACAAAGAATCCTTAAATTCTTTAAGCAAACTCCAGTAGGCAAGGGGCAGATTTTAAACGGCTGACCGCAAACTTGTTGTTCACTTTAACCTTGTGCTTCCCCATTAATGGATTCTGTTTTGGAGTCAGTGTCCTTAAGTCTCCTTAAATCAATTAATTGAAATAATAGTGGATGACAGTCCAGCAGGGCGGGCGTCTTTCAGCTTGGTTTATTGTCGATAATGGAGTTTCACCGCGACAGTAATCATGGTCACTATCTAACGAGTGTCTGTCACGGGGAGAGACATTGATATCTGTATTTGTTACCTCATTCAAGGCTTCCAGGCTTTCAGGAGGAGTTTTCCCCCACATCAGCAAGGACAGTGACAACTGGAGCTCCTCCCGGTTGGGTGAGGTGCAGCTGGGGAGCCCCTCAGGTGTGCTTTGCCCAAAGCCAGGGGCTTCCTAAGGGAACACGACTTCTATCCTCCTGACCCACCCTCCTGAACACATGTTTTCCCTGGTCTCCATGCAGCACAGATCGGGACCCTTCCCAGTGTTTAGTGGAGGCTCAGGCTAACTCGCCAGCCATAGAACCCAGGGCAGTAACTAGTGTTGAGTTTTGATGGTCTTTTAGCAAGAAGAAGTCTCAAAGGCCACAGCTTGTTGATAATGAAAATCTTCCTGATGTTGTGGGCATGAATGTTTGTTTGGGGGCTTTCCAGCAGGCTCAGACTCTCTCATTAATGAGGTGACTGGACACCAAGATTTATCTGGGTGCATGGTGGAAGGGTGATATTCTTTAATAGTTCAAGTAATTTCTCACCAGCAGAGAGGTCTTTGAAACAAATGGGTATGGGCTCTTTCTCCCCAAAGCAGCTTGGCTGTGGATGAATCAGGGCCTATTCTGTCCCTAACTCCTGGGGACAGTTGGAACACATCTTCAAAGTTCCAGCCCTGTGCTCTCCACCAGAGAGCATCTGTTGGTACTGAGGGGTCAGCAGAGTTGCTGGCTATCTTCTTTGCCTCGTCTCTCATGAGACATTGGGTTGGCTGAAGAAAAGGAGCCATGTGGTAAGGTGTTTAATTTTTCTAGTGGGGGGAATCACTCACCTGTGGCAGGAGAAATCAGGATGATGTTTGCTTAGAACGTAAAGAGGTGCTGCCTGCTAGGAGGGCTACTCATGCTTGTCTGCCGGGAGGCATTCTGATGCAGGTGACACATTCCCACTTCCAAATGTCCCTAGAGGCCATTACCCTCTTTGCTAAGCCTGCTTATGAGGAAAAAGGACTTGTTCCCTTTTGGGCAAAGTATTTTTTCCCAGAGTGGATAATTGTTTGTTGGGTCACACTGAGGGCACTAATCCTTTAATGTAAAGAATGATTAGGGTGAGTGATGAGGATAAAATGAGATTAAGAAATAAGGCTCCTGACTTAGTTATTAACAGTGAAACTATAAACAGAATCAATAAGACCACACATATAATAATGAAGCTAAGAATATTGATGATCCTGCTAAGCCAGAGTTCCAGACCACTACCGGTTTAAGCCGGACAGAGATGCCCTCTTGGCCAAGTGGGGTGGAGTAAGCCCATCATCTCAGCACTTGTAAAACTGAGCTCTTGAGGACAGCAAGTTCGAGGCTAGTCTGGGGTCTACTGGGGTTTCTGTCTCAAATAAACAAACTAGAAGGTACCCTATTTATAAAGACCATAGATAAAGTTGGTGCTGTGACTCAGGATGTTAGACATGCACAAGCCCTAAGTCGAGTCCTCTACACCACACAAACCAGGCATCATGCTGCATGCCTGTCATCCAGGCACTTGGGAGGTAGAGGTGGGAGGATTGTAGCTCAATCCTCATCTCTACATCAAGTCAAGGGCTAGCTCGGGACATACAAGATCCTCTAGTAAATAACCAATAAGTGACTAAATATCATTGGTGGTTTTGGAATGAAACTCAAAGTCTCAGGCCTATAAATTTCTTAGTGTATGGGGGAAGGGCATAACGTTTGACTTCGAGGGTGTCACTGCAGTCCTCGGGTCTCGAAATGGAACAAGTTGTCTTTGAGTACCCACCCAGTGCATCTTCTTTTCTGAGTGACCATTGGTGCTGGGAAACACCAGGTGCACCAGACACACCTCAGAGGTCATCAGACCTTTGGCACTTTAGTGGGGAGAGCATACCTGGACCCAAATGCTCTCTGACACTGTCAGCATCTTGCCATCTTCCCATCTCCAGGCCTTATTCTATAACCTGAATAAAACCATCTCCAGCAGTGTGTCTTTGTGTGCATTGTGTAAGCCCCGTGAGTAAGGAATGGGACCCAGAGCCTGTTACCCAGGGTTTCATTGGCGTGGACCATGGGATCATGAAGATGACCACAATCACTTGAGGGGTTGTCCTTGCAGAACGTGACAAAGTCCTATCTGGGGAGGGGCCTTGGCCGAGGGCTGTGCAGGCGTTGCTACAGACCTGGCCTTTGTCTTTTAATTGTCTGCATGAGTTTAGGCTAAATCTCATTTTCCTCATTGGTAAATTGGAGAGGTTTGTCCTGGATAATCACTTTTATTGCTTTAATATAATACAGTTCAATGATTTTAAAAAAATTCGCACTTCCATAATAACAGCCACACTTGGCATGCTTAGTGAAAATGAGTAAATCGGCCCTTAAGAAGAGGCGCCGCTAGGACAGTTTGCGGTAATTGAGGCTATTATAGGTAGAAACGAGTTGTACAGAGAAAGGCTTTCCGTTATTTTTCACCCGATAAATGAGAAACACCCTTTTCCAGAATTTTTGCTGGGCTTCAGTAATTGGATTTTAGCCATTGCCAACGTCTGTTAGCAACTGGTCCCGTCTTCCCCCTGAGAGGCCTGCTCCTCACTCTCAGGGTTCGGAAGTGTGCTCACCATCAGTGAGGGAGAAAGTGTGCCCATGGTCCCTCACAATTCTCTCTTTCGATCGGACAATCAAACCACCCATCCCGCCATGAGAACAGAGGCTGAAGAGGTGAGTGAAACCCTTGGAAGAATTTGTGTCTAGTCTAGACTCGAGGTGGCCTGGGACTTCCGGAAATGCAGGAGAGAAGTTCAAGGTGTGATGAAATTAGAGCAAATGTGGGAATCCATGCACCGTTTGTCCCTGGGAGACAGCGTAGCAGAAGATGATTCAAGGGCTGGCCAGGGCATTGCCAGAGGAGGCCACGGTGGAGCCTCGGACCATTAACTGTCCGGAAGTAGGCTGTGTACAGACCTAACAGGGTTAGATAGGGCCAATTGAAAGAAGAGTACTCCACAGATGTTTTCTCTTCGAAAGGCCATGATTTTTATTTAATCATTGGAAAGTAAGACTTTTAAGGCAAACTACTTCTGAAATCAAAAAGGCGTTTATTACTTAAAAAAAAAAAAACTCTGATGACTTTCTAGAACTGATTCTAAGAAGGAAAGAGCTTATGCTTTCCCCAGTTATTCAGTTATTGACCTTTCAACACATTGTCATTTCGTGGTCATGTGACAGGAAATGCTTGGTATCATTTTAGCCTCCTCCAGGTCAGCCATAACTGTGTCACCAGGCATGTCCTCATCTGCTTTCTGAGGCGCTAACTCTCAGCTGTAAAAAATATATATATATATATGTATATATATATATATATATATATACATATATATATATATATATATATATACGAGTTAAGATGTTCATGGTAAGGGCATTGTTCTATAGATAGACATTGTTCTAGAAACTTCCATTGATCAGTTGCTTGCCTGTCCACTGAAGCTTTAGACGGACACATCATAGACTCACCCTTAGGATCCAAGCCAGAGAACCACGAGGACACTGCATAGATATGGACTAGCTCTTTTTAGTGATAGAAGGTGGAAGAGCCTTGCAAATGCCACTCACGGCGACTTCACTGTCACTGCAATAGGGGTTTGTATGGCTTGCGAGGAAAGCAGCATGATGTGGAGGTTCATGCTTGCTGCAGGAAGACTCGGAGGCTGAGGCGGGATGAGCACCCTAAGCTGGAGGCCAGCCTACACTACCAAGTAAGATGCTATTACAAAAATCCAAAGAATAAAAAAAGAAAAACTAGAGAGAAAGGAAGGGGGGGACTGTTTCTGAGCCAAACTCCCTCTCTCTGTCCTCCTGAAGCAAACCTGTAGAGTTCCTCCGAATATCAGGTGCTGCGGGGAGCAGGCTGGAAGTTAGCAGAAGCAGATGACGTAACTGCGAGCACAGACATTTTTCAACTCTGCTTCCCTCTGCTCCAGTTTCTCTTTTGCCATGGCATTAATTAGAAATTTAGGTAAATGACACCATGGTCCCAATTTTTTATATCTGCCAGGAGAACAATTAGGCATTAGAAGTAACAAATGGTCTAACTCATGTTGCCTGTTGAAAATTTTCAAGCTACATTATTTCTGACAGGAAAAAAACAAATAATAGTTGTTTTGGCCAATTTCTACCATCCGCGCTGCCACACTGGCAGATGCAGCTTCGCCCTGGCTTCCTCCCTTCAGTCATGCTTCATTAGAGTGTGCTGACTCCGGTGGGGCCCCACTCCTTTAGGTAAACAGTTATTTACATGAACTGCGACATTTTTCTTTGGTGACAATTTCTAATTGTTCAGGCAACCGAGGGTGATATATGAAACCTTCACTTAAAAAAAATTTGGGGGTGGGGGGAGGAAGGGCTTCACCTGTGAAACAAATTGCTTAAAATTAACTATCCTTTCAAAAGCAAGGCAAAAAAATCCAAGTCGGACAAATGAGACCTTTCTCGTGCACATATGGTAAGTGCTTCAAACACATCCCGGCTGGTCCCCACTCCAGAGAACAATTCCTCATGATGGAGTGGAAGAGTTCCTGGCTCATTTGGGGGTCTTTTCCATGCCAGCATTTGCCTGTACTTTGCTCAGAAGGGATCTTGCAAGGCTGAGCACCGTGTGTTCTCCCAGCACTTCTGGCTTCACTAACTCCATAGCCTTCACTTCACCGGCTTAACCCTTCCAACACACAGGTCCACACCGGGCTCGGCAAAGGCTTTAGTCCTTTGTTGCCCAAGTTGGCGCACGATCTCCAGCAACTTAAAGTGTCAGTGCTAGGACTGGGGAAATAGTTCAGCAGTTAAGAGCGCTAGCTGCTCTTCCAGAGGGCCTGGGTTCAATTCCAAGCACCCACAAGGTGGATCACAGCTGCCAGGATCTCCAGTTCCTTGGGATCCAACACCTTCTTCAGACATACATGTGGTTCCTAGACATACAGGCAGCCCAAACATCCATACACACATATTTTTTTTTCCAGTTTGAAAAAAAGGGGTAGTGATTATCTACTAAATCTTATCAGTGGGCCCTGTTCATACCTCTTCCTTGTTGAGAAGACTCAGGTCCCCTACCTTGAGCAGGACAAGATAAAGTAAATTAAGATGAATTACATGGGGCTAGAAAGAGGGCTCAGTGGATACGGGTACTTGAGGAACTGGGATTGGATCCCCTGCACCTACATTAAAAAGTTGGCCATGATCATACACATTTCTGTAACCCCAGCACCGCTGAGGGTGAAAACAACATGATCTTTGGTTTTGCTGACGGCTAGCCTGTCTCCAGGATTGCTGAGACACCCTGTCTTAAATGAATAACCGGAGTGCCAGAGCAGGCGCCCGACTTTCTCCTCTGGCCTCTGTGTGTTCACAAACAATACCTGTCGCCCGAACTTTGGGGCTTTTTGGATACCCGCCTTCTGCTGCGCGCGGCCAGCCAGGCGACCTCTCTCACGGGGGAGTGGGGGGGGGGCTTCCCTCTCCGCTGCTGCTGAACTAGCGCTGCCGCCATCGAACGTCCTAGCCACCTACAGCACGCACCCGGCTCGTTTCCCCCTCCCATCCCTGTAGCACATACATGCACATAGTTATCCCCCCAACACACACACATACACACAAGGAGTCACCCAAACATTATTCTATAATTTGCTTAGGATACTGGGACAAGAGAGTCTAAAGCTGCATTTAAAGTCAAGGTCAAATCACTACTGTCATGAAGAACGATGACCCCTCTGTTAACTGCTGTGCTTTCTGGAACGTTTAGAACTTGACCTTCTTTGGAAATCAGGCCTTTGAAGCTCCAATCAATGGAGCTGATGTTGCGATGAAGGAGGGCTAGCCTCATCTAGTGCAGCTGGCACCCTCATGAGAGCTGGGCTGAGGTTCACGCAGCAAGGTCATTCAGTGAGCCTGGGCAGTTGAACAGTGTGGCTGTAGGAAGAGACACCCAGGGAATGATGCACTGTCTTTCTGTTGTTCACAGTGTAAGAAGGGACCATTATAGAAAAGTCACTTACATCTGTGATAACTAATCTTGGTTATTAACTCGACTTGGTCTAGAATTGATCACAAGGCAAATCCATGGGCATTCCTATGCAGGAATTTTTTAATCTAGAAATTTTAAATGGGAAGATACACTTCAAATGTGGGAAACACCTTCCTGTGCAAGCTTAGATAAAGGACACAGAAGAAGGAAGTGTTTTGCCTGTTTGCCTTTATTCTTGTTAGCAAGTTCATCCACTATGTTGCTATCATTCCTGTGTTGCTTCACTGTTATTAATTCCAGCTTCAGGCTTCCATATGGACTGGAGACCAGCAGCTCTGCAGGAATCCTCTGAGGCTTCATCAGCAGGCTGGGGTAGCTAAGACACCCAGCCTTGTAGACTGAGCACCTACTGGGTTCCTGGCCTGTCTAATATGAGACCATTGTTGGACTACCCAGATGGTAGTATGTAAGTCAACTGAGTAAATTCCCTTTGAATATAAATCCATTCTGTAAATTCTGCTTCCCTTGAGAACCCTGACTGGGTTGGAGAGATGGCTCAGCCATTAAAGGCTAGGCTCACAACCAAACCTGGATGATGTAGTGTCCCATATGGGGCAGAAAGCAACACACAGAGACATCTCATTTGATGCTAAATATTTACTCATTATAAAAGTTAATATTTGTTCTTGTTAGCAGTAATAAAGTGTTACATAGCTACTTCCTCTGAGCTAAAATATTCCCTCCTTGAGGGAGGAGTGAGGTTCATAGAGGCAGGAAGATGAGGAAATATACAAAGATTAGGAAACTCACAAAAACTTACAGGCCTCATGGTACCTAGAGAGTTACACGAGTCATAAAGGAGACTCATTGGCAGAGCTGTCTGAAAGTTGGGCAGGGAGCTCCAGGATTGTGGCTGAGGTGGGCTTTTCATTGACACAGCTTCCTGAATTGCCCACACTCCTCTAAGGATTGCCTTTACCCATAATCCTGTAGGTAGCTCCTCAGCCATGCGACTGTAAGCAACCCCAATGAGCTCATGGGTACTCCAAGCTTTACCCAGGTGGAGTCGTCTCTTTTGATCTGGGGTGAATAGATTTTTATTCATGTCTCCCCAGGAAAGTCACACAATGAAAGGGAAGGAGGAGGCTGTTTCTTTTTTAGTTTTGTTTGTCTTTTGTTTGTTTGTTTTTGGTTTTGGAGACAGGGTTTCTCTGTAGCTTTGGAGCCTGTCCTGAAACTAGCTCTTGTAGACCAGGCTGGCCTCGAACTCATAGAGATCCACCTGCTTCTGCCTCCTGAGCCTCTGGATGGCTGGGATTAAAGGCGTGCGCCACCACAGCCTGACTTTTTTTTTTTGTAGGCTGTTTCTTTAACATGGACACAATATTTGTGTAAGACAGCAATCCAACCATCTCCCAGGCATGCCTTATGTCCTGTTCTCTGATATTATAGATGACACAGGACAAAAAAAAAACCTTGATAACTATTTTCAATGACCATTTTGCAAGTTTTAGTGAATTTTTTTAAGTGAGAAGAAAGACACGTGGACACTGGTATGAGGGAGATAAGACAAAGCAGAGTTTCCAGCGATGCAGCTCCATTTGTGAAGCTTCAGGGAGAGCGGGCCATAATTGCTAGAACAATTTCATTTAACTAAAAGAAAAGATTTAAGCTAAGATATGAGAATTTTAGATAAAATTAAACCAAGATACATAAATCTGGGGTTTTCTATAACCAAAAATATCCTGGCAGAAAGAGCTTATTTACTATGACAACAGAAATGATAATAATTTTAAAAATCAGAATAAACTTACAGAATGTCCTGGGGAAGTATTTAAAAATACAAAAGTTTGCCAAGGGACAGAAAAAAAAGCTTCAAATGGATAAGAAGAATAATATCCCTGCATGGGAAGATTTAGTGGTGCAGATGTCAACGTTCGCCTAATTTATCTACAAATTCAATGAATATCCAATTCCAGCTCCCCTGGGATTGGGGGTGGAACTTAGCAAAGTGTGGCTAAAGTTCATCTGGAGAAATGAATGGCTGAGAGGAGCCAAGGAAATTTTGAAAAACAAGAATAATGATAGAGGACTTGACCTAGCAGATATTAAAATATCAGAGTGATTAAAACAATGTGCTTTTGGGGCAGCGATCAATAGAACACAGAAGAAATTTCAGAATATGACATAAATAATGTACTACCTAATAAAGATGGCATTTGGGGGTGTAGGAAATGGATCTATTATTCAGTAGGTGGTTTGAAACAAAAAGTTTGGAAGAGGAAAGGTCCAGCTTTATAGTTAAGGTTGTAATTAAAACAAAAAGAGGCGTCTGGAAGTGTAAAGTGCTAAGCTGAAGGGTGGATCTGCCTCAGTACTGGCAAATGGGTAAAAGTTAATCTTTCCATGGCGAGAGCTTTAAGAATCGTGGTGTTTTGTCGGGTATGGTGGCCATGTTCTTAATCCCAGTACACACGAGGCAGAGACAGACAGGCCTCTGTGAGTTCTAGGCTAGCCAGGGTTATGCAGAGAGACTCTCCTCTCTCAAAAACCAAACAAACAAAACACCAAAGTGTGGCATCGCCATAAAGAACAAAAGGGACAGAAGGAGGGGGATTTGAGCTTATTAAAAAAATGCACTTGGATTTTAAAATTATTTAAGCAACAAGTTATTGTCCATATCTTTATTATATATGAAGTTCATATCGCTACAGAAAATATAAAGTGTGAAGTCCCATAGTCAGGAATTTATCCCTATACACATAAATCTCTCTCTTCTTCTTGTCCATGTCCCTTTTCTTACACGCATACCATATACATGCACACACACACACACACACACACACACACACACACACACACACACACGGTGGTAGGGAAGAGATTATTTTGTTTCTATGGTTAAAACAACATAAAGGCCAGTGGTCACATACACTGTAGGGCCCTCTCTTCCCCGCCTCTGAATTTTATGGTAGGAATCAAACCATACTTTTTATCAGTGATATTTAGGAGGAGGAGCTGAGGCTTGTTTCAAGATTGGCAAGACAGATGCTGTTGCCTTTCCTGCCCTGGACACAATCTTGAAGAAAGAAATGTCTGCACACATTATGGAGGCCAGATGATGAAAAAGTTTAATTTTTAATTGTGCTCCTCTGCAGTTAGCACGATGAGACGAAATGGTTAGTCGATAGAAACTGTCACCCTGACCAGTAAGAGAACACAGAAATGAAGGAAAAGCTGATTTGCCTATAAATTTGCAGACATAAAATTTTGCTTGTGAAAATATTATCATGATACTCTGATGCTGGGGGCGTGTAAGAAACAGGCACTTCTGAGGAGACGCCGAAGGGCATAGCCTTCAGTGGTGTTTTTAGGTCATAGTTCAGAAAATTACAGACATTTCTGAAGACTTTGTCCCTGAGATTTTTATTGCAGCATCTTCGGTGGCGGCAGCATGTATAAATATTGGGTATCTGCGGTTCCTGTCTACCAGGAAATGTTGGGCAACTATTCAAAACTGTTGTCGGGGGCCAAGTTGGGACAACTCTCGGTTATAAAATATTTAGTATAAAATGTAGACAGCAAGACAATCTAGGTGACTGGATCCAAAGATTAATTTAAAAGGTCTGAATTCTTATAGAAAAAGACAGGCGCTTCACCCGTGTTAAAATGGATGTTCTTGATGGTGAGCTTGTGAGCGATTTTCTTTTCTTTTTTCTTCCTTCCTTCCTTCCTTCCTTCCTTCCTTCCTTCCTTCCTTCCTTCCTTCCTCTTTTCTCTTTTTTAAAGTTCATCTCCAATTTGCTTATTCTTAAATTCCTACAACCTAGATTCCCGGGTGAATTCTCAGGAATAGGCTGTCTCAGCCGTTTTTGTTTTAATATCTATATATGAAAAAACATTACAAAACACTGTCTTTGTTTCTGTGTCTAACATTGCCCCTTCTGCTGGGAGGTCATGATCCTGTAGGAGGTACCAAGGACCAAAATGGCATGTCCTAACTCAGTGAAAGAAACTGAGTGGCTCCAGTTGGAGCTGACCAGGGAACGAGGGACAAATTTGAACTCAGTTTCCCTTTTATGACCTCAGAAGAAATGTTCCCAGGATCACTAGACTGTCTGTCTAAATTTCTCGAATATTCTGTAATTCTTAAGTGTGCAAAGCCCAGCATGAGGGTGGGTGAGGCTCTTACCTGGAGATTCTGTTCCTCCGCAGGCATGATCGATGGTCCCCCCGACACACCGTAGAGTCCGCCAAACCCCAACCTCAGAGTCACTACAGCTATCTGAGGGCAAGCTGCCAACCCCCAAGCCCCATGTGTCTCCATTTCTAACTCCTCTCCTGGGGTCTGCTGCTGCAAGGCTCAGAGAGAAGATCAGAGAGAACCCTCGGTGATGATCCTGATGACAGGCAGCCTTTCTCCAGGCCACTGGTAATAATTTCATTACCTCTAGATTTCTTCGAAAGGTGGCTGATGTCTGGCTTGGATTTACTACGGAGAACACTTAGGAAGAAGCAAGGGCTCACAGCCCTGCTCCTCCTGCTGCCTGACCCGTGGCAGGAGCCCAGCCAACTCCTTGATCTTGCCAGCGCCTGGATAGGAGCGCCATCTCAGCCCCACCCTCTGTGTCTGTGTGAAGCTTCAGAGCACTAATCTTCCACCTCTAAGGATCTCCCTAACTTGTTGGCCAACTCCCCTTGAAGACAAACCTCAAGTGGTTGCTTGTCATCTGTGTAAGTTGCTTTTTATTTAATGCATCGCCACCAAAATCACCCAATGTCAAACTCGACCTCTCTGGTATTCATTAATACACTTTCCCCAACCTGTACACATACAAACATAAATGTGTACGTGCACATGGATACATGCACATAGGTGTGTTTTTGTTTCAGCCACATGTCTAACACCCTTAAAACAACATTCCAGGGAAAGGAAGTTGGTTGTGAGACCCAGGGGAGGGTCCAGGGTCTCACAAAGCCCAGAACATTTCCTAACGAGATTCATCCCCCCAAAAGTCCTTCAGGGTTAAGCTGAAGAGATGGCTCCAGGCTTCAGGAAAGCGCACTCATGGGGCTGCTTTTGTCCTAGGAACCTAGGATCTTAGTGGGCCTACCGTCACAGCAAACTGCTTCTGCAAGGTGCTTGGAGAATGTAGTCCTTAGTCTTGCATTTGGTCAGCTTTTCCAGCCTGCCTTCTGCTGAATAATTGAAGCCCGTTTTAGCTTTCAGTTTGCTGTTAATTTTATGCCTTATGCTAAGTCTGTATTGCATGCTTAATCTTGTCAAGAAATCTCCACAAGATATTTATTACTGGCAAACTTATTTCATAGGTAATTGCATCATACTTTTGTTTAAAAAAATCTTGTATACTTGTATTTTATGCCTTTTTGCAAAATAATTAAAAACATCATTTTAGTTTTGATCTTTTGGGGATTGGAACTATATTTAATCATGCAATGTTTTTTTTTATTATTTTTGTTCTTGTGTTATAGCAAACGGGCAGGGTTTTTATCTCCTCTGTACTTGCAATAACATATTATTTGACCATGAATCACTTTAACGGATTGAAACATAAGCATGTGAATTGAAAAATAGATACATTAGTCAAATCAATAAATAAATATGAAAATATATTTCTACGATGAAAAACCATCTTGGCTACTGTGTCCTCCAACTTGGACAGAGAGAGCTGAAATATATGGCCGTAAAATATAGCTTGCCATGTCAACTAGCCAGTGCCTGCAGCCTAAAAGGAATTTTGAGCACTGGGTAAGTAGTATTTCATCAACAAAATCATAAAATAAAGACATTAAAATGAAGGGATGATGGAGTGTTGCAGGACGTTTGTAAAATCACCCTTCAGTCTGAGGCTGGAGTATTTTAGAATTAGATACCACAGACTTTTCATATAAATTTGCTTACAAATAGCATGCCCTAACAAGCCGCATTACCAGGCTGCCCCCGTAGCAAATATATTTCTACCATTGCTGCTAAACAAACTCTACTTGCACTCTGCGGTACAGCGAGGGTCCAAATAAATAATTCATCTCTTGGTCTAAAACACACAAGTCTCACAGTGTTCACGGGGAGTATTTGTCTTTGTTAATTAATGACTTTGAACTCCTTTTAGCTATTCTGCGGCCGGCTCCCCTGTTTTTATGTACTTCCCCTCACATTCTGTCTTACTGCACAGACTCCCCGACTAGCCATAATCAATGTTCAATCTCTAATTTCATAAGATAATAAAGTGGGCTGCGTGCGCTATTACTAGCTTCCTTGTGAACCTTATCAGCTATCTGTCAGATGAGTGTAGGAATATAATTAACATGCATGATTTTTATCGAATACAACTGAGAAATAAGGATTTTAAGTGACTTGGTTTTCTCCAAAACTAGGCGCAAAACACAGGATGGAAAAGTGAATTTGCATTTATTTACATATAAGCATGGGTTTTTTTGTGTAGCACACAGCATTCCTTAATATATTGCAATTGCAAATTGCTATAATTTGTTGTTTGATTGGATTTTTATACACATTAATAAGATTAAGCGGTGCTAATTAAAATTTGTAGATTGTGTTGGATGGGGCAACTTTCATAGATGTAAAAGGAGGCACGAGAATTCTACATGGAGGAGGTCGACGCATATATGAAAGATCTTGTGACCCTGGGGCCCCCTTCAGCCATTCCTCCATAAAACAATATAAAGTGTTCAGAGGAGGCCTCAGAAGAAAGAGGGGGTGCTGCTTCAGCTTCCCAGGAAGCCCCTTCACCCTCAGCCCTTTAGCCAGGGTACAGTTTCTGTGGACCCATCCCGGGGGGCCAGAAGAGTGGAGGCAGTCTTTCAGCTCGCCACCCCCCCCCCCACTCCAGCCCCGGACCCCAGCTCAAAGCAGAGTCTCCCTCTTGCTCTTGGTTTCATTCAGACTGGGAATCAAGGAGCGCAACTGGGATTTTAACGTTAGAAGGTTTTTGATGTGACCTCTACATTCTCCAGGGGTTCAGCATGCACCCACATGGGACTGAACCCTCTGCCTCACTGTGGGCTGTTTGGGACAAGGGAAGGCGGGATGCTCTCCACAGACTGAGAAGGTGAAGCTCAGGGGCTCTGAGCCAAATAATTCAGGTAAGAAATCCTCGGACACCTGTCCCAAACTTTGCCTACTGTCTGTTCTGGTTTCCAGAAACGACTTTGGACTGACAGATCCTTCAGCCAAAGTGTCTGGCTTCCCGTCCTATGCCCTAAAGCCAAACCCGTCCAGGAGGGGCGGGACCATATATAGCACAGCTAACCCACCATCCAGCCACCAATGAGAAAAGATGCATTTGGGGGTCTTCATCTCAGCATCCCAGGTTCCTCCGTGCCAGTTTCAATGTACTCTTTTATGAAGCGCTTGATCCAGGGCAACTGATGTGGCAGCCTTGGCTTCTCTCTTCTGCGCTTTCCTCTGCTCCTCGTCCTACCCCACAGTTGTTTCTTGTTACAGCGTAGCCCACCCACACGCAGGTTGCGGAGATGGGTGAATAAAAGTCAGAAACAATTCAAGGTAATTGCGGTGAGGGCTTTGTAGAACATCTGCAGATGGGCTGTGTTTCTGGAATGGACCAGCATATGATTTTGGAATCAATAGCTCAAACTTCTTTTTCTACTCAACTGATTTTTTTTCTATTTTTTTCCTTAGCGGTGATGGGAGGGTGGTAGCTATGTACAGAAACGTTTTTGAGTAAAAAAAAAAATTATTTTTAATCACAGATATGTCAGCCCTATTTAAACGCCAAATGGGGAATACTGTATGCACATAAACATTTAAAATAATGCCAGTAAAAATTATAGCAGCTCGTTGGTACAGACCACCCGGTACCAGCAACTGCTGGATGCTGATGTTGAGCTCCGAGCTATTTCTGGTGTAGCATCAGGCTTTATTTAATATAGCGATCTCCACATACTGTTGTCATTAAAGTTACTAATAAATGTGATTTAATTTTTAAGTGCAGTAAAATTGTTTATTGTACAGATGCGCGTCCCTCTTTGGAAGAGATCTTAGGGTCATTTCTTATACAAGGTACCTTGTACTCGGGGAGAGACAGACGTGCAGCGTGAGTTGTATTTCTTGTGTCTGTGTCCTCATTCCCCGAGTGTGAAAACTTTATTGCTCATTATCTGCTGAGCTGTGATGAAGTGACAGGTGATTTATTGGGAGCCAAAAACTCTGTTTCAGTGGTGAACATTTTTATCCTTTTGTACTGCGGTCTCGCCAGCCTGGCTCCCCTAACTGCCCAGGCAGGCAACAAATAAAGAAAACCCCACTCAGGAGGGGCAGGACCCCCTCATAAAGGTCTCCGTTGCCAATCTCTGTTCCTAATTCTATTCAATTCCCTTTTGTTGCTTAAAATTTCAATTTGTTTAATTGAGCCGTTTGACAGTAAAAATTTTGAATTCCATGCATTTTAACCATTCATATTAAATTTTCCCCTGTACAGTGTTTTTATTAATGTGCTTTATAGGCCAGAGCCTTAATTTAAAATTGGTGACCTCACAAGCATGTAAAAAAAAGACCCGAATTCTTATTTTCTTTTTTTCTTCCTCAAACCTAAATTAAAACAAATTATTGTAAAGCAACAGAACGGTGTGGTTTCTTCCCTGGATCTCACGAGTTTGGGAAGGGAACTGGGCATGGGAAGGTGAAGTGTGCAGGGCTGGGTGTGTGCACGTGGGTTTCTTATATTTTCATATTTTAATAGATGACGTAGTGTTGGGCAGACGTGAGAGTCGGACAGTTCCAAAAGCAAGCCTCTGTCTCCATTAAAGCGGCAGGTGAGGGACACTGTAATGAAACACACAGACAGCATCTTCCTTCACAGGGTTCCATGTTTATTGACATTTAAATAGCCTAGCACCTCGTCCTTTAGGATTAATAAGACACCCGGAAACCCGTGCAAGACTTTGGAGGTTTACTAAACTTTAATCTGTACAATTTAATAGCAGGATCGGAGTCATTATGTGTATGCAGAACGCCATCTGACTTTACAAACACTTTTAAACGATGAGTTATGCGGCAAGAGTGGGTTGGCTGTGTATCATTATGTCCAGGTAAATGCCAGAATGACGACATAATTGGTAGTTGGGAGTAAAATACAACCCCTGTAAAATGTTACTAAGGTGAACGTGGAGGGGTTGTAATTCATTACACACAGACGTGGCTCTCAGGTATTTATCATCTCATGAAATACAGGCTCACTTGATCTCGCCAGGCGCTGCTTTTCTTTTCCGCCTTTGTTACTTCCTTTGGCAGTGTAACACATCCTGGTTTGCAAAACTGCTAATTCCTTTCCCTTCAACCGTTTTTTTCCAGACTACCCCAGTGGATTTCAGCTTCTTGTCATGCACTAGAGACCAAGAATTCTGTAAATGCTAAATCCTGAGGACTGGCCCTAATAAGAATGATAATCCCCCAATTTCAGACAATGATAAATTTATGACTTTGGATTAAAGGTCAGATGGCTATTGGAGACATTAAAACAGCCTGATTTCATAATGCCCCAGCACCTTAAGAACAGACATGTGTGCACCCTGGTGCCTGTTCGTTCCTGCTAAAGACGTACAGTAATAGTTTAGGAGTCGAGACGCCCATTTCCTACCTGTGTAAGGTGCTTTTCCTTAGCCCCAGGCGACTGTTTAACTTCTAACCCCCTTGTTCACACAGCGTACATGCATAAAAGCACAATAGACCACATCAGGACATGGGTCTTGCAACATTTGTTTTATGCTCTTTGCTACAGGACCCATTACTCACGTTTGCAGACATGTTTGGCTGTCCTGAAGTAAGGAGTCATTTTCTCGAAATGGCTACTTTGCTTTAAATTCACTCAATTTCAGGGCATCTTTTGTTCCCCCAACATCAACAGGACGCTTAACTAAGATAGTCTGGTGCAAAAACACCTTTAAATTGGCCTCTGGTTTGATTATCTCTTTTGAGGGGTTAGTAAAGGATTTTTCCATTGTTTGTTCTGTGCAAAAGTCACACCGCGTCATTTCTGAGGTGTTCTGTCTCCTCTCTGGGATAAGCCTCCCCCCAATTCAAGCTCCCTGTATCATCACCTATGTTACACCATCCTTGCTTCTTGCAATGCCCCAGCTCTCTTCCAGAGCAGTTGTGGCAAACAGACATTCTATATGACATTTAATGAATGGTCCCAGAGAGTCCACGATGAAATGGTTGGGAACTAGCCCTCTTCTGCTCCTGAGGTCTATTACTGCAAGCTTGAGATGAACACACCTTGGAGCCTAAACATAGTATAGAATGGGCTGCAGATGCGGGGTCTCAGGTGTCTAAGCAGAGAGTTGTTTCTCCAAGTGAAAGGGTGGAACGTCCGAGGAGGAGATTCCTTCTAGAAGCCTTCAGTGATCCTTCAAAATCAGGACTGGTCTGGTTTGCCCAATCATATCTACCCCATGGACCTCTAAAATATTCTGTGTACTTACGTCCATTTCTTCAGTGTCTTTCACAAAGGTCTGTCCCTCAGTTCTTATGGTAACAAGGGATGGACTTAAGGGGTAATGTTATTCATGCAGAGACCATAACAATAGCAGCCTTCATTCCATTCCACCCAGGGTCTATTCAGAATCTAGGTAGTGGGAAACTGAGAGACTCCTAAAGAAAGACTCTGGATTTTCCAGGGTAACATTGTGATTGTAAGATCTTGGATTGAAAGAAAGATGGCAACCAAAAATCACTTTTATCTAGTAATTTCATTGGATGAAATCCGAACTGAGGGGACTCCTTTCTAGGTCATCTTCCATTTACTCATCAGCTTTTAAGGTTCAAGTAAAGATGCACAGGGGATTAGAGAAAAGCGGATAAGATTGTGTAGACTGTAGCTGCATTTAAGAAATTTAAAAGATGTAAATTTCCTTGTATCTCCTAGAACCTTCAAAGGGCTGGGGCGTGGCTTAGATGGTGGAGAGATCGCCTAGCACCTGCCAGGCACTGAGTTCTATTCAAAGCACAGCATCAATAAGCATTAATAAGCATAGTGTCTGCTTGGCTACCCCATGAGCTCAAATGTAGAGCCTTCTGCAACTCGGATGATTGAGCATGGACTCTAGATGCCTAACACCTTCATGCAGACCATGATGCTATGGAAACAGCACAGAAAGCGTGATGTTTCTGCCAATCATTGTTTTTCCTCATTTCTCTACTACCCCAGAAATAAGTCAAGAGAACAAATCTAACGGTTTCGTTTTGGTCAGTGCCTATAATACTGGCTAAGTTCTTACCATGGTTGAAGAGGATGAGATGCTTGACTTCATTTGTTCTAGATAACCCAAAATCCACGTTATGCAAAAATTAAGTAAATGTATTGGTCAACTGGTAAAGCTTGTTTCAAGATATAATAAGATGTCTATGTACTACATTTGCTCACCCAAAATCCACATTATGCAAAAATAAAGTAAATGTATCAGTTAACTGGTAAAGCTTGTGTCAAGATATAATAAGATTTCTATGGTCTACATTTGCTTGTTACTATTTATTTGGACAATTGTAGGCCCCAAATAGCCAGTTGTCTTAGAATCAGTGGTCTTAACTGAGTGTGTAGTTGTGTGTGGGTGGCTCAGAGGAAGCTGCAGCTGGTGATTCCCCATGGGAAATGAGGACAGTATTACTGGGAGTAAGGAATCTCCAAATGAACATAGACCAGAGGTGAGATGCACTATTCCAGTCTGAAAAACTTGCTAAATTAAAAAATTGCCCTTTATACTCTAGACTCCGTGATTTAGGCCTATAATTTCACACTCTGAATGCTGAGGCAGGGAGATTACTCTGGGTTCCAGGTTGGCTGGGGCTATACAGAGGAAGGAGATACTACTCAAAAACAAGAGGAAAAGAAGCAGCCTCCCTGCAGAAGAGTTTCTTTCAGAGTGGGTCTCACTGTTCTCACGACCTCATCCTCAGTATAAATGGGCATGGTTCTCTTGTCTATTTTTTGCTGCCTTTTTTTGGTTTACTTTCATGGCAGCTGAGGTTGGAAGGCACCTCAGGTACATCTGCAAGAAGGGCTTGTAGTGCTATATTTGGTAAGGCCGGAGTGTTCGCTGCCTTTCCTATTTGAATCATTGCTGGAGCAGATGCGAAACTCTTGGGTCCACGCTTCCTCCACCGGGGGGACTTGGCGAGGCTGCCCCCGGCTCCCAGCATGAGCAGGACATAGTTCTTTCCCACTGAGCGGTTCTCAGAACAGATCTCCTCCTCCATCCCCCAAGGATTCTTTCTCCTTTTGGAGAATCGATGTCTTACTTGCCTGTGTCTCGGTATTGATCACTCAATATCATTTTTCTTGGTCCACAGTGTACCCTTTCAGTTGCACAGTCAACTTGCCTTTTATTTCTGGAAAGTTTTCTTAAGTTGTATCTCAAAGCTTTGCTTCTTTCTTGTTTCTGAGGCTCAGCTTTCCGCTCTGGGAGGTCATTCCCGTGCTCTTCGGTGACGGGTCCTGACGGATCTTCTGTCAGTACAAAGACCTTTCCTCTGACAGCTTTCTTTTCTCACCCTAGTTTTCTCATTCCTACTATTGCTATGCTGTGTGCTTTCTGTAGCTGCTTATTTAAGAGGTAATTATTTCATTAAGTGTTTTGAAAACGCATGCCATGTGTTTGGTAGATCTCATCGGCTCCATTGGAGCCTCTTTCCCAGGGAAACACTCTCCTCATGTGCTGCCCTGCTCGGCCTCTTCCTTTTTTTTTTTTTTTTTTTTTTTTTTGGTTTTTCGAGACAGGGTTTCTCTGTAGCTTTGGAGCCTGTCCTGGAACTAGCTCTTGTAGACCAGGCTGGTCTCGAACTCACAGAGATCCGCCTGCCTCTGCCTCCCGAGTGCTGGGATTAAAGGCGTGCGCCACCGCCGCCCGGCTCGGCCTCTTCCTTTTAAAGACAGCGTTGAAACGCTCTTTGCTTCTCTGCTTGTCTTGTTTTGTTTTTAATTGTTTGTTATGGGGACTGGAAAGATGGCTCAGTGAGTAAAGGAGCTTCCCAGTTGAGTGCTGTCCCCACAGTCTATGTAGTGGAAGGAGAACCGAATGTCACAAGTTGTCCTCTGACCTCTAAATGCACACGGTGGTATGTGGACATGTACATTCACAAATGCAACATATATTTTTAAGTTGCTTATCTTGAAGTGAATATGTTTAATGCTGCTGTGGAGAGGAGGATGGAGTGGCATTCTAGCAAAGAACACCTCTCCTTGGCTGTTGTAGGTCATTTTGACACTGGCTTAAGCCCCTTTAAGCAAAGGGAACAAATTCAGGGCAACCCTCCGTCAGTCTTCTTAGTCTTCTTCTCCAACTAATGACTGCCTGAAAAATCTACCCAGTGAACACACTCTTTATTTGTCCACCATAGTGCTTCCCCATGATGCCAAACAGAAGCCAGGGAGAGCTCTGTAGGAGCTAGCCAACTTGATGCTTTTGCTTCTAAAGCACGGATCTCAGAATTTGCCTCCTATGGAGTGTTGCTAGTGGCAATGGCCTGTAGCCCTGGCCAGCAAGTTTGTACCTAGTCTGTTCTTTCCTGCCCCAGACCCTTCCAGTGTTGTGGTGTGGGGTTACAAGGATGATTCCCCACAAAAAAGTAAGAAAACATTTTTTTATCTTGAATCAAACATTTTTAACTAGGATATAAATAGTGGCATTTGGAGTCTGAACTCAGGAGTAAGGAATTAAGAGGGTACAGGGGTTTTTTTTTGTCAGAAAATATTTAAATCCCTTAAGAAAGCCCCAACATATGAATCATTATTAGTTCCATTTGTCATCTGACCCCATTATTCAGTTACTCATTGGACATACATAGCCTACCAGGTTCCGCTTTGGGTACTGTTGAAAAAGCAGTGAATGAAAATGATATCTCTACCACCAAGAGCTATAGATTCAGTGGGTATGTTAGTAAAGGTTTACAGAAACAGGGACAGTGTGTGTGTGTGTGTGTGTGTGTGTGTGTGTGTGTGTGTGTGTGTCTGTATGTGTCTGTGTGTATGTCTATGTATATGTCTGTGGGTGTGTGAGAGAGAGACCATGTGTGTGTGTCTCTATGTGTGTGTTCCCAACCAGACTTCCTGATGGTCTCCAGAACTCTGGAGAGCTGCCTGAGGTTGGTTAGCTCTGGCCCAGCTTCTAACATTGTCTTCCCCTCTCCCACTGGGACAGCCTACCCCATGATGCTTCTGCTACTCTGGCCCTCACTTTCTGACCTCCCTTATGTTGCGTATATTAGTCTTCCCAATCAGGAGAGCTTCTTATTTGTCTATATACATGTGAATTATTTTAAAGTCCACTATATGTCTCTGAAATCTTTTCAGCCTACTGAAACCAGCTTTGGACATGGCCACCTCGCTACTCCAGTAGGTTTCTCTATTCTCTTACATACTGGTTCCTATTGGCTGACATTTCTGCTAGTCAGTCTGGTAAGCTATGCACCCTATATTGTACAGGATGGTGACTAGGCTTGGGAATTGGGCTGGTTTTAATTTGAATTCAGGTATCCTCATATGCTAGCTAGGTAACTTACATGTTATTAAATATCTCTGGGTCATTTTTGTACTGATCAGAGAGGCCTTATGAGAATACCAACAGAATAACAGCATTAGCCTCCCCCTGTAGACTGAAGACTGGGGGAAGGCTGGCCACAGATTTTTCTTATTTGTGCCTACAACCCCAGCAATGAGTATTGTACTTGACATATGGTAAACACTGTGTAAATATTTGATGGAAGTCTTAATTAATGTGTGAGTTTGTTGTAAGCAATGAAATCGATAATTAACACAAGGGGCTTGGCACATAGAAGCTCGCATTACGTGCTTGCTGGATGTATATGGTTCCAACTCACGAAGGCATTTGGAGGCCAGTGACTAGGTTTGCTTTACTTTGTTCTCAGCCCTCTCCACACGTAAGTGCCTTGAGCCAATGAATTGTGTGATCGCTAGAGCTGAGAACAGAGCTCAGGCAGTAAGCAAAACACATGAGATTCCTTCCTTCTTGGAGTTTATGGCTATCTGTGTGCAAATTAGAGAACTGATAACCCTATGGTCCTTTAGCAGGTATGTTTAACCATAAAACAGACTAAGAATTTCTTTTTTTTGGTCATTGATTATGTGATAGTCCTTGGCATTAAAACTACTGTACCATAATAATGACGCTGTGAAGAAGTTGTTGCTTCTCTACCAAGAGACTGCAAAGCCAGGCTCAGAGAGGTCTCGCAGTTTTCTTGAGGTCACACAGCTGCAAGAAGTGAAGCTGAGATGAAAGTCATGGTTAGCACCTGAGCTGGAGGGGTAGTCTCCTGTTGCAGCAGCAAATTGGAAGTGGTGTGGGAGAATTGTCTGTATTCTGTCAATCATGTTTTAAATAAATGCTGATTGGCCAGACAGAAAGTATAGGCGGGTCAACCAGACAGGAAGTAGAGGAGGGGCGAAGGAGAACAGGAAAATGCTGGGAAGGAGGAAGCCTATTCCTTCCCAGTCCTGCACAGACCACAGGAGAAGCATGATGTGACCTACCCCACTGAGAAAGGTACTGAGCCTTGTGGCTAACATAGATAAGAATAATGGGTTAATATAAGTGATAAGAGCTAATAAGAAGCCTGAGCTAATGGGCCAATCAGTTTTAACCTAATAGAGACCTCTCTGTGTGATTTCTTTGGGGCTTGCTGGCTGTGAGACCTGGTGGGAGGACAGAAACCCAACAAGCCTGGCCCCTCATGTTACAGAATGGCACCCAAACTAATGTTACCTGGAAGTCTCGGAGATAAGTCTTGAGGTAGACTCTGTCCCAGGAGCCTTAGACCTTCAGGTTTCAGGATGGGTCTGTTTGAGTGGCAGGTGGCTGTCATATATAAACCTGGGCTTTGGAGTCTGATAACCTTGACTTCTTTTCTGACTTGGGGTGAAACCTTGGCACGTCAATTCTAGCATTAGCTTGTCTTATTTAGATCACAGTCCTAGTTTGATTTGTCTCACTGGCTGGTGAAGATGATGAGCACAGCTCTTGAAACAGAAAAATATGGCTCCTTGCTGTCCAGGGGGAGCTGGCCTTTGCTGGGTGCAGCTGGGGCCAAATGCACCATGAGGTGCTCCACTGAACCCCATGCCTCATTCTTTAGAATTTGACTCTGGAAATCAGAATGGGGGTGGGAAGGGGGACAAAATACCAAACTAGAATCCTGTATATGTGAGTAGGGTCTGCTCTTGTGGAAATTTCTTGACATTTACCACAGATACCGTGAATGATCAGATTGGAACCCATCTCCTTCACACACCTTCTCTCCATGATTTGGCAGTTAATTGATCTCATCCCATGGGCCTGGCCCTGACCAGCCTGGGCCCGGCCTCTTGGAGAGGGTCCATCTTTATTCCTTGTTGACACTGTACTTGCTCTTGTTTCTCCTCCATAAATGTTTGCAAAGCCTTTTGCAGATGCAGGCCAGCCGTCACTCAAGTGTTCATTAAGCAGAGGGTATTGCATCCCTGGCCCCAAACACATTCTCACTGGGTATATTTCTAGGGAAGATGGGGGAATCTGGGAACATGATGGGCAAGCAGATGCAGGTGGCCTGGGCGACCACATCAAACCACTGCTCTGTTAATAAATAATGCTAGACTGGCAAGCTGGTCCAGTTTACCCAATATGTCTTAGTGCTAAAAATTCTGTGTCCTGGGATCCCGCTGCCTCCAGCATACTGGGACAGATGATAACTCAGGTTCTTAAGGATGCTTTGAGGTTACCCAATACCTGTTTACCTGAGTTTTCTATTATCACCTGTCATCAGGTGGCCAAATACCATCCTCAGCTCATGGTTGATTACACACAATGGCAGGGGGGCATCTTCAGCCATTACTTGCTCACTGTGATACTTTTGTGGCTCTCTCTGGCTTTTCTAGTTTCCCCCTTCACCTTCCAGGCTGCATGGGATCCTATAGCCTGTGCTGAGTTCAGCTCCTTCTGTACTACTGTGTCTCCAGTAGGCATTCTGATGTCATAAACATCTTCCTCTAGCCTCCCTGCCCTTGGCCACTAAGTCTGAACTGAGTGCAGGGCATGAAGATAAAAGGCTAGAAGGGTTTGGTGGGCTCTGGCTTTTCTCTTTGAGCTATTGCTGAACCTGGAATAACTCGAACTCCCTCCATTCACACAAGGAGCCTGCTTTACTAGGATCTCATGCGTTGCTTAGCCGGCCATTTGAAACGAGGCATGGAATGTACTAAGGGTGCTATATACAACCAAATTAAAAGTATTTCAGTACAAGCGCACTCAGGCAGTTGCTTCCAAGAAAACCCGAAAATTAGAACTCTAAGGTGTTCTGATGGAACAATCCAGCTCAGAAAGGATGTTTACTATTACCACGCCATTCGCTCAGGCATCTATGAATGTGTTTCCACCACACAGAAATATTTCAAGAGGAGATGCTGCCTCCGAGAAGTGGCATTCAGCCTCTTTACTCTGCATCAGCATCACTCAGCTCCCTGCATCCTCCTTCCTCCAGGTTCTCTCTCTCTTCTCTCTGTAAAGTCAGTTTTGTTTGTTCTACTCTCAAGCACATACATGGATGCTCCTTCTTTGGAGGACGGGGTCCCTGAAAAAAAGAATGTATATGCTTTCCTTTTACAGAGTCCTTGTATCTGCAAGTGTGAGCAACTGTGGTGAACTGGGAGACTGGAACCAGCATGTTTATTCTTTTGCGGTTCTAAAGGCTAGAGTCTAAGAGCAAGGCACCAGCAGGGTTGATGGTGTGGGTGTGGATGTCTTCTGGAGGTATCACTACATGATATGGCAGAAAAGGTTGGGGAGAAAATGTTCACCCCATGTCTCATTTATAAGGACCCAAGACCCTTGTACTATCATGAAAGCCCAAACTCGTGACTTATCTAACCCTAGCCACCTCCCAAAAGTCCCTAATGCATGACGATAAAAAGGGTAAGGGCTTTAATGTAGGAATTTAGAAGCAACGTAATGCCCAGTTCCTAACTATCACATTTTAAAAAGTACTTTTTATCTCTACATGGGGTAATGTCATAACCAAACAAAACTATCTTCCAGGCAGATACAGGGAAGTCAAGGGCAGCATCCATTCATGATAGTATCAAAAGCTGTTTTGTCCTGTGTGTGCTAGGGCCTGAACTAGGCTCTTCCGTGTGAGCGTCGTTGCCCTGTGTGAGCTCATTTCTCATGAGCACTGTAGTCATCCTGCATGAAAATCTCTGTCATCTAGTGTGTGGACAGTTGTGTTCCCCTGTGAGCACCATCACCCCGAGTTCTGGAGCCTCGCAAGCAGGAAGGAAAGGGTCTCAAGTTGCATATAGTGGCCCTTAGTGTGGTTCCAAGAGGTGGTTGGTGGACACAGCTGATTGGACTCACTTCTGCTCCCGATCTTTCTCCCTAGTCCACAGCACCCTGTATGGTGAGGGGTAATAGTGAGCCCCATTAGAACATTTGGTTTGGTTTTCCTTAGGAAATTTCTGAAAAATCCACATCAAAAATGCGGCAATTTTCACTCTAGGGGACTCTGGAAGGGTTAAGCAATCTCCACATGTTCTGATTAGCTGGGACACTAACCAGGGTACAGGAGTGGCTTGACATGGAAGACACCTGAAAGGGACTGTAGATGCTGCATGCCAGGCTCCTGCCACGTTACTCCTCAGAAATCTCAGCAAGCTCTTCCCTGTTAGCTCTTGGCTTGGCCAGTCTCGGTTTCCCCCATGTGCTGGTCCCTGACAACCTTGGCTCTGACTAGGGGGATTCGACAACCACCACAGCATGAGTAGAGAGACCACCATGTGGACTGTGCTGTCTGGACACACAGGGCCTGCTGAACTCAAGCTCCACATAACCATCTGTAGACCCAGATCCATGCTACCTCTGAGGTTGCAGTGTCTAAATGGTAGCGCATCTAGTCAGAGGGAAAATCTCCCAAGACAGACTAGAGGAGGGTAGGTGGGAGCAGAACATGGATCCACAAATATATCAAAACACCAGGGACAAGGGACCAACTCTATATTAACAATACCAGGGACAAGGGACCAACTCTTCCTCTATTTGGCAGCAGGCTGGGTACTTTGGGTGTGACCATGACCAGTGGATACATCCAGAGAGTGGCTGGTGCCTCTGGGGCATCTGTAGTAAGCAAAAATGGTACTCTGGCCCCAAGTCCAGTCTCCTCCATTTTCACGCTGAAAGGACAGCCGATGCTGGTGCCTGAATAAGACCAAGTGTGCAACTAGTATTTCTCGGTCCCCTCTGTTCCGGGCTGACCCATCTGTCCCTCCCAGAGGACCACAAGACCATTTGGACTTACCTGTGAACTTAGTCTTGGACAAAAGACAAATAGCGAAAGAAAGACCCAAGCGTTTTAAAGTAAGTGGGGTTAAGAGGCCTAACTATTGATTGGGTGGGGACCTCGTGCATGCTGGTTCATTTACCGAGGAACTTAGGTGTACAGCGTGTATCAGGCAGGAGGCCAGGTGCAGAAATGTTCTCCCCCGTGTGGAGGCTCAACCAAGGTCACACCATTGCATGCGTTTTTTTTAAAAAGGCGTTTGGATACATGATAAAAATCAATATCCTACAGAAGCCCCGGACTTTCCTTGTAGCAGAAGGACATCTGTGTGGCTCCGAAGAAGACAGAGTGGTATATCCTTCAGTCTGTGAATATCTTTTAAGAAGAAATGCTTTGTTTTGAACTCCAGGGCTTTGTTGGTCTTCAGCTGTTCTTTACGGTACTTGATAGCGTTTTCCTCTTCTACCTCCCCATAGCCGTTGGGACACAGATGTAAGGATCCCACCTCACCACCGGAATCTGTGCCCAGGCTCAAATGTGAGTCAGGCCAAGGCTGAAATGCCGAGGGTGGAGCATGTTTTTGAGGTTGCCGTGAATTGTCTTAACTTAGAAAGGCAGACAGGCCAGCAGCTATCCTGTAACATGGTTTTCCATTTTCTTCGTTTGCGTGCTTAGTAACAACAGTTTCCTTAAGCCAGAGTGGCATATAGCCAGAGGAAAGAGGCGTTAATGAGACTCGGTATAAACGGACGGGGTGCAGGACGGAAAGTTTTTTTTGTAATCCAATTGGCACTGACTAGGAAAGACAGGTGGTCGCATGGAGCTGACCAGTCACCTTAGATAATGATGGAAGAGTCACGATGGCCAGGAAGCAAGGGGAGGCCTGGGAGGAGACAGGTTTAATACCTTCATTGTGCCAGGTCCTGTAATAGGGTATGAGGCCAGGATATGTGGGTGCTGTAAAGTAAATGCCAAAGTTAGTACGGTGTGGCCCTCAAAGGTGGCATTGTGTTTAGGCAGTTCAGATTAAAAAAGAATGACCCACCCTTTAAGGATGTCCCTTCTAGACACTAAAGGCCACTACTGCTTTTATGAGGGCCACTTCAAATCAGAGTTGCCCACTATCCCCTTGCCTGTGTGGACGCTCAGCCAGGATTACCCCATTGCGTGGGTTTCTAAGAGGTGGCTGGGCTCACAAATAATGTCCCAATGCAGTGGCTCTCCACCTTTGGGTCTCAACCTCTGTGTGGAGCCACATAACAGATATTTATATTATGATTCAGAACAGTTGCAAAATTACAGCTATGAAAATACTTTTACATTTGTCATCACCGTGATCTGAGGGACTGTATTAAAGGGTTGGGGCATTAGGAAGGTTGGGAACCACTGTCCTAACGAGTCCCACTGTTCTCCTTGCAGCAAGACACAAGGGCCGCGTGCCTGGATTTGTTCAGCTATCAGTTCATTTGGGATTTTTTTTTCTCCTGGTGTTCTTCTGTCTTCTGCCCATTTCTCTGCTCAAACACACTTTTGATTTTTAATTTTTCAGAAATGAGAGAAAATATTAGAAGATTGTTTTCTATCCTGCTGCATTGAGGGGGAGGTCCATGGTGTAGGAGGAAATAGAGATGTCTGCCTGATAGGACCTGGGGTTAAGCCTTTGTTTTGAATCTTCTTTGCTCTTGAAGCTTTAGAGCCAAGTTCCTATTCCCGTAATGCATATAGAACCCGGGGAGAGGCAGATGGTAGAGTGGAGTTTGATTATCCACTGTGGCTACCATAACTAAGACCTCCCTTCCTAATGTTTTGGCCACCAGAGCCTAAAATTGCCTGTAGTGTGTGACCTCGGGAGCTCTGAGGACAACCTGACCTCTCTAGCACAGAGAGTTGCAAAACAGGGATTTCTGTATTGCAATTTTTAATACCTAGGGTGACAGTGGAGGAAAACACGCTGCCTCTGCAGCCGGGTGACAGGAAGTCACCCTTCAGGTCTCTGAAGCATGCATTAGACAATAGTAGCGTCCTGCCAGCATGGGACAGAAGTGGCCACCCACACACCTCCCTTTGTTGCTGGGTGACTTCCACGCAACTTGCCTCATTTTCTGTTTCTTAAATTATAGATCCCTGTGAGCTTATGGAAGACTGATCAGTTGTAGTTAATGTTCAAAATTAGTTCAAGACCGTTTCGGAGAAAATATCCTTTCACCCCCTTACCCCCAGTTACTTCCTAGTGGCAGCCTGAAATCTGAGCAGCCATCTTTCTCTCCCACTCGATGTACTTGGCTTTGTGAGACATTCCCTAATGGGTTAGATTTACCATTGTCTCCCTTGAACTTGAAAGCTGGTGGCTAAAATTCCATTTTTTATCAGAAGAGCTTGACATTGGTAATTTTTATACCTTTGATTAAATAACTAAAAATACATTATTATTGGGTTCATAATTACTCCAGGTATGGGCCAGTTTTTGACCACCTCATTGCATTATGCCGGCACAGAAGCAAAATTTAACTCCTATATTTGAGTTAAATGACGGTCTTTAGGGATTTGGAGCAGAAATTATAAGTTCAACTGCAATTTACATGTTAAGTTCTGTAACCCCACGATGGTTCAACCATTTGTTAAAAAAAAAAGAAAGAAAGAAAAAGAAAAAAGGGGGGGTGGAGAAACAGTAGGTGGCCTATGGTCTCATTTTCAATGAATAATTTTATTTTACATCCATTTCAAGGTCTGACTGACTGCTTTATTATATTAAAATTTCACCGAGTGGTACAAGCCTGGTAATTAAAAAGTGTTAACTTTTTACAGAGCACCTGAGTAATTTTCAAAAACATCTCTCCAAAATGTCACTGAGATAGCACTACAACATTTTGCCACATGACATTCGTAGATCTGGTTTTATTTAAATTATTTAAGCTAAGATCCCCCTCCTGTCCTCCCCCCCCCCCAATTCCAATCCCCCTTCCCCACTCATCATTCCCAATCAGGGACCTTAAAGAATTTAATGGAAAGAAGGAACTGAACCTCCAGGATCATGTCCCAAATCATTGTATCGTGGTTTGCATGGCTGTGCTGAGTCTGTCTATTGCATGTCTTTTGTTATTTTAAGTTCCTCACAGTTCATTATGGTCGCCGCTCTCGTCTCCCGGCTGTGTAATTAGTGGTACTTCTCTGGCATGTCTTCGGAAAGGAGGCGAAATCAACATTACCCCGGCAGTTTCCTGTCTCCAGTGAGGAGCACTCCCAGAATTACCCATGCCATCTGCAATCCCAAAATACCCACGTTGCCCACGGGCACCTGTAGGGTCTGTGGTGCACTGACATTATTCTTAGACACACCGCCTGGGACTTCTAGGAATGGTGTCCCAGCAACGGCCAATCGGGATGCGCTGTGATCCAATGTTCCTGCTTACATTAGAGTAGAGACAACTTCTTCTGGGAAACATTGAGAAAGCAGGGGGAGGGGAGACCCCTCATTACCTTCTACATTCAAAGCCCAGAGGTCATGAAAGAAATAGCTACCCACTCCCTCACCATGTGAACACAGAGAAAGCCCCTGGCAACACAAGTAGGCTAGGGCGGGCCTGGGTGGGGGTTAGGGTGACCCTTCTTTGTGGGCCTGAGAAAAACTCTGGGGTACCCCTCCCTCCCTGACTGACAGACAAGAGAGCGTTCCTTGGTGAGGAGACACATAGACACCTGCTGTTCAGTGACATCCTTGAGCCCTTGTGTCTTTGACTTTGTGTTGTATGTGCATTCTCTTAAAGTGAGATTTTATTTTTTTATCCCTAACACAATATGGATTGTTAGTACATATTGCCTGGGACCTTTAAAAGAAAAAAAAATGAATGCACACATTGAAATCTACAGACACAGCTCAGAGAAGGCTGCTCCATCTGCTCCGCACAAGTACATCATCTGGTACAGCCTACAGAATGCAGACACTGGCGTGTAAGGGAAACTGGGCGAGAACTTACCCAGCAAGGCCTGAGATTCTTGGTATTGGCAAAAGATAAAAAGAAATTGGTATTTAAGCAATAGCTGAAGGAAAGAAGGAAGAGGAAAGAGGTGGGGTTCAGCAAATCCTCCAGGGTAGTAGAGGCATCTTTTCAAATGGCCCTTCCATCTCAGAGACACATGAGGTGGGTCCGAGAGCTCTTTCCAAAGACATGTTGTGGCTTGGACCCTGTTAACTGAGAAGACAGAAGACACGGGGTGGTAAGACACAGATGGTCCCCCAGAAGACTCCCACAAATGCTGGTCAGAAGACTGTGGGGCTTGTGGGAAGTAGCTCAGCTGTGAAAGTTGTGGGGTTTGTCTTAAGCGTGTGAGAGAATAAAGAGAAACTTTGTATGATTTGAATCCGACCCGTTGGGGCCAAATGCCAATGGTCATAGAGTAGAGATGACTCACCTTAAGCATGAAAGACTGCACGGTGCCCACACTTACCCACAAGGATGGCTGCTAACTCCACCCCTTATGCTAAAAGCCTAGCATCTACTATGGCTCCAGGAGTGACATGCTGTGTCCAGACGGCTGTGCTGTGATGACTCTGGGCTGCTGCTGCCAGGAGATTTTTCGCCTGAGATGGGCAAGTCCACTGTTGCCTGTTTCATTTCTACCCAGTTCCTGCTTTGGGTCTTTTTTTGGTCTTCATGACCAAAGGCCCCCTCTCCACTTGGAAGCCATCTTTCTGTCTTCCATGCTTCTCGCCATCAAGGTGGCTTCAATCCCTTCTAGAGGGAGACCGCTGTGAAGTCCATTAAGAGCAGCATGCACACACCCAACTGTGGGAAGAAGACTAGAAGGTGCTGCCTAGGTGCTGCTTGTGTCTATTTTTACCGACATGATTGGTTCTGTTTCAGATGGTATCTTGTGTGAACAAAAATAAAGGTTTAAGATTTTTAACAAAATGCAGAAGTAGGAGCGAGAGGCGTGCTCGGTGGTTAGGAGCACTTGCTACTCTTGCAGAGGAGTGGAATTTGAGTCCTAGCACCCACACCAGGATGCTCAACTGTCTGCGGTTGTAGTTTCCAGGGATCCGATGCCCTCTTCTGGCTTTGTAGGTACCTACACCCGCAGGTGCATGTGCTCACACATATGTGTGTACACATACGCTCAAAGATAGCGTAAATCTATTTTTCAATGGAGGCCTACTAAAAGCTTTCTGAGTGTTTTCCAAAAGACCTCAAGCCTGTTGTCAGTCCAGACACACAGTACAAGATCAGTTCCTTCCCCCAAGGTGGGGCTTGTGTTCCCTGGGGTTGGTGCCCATATATGGAACACCTGCTGGGTCCCAGAGGGAGGCGTATCTGTAGATGATGACCAAGTCTTAATCTTAGCCCCCAAATATTAAATTTAATAATAAAATAAAACTAAATATTGGTTCACCAGGAACATTTTATGAAATTGTTTTACACAAGTCGCTTGGATTTTTAAAAGTTCTCAGGCAGTAAAAGGTAGAAGACGACTACAGATTCTATAAAACCAGGGTCAGGATGGAGGGCTCTCAAGAGCCCTTCTGTCTTCCTCACTCCCGCTTCCCCTCCCCCTGACACTTTCCCCTCCACATAAAATTAAACAGATCTAAGAACTGACAGCCATGAGAACTGGCTCCACAGAGCCTTTCAGTAGTCTGCTGAATATGTGAAGAAAACAAAAGATTTTTTTAATGTTTATGTTTTGTCTGCTCTATTGTTCTCATCTGGAATATTTCTACTTCTAATAAAAAGCTGAGAATCCTAAATTTAAAAAAAAAATTCCATGGCATGATATACAGCCAAGCAACTTCAAAAAATTTGTATTTATTTGTTGTGCTTTTTTTTTTTGTCTTTTTGGGATTATAATTTAATTAGTGTTTCTCCCTTCCCTTTCCTTCCCCTCCAAACCCTCCCGTATACCCCTTTCTATTCTCCATCAAATTCATGGCCTCTTTTTAAAAACTAATTGTTATTGCATGCACATATGTGTATGTACACACACACACACACACACACACACACACACACACACACATATTCCTAAACATAACTTGCTTGTTCTGTATCATGCTACCTGTGTGTATGTTTCAGGACTGACCAATAAGCAGTGGATAAGCGATTGGTGTGCTCTTCTCTGAGGAGACCACCCTTCCTGCTCTCAGTTTCCCTCAGATGCCTATAGTTTGTTGTGTAGGGTTGAGACCTGTGGCCCTTTCTCTTTCAAGTTCGACATAAAGCCGAGCAACTTCTGAAGGTGAAGAATTACCGTGGTAAATGTCCAGTGCTTGAGAGCAAAGGGCACCGTTCGGTAAAATCTGTCCCCAGCTATGCTGGGCTGTGTATTCCTCCGTCTCCTTGGATTTCCCCACCCTGTGTCCAGGAGGCTCATTGTAGCTGTGACAGGAGTGGGGAGTTAGGAGGAAAAACAAAAACCCTCTTAAAAACAGTGAGAACACGAGTAAGAGCAGCCACGGGTCCCTATGTAATATAAATGTTCTCTTCTGTATGTCTCTGTCACTTCTTACAAATCACCTTTTTAAGGGTTAAAAGGTGGAGGTGAGATCGGGTGATGGGGGTGAGAAACTAACATTCATTATTTACATTCATAAAACCATCAAAAAACAAAACTAAATTAAAAATGTAGAATTGTTCCATGTGTTAAATTTATCATAAAAATAATGTCAGAACACGTGAGAATCACAGACATAGCCCACTGTATCTACATAGGCTGACCAGTTCACGAATGTTCTCATGACAATTTTTCACCCTTGTAGCATGTCACAGATGAAGGTGTCTATATAGACAAGTTCAAAGTATGCTTAAGGCATTGTCCAAATAATTTAATTGCATTAAAGAGTCCTTTAAGTTGAAGTACCTAAGTTGAAATAAAAAGCCTCTCTGATATGAGAGAGAACTCTCCTTAATTTCACTGCCGATTGGCATCTGGGGAAGGGTGTGGAAGCACCTTGCAGGGCAAGAGAGGCTCATTTCACTGTATTATTCACAGCCATTTGGGTTGTGCTGGCCCGGTAAGGGTCTCCCCTGCTGCAGCCCCCATCACTTCCCCCCAGGCTACAATTTTCCATCCAAAGTAAATCTAGCTAAAATTAAGAAAGAGAGCATACAGCTGCCCTTACTCTTGGCCCACAGATGTTACCAAAATCTGATTAAAAAGCCCTTAATGTCCTGCTGCACCTTTTCATTAATGTAATAATCTTTTTTTTTTTTTTTTTTTTTTTTTTGGCATGTATCTAGCAGAGAGGGGGAAAGAAAGGGGAGAAGGAAGAGGGAAGCTCGGGATCTTCAGGATTGCCAGCAAATGTGTGTAGAGCCGAGGGTGGAAGATGAGGGGTGGGAGCAATCCATGTGCTGAAATATTTTTGCTTCTTTTTCTAGAAAATGTGCAATTTGGTCAGGCAGAAAAAATTGAACAGAGCCTTCCAAGCAATAAATCACTGGATTGCTGGTGACATTCATACAATGCGGATATAGTGTTAACTGTAGGAGTCAGTCAGCCCCCCCTGCACCCAGCCTGTCCCTAGGAGGTGACCTTGTGCCGGTGTGGTAATCAATCATCCTGGCATAGGACACACTGTTTTTGTTTAATATTACACTATTGGAATATATAGTAAACAAAGTGAGGAGGAAATTTGGAGAGTGAGGGCTGGAGAAGGGTTCTGTAACATGCTCGCTGCCTGCTGAGAAACACCCACTCTGGGCGGTCTCCTCCAACTTCACGGCCTCCATCGAGCATCGGAGCACATCTGCATTGCTGGGGAGGAGCCTCAGAGCGTTCAGGCACTAGTTAAGATTTTAAGGGAAGTAAAAGTTTGCAGAGACTGGGGCTGCAATTTACAGCTATTGACTGGAACTCGGGTCTGACGCTCCACTTTGCAGCCGGTGTTTGTTTTTTTTTTTTTTTTTTTTTTTTTTTTTCTACTCCTTTATGCCTCCCTTTGGTGTTTTCCTGAGACAAATCCTTGAAAAGAATGGAATTTGATTTCAGAAACACAAATCCAGGCATCCATCTTGTCAAATCCACCTCCCCCAGAATATTCTGGAAGAGAACTGAAGCAGGAAATGTGTTTAGCTTTGTGTGTTATTGTAGACGGACGTCCCAGCGTGCCAGGCCCTGTGGGTTTGGTGTGGAGAGTTATTGTCCTCCAAGTGAGTTTCAGAAAATGAAACATGCACCCTCATTAGTGGCGGAGGTGTTATCTTCAGAGTGAGGCATTCTCTGGGCAGGCTGATCCACAAGGCTCAGGGCTACTGAGGAGGCCACATCTTATCAAGGAGATTTTCAAGGAGAAAGAGAAATAGAGATTCAACTGAATGGATCACGAAAAAACAAAAGGACCGATTCTTCCTTCATCCTTCCTCAGACCTTTAGCATCTCCTGCAGGAGGTAGGACGCTGCAGACTGTTCTGATTCTGATTTTGAGGACACACCCTTACCCCCTTAATGAAACCAGCCTTCTGTTTGGGGGCTTGGCATCCATCATGAACAGAGACTGTGAGCCGAAGTTAAGGGTGACACTAGGCTTTAGATATACATCAGGAGAGAACTTTCCCTGGCCTATTGGGGTGACACACTTCGTTGCCCACTCAAATGGCCTCTCTCTAACATCCCTGAAAATCTCCCTGCGTTGTATAGAAAATCAGCAAGTTCAAGATATTCAGCTGATTCTTAGCTTGTGAGTTGAGCGGCTTCTAACTGAGGATGGTAGCCACACCAGACATCAAAGAACAGTGGCAGAGACCTTGACACCAGTGTAGTGCTATATATAACCAGGGATCCACTGCTTCCTGTTTCTCAGGTGGATATGGAGTGCATTCCAACAGGGCAAACGGGGTTCTGAGGTTACACATCTTATTCGGAGTCCCTGTGGTCAGCATTGTTCTGGCGTGGGGTGTTAGTGAAGCATACTGTAGAGGGCACAAGAGGTTGGGGGAGGTGGCTTGAGGGAGAGCCCATGGCTGTGGAAACCCCGAGACTGTTGGATAAGACTAAATGAAGAGGGGACCTCGGAGACACAGAAGGGCCTGGCCTTGAACAAGACCGCTTGGTTCAGTCACTGCCAGTTTCACATGGACTTAAAGAGGAGTAAGTTTGCCTAGGCTGTGGTCCAGCGTGTGTGTGTGCATACGTGCATACGTGCATTAGTGCATGTGTGTGTTTGTGTGTGTGTATACATTTCTACCAAGTGAGAAGGAAATGTTACCTCACTTTTATGTCAAGCATCTTCAGAGGAGGCAACACATAACATATTTTATAGAGGAAAAAGAGGGAGAGATGGAGGGATGTGGAAATAGATAACTAACACCTTGTCTGGGACTAAAAAATTGCCTCCAGGAAACAAGGACAGGGACTATAGATCAGCAGAAAACATCAAGCGTAGACAGACAGACAGCCAGACACACACACACACACACACACACACACACACCATGTTAATAACTCTCCTGGGCTGAGCATCCCCCAGCACAGGCCAAGGCCCCTGACCATAAGTTGCCCACTGGAGAGAGCTGTCCCTGCCTCCCAGTGGCCAGGAGAAGACACCTGAGATGCAAAAGACAGCGTAGGACTCTGTCGGCAGCAAGTCTGTGAATCCCTTTATTAATTCACACATTTTAAGAACATCAGCCATCAGCAAACAGTGTCTCCACTGGCTTTGGAGAGGGGCATTGCAGTTATGAATGTAGCAACTGCAGCAGCAGCCCCCCCTCTGCAGATCTCTGCCCGCAGGAGTTCGCACTTCTCAGCGCTAGCTCTGGCTGAAGCGTGTGTTGTGCCAAGCTTTGTATTCCTGCTAGGAAGCTCTTTCTCCTCTCCCCAACTGCTCTGGCTCCAGAGATGGGTGGTCTGTTTTCCACACATGTGCTTTGCTTCCTTGCCTCTCCACTGGGTTCTCCTTGCTAGCTTCCCCGAGCCGAAGTTAGTCTAGGCATCGGCTCCCATCTACGACAAGATATGTTCTCTCTTGTAAGGGTGACCTGAGAGCCCACGGTCGTCTTATGCACCAAATTTACAGACAACTGAATCCAATTTGCATGGCTTTAGCTGTGCTAAAATTTTAATCTCCAAAGCATAAATGCAAAAAAAAAAGCTTCAATCTCGGTATGTTTAATTATCTGACTTCCAACTGGATGAGTTATAATTTATAATTGCTACAATAAGCACAAAAAATTGGGGGGCAAAAGCAGTGGGCATTTTGTTGTATTATTAGCTAAGAGAACTATCTGAGTGAATTTTTAAAAAGCAGAAAAATAGGGCCAAAGAAATTAATATACTGGGGCTCTTAAAACGAGATAAGACATAAATTATTAGCATGCTGTAATTGTCCTCAATCCGCCAACATTCCCAGAAGTCCCACACTTAATGTAAATATGTTTATGTAGTATTTAGAAACAGAAGATTGAAGTCTGAGGGAGCAGCATGCCCTTTCGCTGAAGATGATATGCGCTCATTTGAGTTAAAACCATGTAATGTTTATTTAAAGGGCTAAAGTGTGTATTTAAAAAGGAAAAAAAATCAAAGTGAGAGATTTATCCTTGAGCCTGGAAATTCTTCACAAACAATAAAAATGGAGTGTCTATAAAAATGTATTATTTCCATCCTTGTGGGAGAGAAATAGGATTCTTCAAATTTGCCTTTCCTTTCAGAGTGTGGAGGGTCTGGGCTTGCATGCCATGTGACTCCAGATGCAAGCAGTTGGTTTCAATGGACAGGGGTGGATGCTTGTGTGTGGGGGGAGGTCCGTTTCAAAAGCCACTGAATGTGAAATGTTCTGGACAAAACAGTCCAGAAGGGAGGAGTTGCTCGGAGACCTTCAGATATGAGCATGCTTCTAGATCATTTGGGGGAGACACGAGTTCTAAAAACCTCCCATGAGTGTTGTCCTAAGGACAATAATTCAGGCTTCAGCCAGTTATGTTTGAAATAATGAAGGCAAATCAGAACTTCCCAGCATGAGGAGACATTTGTTAGTCTCGGGTACCTGGTGGAAAAATCTTGGACAAAATGTTCACAGGATTTTATCTTCTGTTTCAGTCACTGCTGTGGTCAAAGCCCACACGATCCACTTTCAGAGGGAAAAGGAGATGTCCTTAGAATTGTTTGTTTTGTATTATACAACACGCTGATAAGCTTCATCAGGTACCCGAATTTTCATTTTTTTTTCCTCTCTAAATGTCAAAGGCATTCCTTTTGCATTAAATAAAGGCGAGATGAAAAAGGCAGCCCTGACAGGTTACCGGGAATTCAACACACAAATACCATCAAAGCTGTATGGGGTCCTTCTCAGAATCACATTACCTTCCTAGCGAAGAGCTGGGAATCTTTGGGGAACATTCATTTTCGCTCCGGTACCGTTCCTGGGTCCCACCTCCTGTAACAATCATGGGTGTCAGGTAGAGCTGGACTAGACAGGATTAAGCTATCACCCCCCCTGCGGTGCGTTAATTTATTGCTTCAGATATTTTCATATCTGATTCATTTTCACCCACCCTGCCACCATTGCACAAAGCTCTCAGTCTCTGCCAGTCCAAGTGGCCCTGGTGTGTGAATCGCTGGCACCGTGAAATGGCTTTCTTCACAGCGCACGCCCAGGTACGTCCTCCGAGAGCACAGCTGTGCTCGCCCCGCAGAAGCGGGAATAGGACGCATCTCGCCGGCAGGCCAGACAATATGCTTAGGTGTGACACAGAAGCCAAAATCTTGGCTTTTTAGTAAACAAGAAAGAAAACTGTGATGCTGCTGAGGTCCCAGTGCGAGGCGTCTTTAGGAAATGGTGTTATTTCCTCATGATGAGACCGGGGTCACAGCTGCTAGGCATTTACATCAAAAATACCTTCTTTCTCAGTTTGTTTGGTGGTTATGGAGAACCTGCTGGAAAGGTGTTTTTTTTTTTTTTTTTTTTTTTTTTTTTTTTTTTTTTTTTTTTTTTCTGAGAATCAATTGAACGTATTCTATCTCCTTGCCCCTCAGTTTTTCCCTCATTCAGTAGCCCGTGTTGCTGATGTCCAGCGGGTCAGAGAAATGAATAGGGGAGGAGGTGGATGGAGCAGAGCTTTGATCTGTCTTCCTCCAAATTCTCAATGCCAATTAAAACAGCACCAACCACAATAAAAAAAAAAAAAAAAAAAAAAAAAAAAAAAAAAAAACAACTCCGGCAGTTAAATGGGACAAGGAAGGAAGCGCTGCTTGCGAAATCGACAAACAGTGGAAGCTAAGCGCTGAGCAGAGATGTGGGGAAGCAGACTGTGTCCCTGCGTCCTGAGGATGCTGACAGGCAAAAGGATCTGCCAGCCTCTGTTTGCATACACCTTCCCAAGGAGCAGAGCAAGTTTCTAATAAAAGCACCTGGTGGAGCTTGATGATGGTGGGGGTGGGTGTTGGTGCGTGGGGGGGGGGGGGAACAGGGAAGGGCTGGCCCTCCCTCACAGAAGGAAAGCCAAGGGTTTGTGACAATAATCCTAACCCATCACCTCTGCTTCATGTCTTACAACTTTGCCTGGCAGAGCACCGCTTGGAATTCAGCTCAACTTTCCTTCCCGGGTTCCCACCGAATGAGCCTTCCTCTCTCTTCCTTCAGTGAACTAACAAAAACTTTCCCCCTCTCAGGCACAGCCATGCACCGCCAGGGTGTGCTTTCCTGGCTTCCTCTTTGACCGTCAGTTTCAAGAAGCAGGCCGTGACTTTTCTTAGCACGGCATGCCCTGCTTGTCGTTTAGGAAATAACTGTGGAGTCACATGTGGCCAGAGACACAGACCAAGCACCGTTTGACATGTGCAGGAGAGGGAACAGGACCTCAGAGCCCCATTTATGTTTTCATTAAAATTAACATGCTCCTGTGACTACATCGACCAGCACAGGGCAGATGCTGGCTGAAAACAGCGAGCGCATGGGTGTGCAGAGGGGCTGATATATGTACAGTGTTCAGAGAGCTGGTCCCTGTGATACGGCAGGGATGACCTAAAGCAAGCTTTTAGAAGCAACCAATTACTTAAGAATCAGAGGTAGCAGCGGAGGGACAGGCAGCTGGAATACCTGTAGGCTGTGGGCCCAGACCAGAGTACACACACATCTTCCGTACAACTTTATTGAATCCTGCCGGGATGGCAGACTAAAGTGATTTTAGCAATCTACAACTGGATTTATGACGTCTGTGTCATCCTCTGTGCTTCTGACATCAAGAAATTTTCAACACGAGGGACTCATTTGATATTTTTTTGGATTTTTTTCCCCTCCACTATAAAACATCCAAGGCTCCTCTCTTTCTGAAATCTCTACACGGCTAATTTGGCCTCATTGTTGGACTGCTGGAATCGGGATTGCATCTGCTCCTAATTTAGCACCGTTTTTTTTTTTTTTTTTTTTTTTTTTTTTTTTTTTTTTTTTTTGCTGTTTTAAATCATTGTGATCTAGTGGGCGGCAAAGCTTCATCTTGGAGTTTGTCTGGGCTGTGGCCCAGGGTTTCTTCTTATTCTAGGGGAGAAAATAGAAAGTCTTGGATTGTGGCAACTGCGGTGTAGAGGTGCCGTGTCCAGTGAATGCTAAGGGCCCGGAAAAGAGTGCTCAGTGAATGTGCCCAGGGGCATGGGCAAAGCAAAAACCAAGCGCGTTCCGAGCCCTTGAGTGTCTGGGGTCAGATGGAAAGGTGGGGTGGGGGGTTGTCTCTGAAAAACAGAGCAAAAAAAAACACAACAATGAAAATCTCAACAGTTTGTATTTAATGTGTGTTTTATGTTTGTTTTTAATCTTTAAAATCAATCTCTGGTTCTGAAGATATCTCTCTCTCAATAATCTCCCCCCTCCCTCTTTCTCTCTCTTGCATCTGTAGAAAAAGGAAGGGAAAATAGTAAAGCTCTATTAAGCCTGAAACTCCCCCCCCCTTTTAAAATGTGATAACCCATTAAATTCTAGCCTTCCTGGAGAATATGGCTGTGCTTCTTTGGATGGGAGGCATCAGGAGGGAGGAGATGGAGGATGCTGGTGTGCATGCAGATCCAACCCCCAGCATCCGCTCTGCTAATTAACAGCATGCCTGTTAGCTGCTTATATTTTATCTGCAACTGAGGGGCTTGCTGTGGTTTGGGGTGGGGGTGCTGCTGATGGAGCCCGCGTCTGTGTTTCTGGTTATAGGGAGGTTGCTCGGCACAGCAAAGACAGCCTGTTGTACCTCTTCCATCGACTCTGCCTTGGCCACTGTTTTCATGTCATACATCATTCCCAACTCGCAGCACTGTTTCCTGAAGTCAAATAGCCCTCTCCTTCCCTCCCATTACCACAAATCATTTCGTAATCCAACTCTCAGAGTTGCGTTCGGATATGAGCAGAGCCATAGAAGTCACAGTGGGGCTGGAGTTACAGGGATGGCCCCATTCTGAATTCAAAGACACATTTCAGCTCCCTACCTGCTGGAGCCATCTGCGCCACAGGCCACCTAGCCTGGGATTGTCTTTTTAATTTTTCATTTCGAAACAATCGAGAGGGAGGGAGAGAGAAACTTGGGGAGCTCAGTAGGCCTCCATGCCTCACACTCCAGGCTTCTGCCGGCAAAACAGAACATGCAGGGTATAACTTCAAAGCCAGCGGTGAAGATCAAACCATGTGAAGGAGGACTGGGGGTCCATGACCTCTCCACAGACCCTCCCATAGTGTCTGTTGGTATCTGACTCTTCCACCATCATTAGTAAATTGCTAAGTGCCCCTTGCTCTGCTGGTGTGGCTGTGAGCAAGGCCCATGAATCCGAGAAGAGGGTTGACCCTGGGCCTCATGGAGAGCTGGCAATGTCCACCTTACTGAATGTCATTTTAAGAACATATTAGAATTACGGTGTAGCAGAGTAGAAAGTGAACTTCCATTCCAATCTCAATAACCAAACTTTCTCTCTCTCATGCACACACACGCACACACACACACCCCACGCACATGTGCGTACACACGCACACACACACACACACACACACACACACACCACGCACATGTGCGTAAACACACACACACTCACACACACATGACTCCTCTAGGGTAGCTCTATTGGAGATGAAGCTGGTAGGATCTTAGTGGTTCCACTTCCAGAATCCTCTGCTTACAGAATTTCTTCTCTACTCTCTCTCCTTCTCACTGTAGCATTAGTACTAGGTGGCAGAACTATTTCCAAAACCTTCTGGAACAACAAAGCAGCTTCCATTTGACGTGGTGACAAGTGAGTGGCCATCTCCGGAACCTCTTAGTTCTTCAGGTAAGGGAACCTGCAGGAGCCCTTACCAGCTGTTCTTCACCTGTGATGGATGCTTCCTGGGAGCAGGGCAGAGTGGGCTCCTAGAGTTGGGAGAGAAAGACATCCAGCTATGTGCTTTCTATGTAGAATCCGGCCTGTTGTGGTTCTGATCCCTGGAACCTGCTGCCTGGTTACCTTACATGGAGTCAAGGGCTTTGCTTCTGGGACTGAGTTCAGTATTTAGGATTGCTAGGGTACATCTAGAAGGATCTCAGTGCAGGAGGTTAGAGGTGGATATGGAAGAGGAGACAAACAAAGACGCTTTTCCTGAGCCCTGAAAAGATTGCTTGCCAACAAATGCCAGGAGCCTCTAGAAACTAAAGAAAGCCAAGAAGTCAATTCTGCATGGGATCTGTGGAGGGGAAAGCAGCCCTGCCAAAGGTCTGACCTCAGAGTTGAGAACAACCTGATGCAGGCATGCATGGCTAGCCTCTTTTTTTTTTTTGTTCTCACAGTAGCTATAGGAAATGGCTACTCCTGCATAGCACAAACCCCCCTTGCATCATGAGTCTCTGGCTCTCCAGATACCTTCTTATCCAGATTCAAGTTTCCAGATCTTTCTCTCAACTCATGTTAGAGCCACATGGCATTCAGGGAATGTGGGGAGCTAAATCTAAGCTCTGGAAGATAGGAAAGCGTCCAAGTCATTTCTGAAGTTCTGAAGAGGAGATGCTTAAGTTTAGATGTCTGAAAGGCATGTGTACTGATGGCTGCCTGCGCAGGACTTCTGTTTGGTCTAGAATCCAGCAAGGTCTCACGGGAAAGGCCAGCCATATGAGAATGGTATTCAGACAGACTCCAGGCAAGCGTCGGAGTCTGAGATGTTCTTCCAATCCAAACTCAGGGCCATGTGAAATTTACACACAGCTCCTCCGTGGTCTGTGGGCGCAGCAGAGAGTATTGTGAAATGGAAAGCAAGTGTTCTCTGTGGGCATCTTCAGTCATGACCCTGGGGCAGGGGAAATGTCTTAGTGCCTCACTGACATCTGAGCAATGCCAAGCTCAGCATCTGGAGCCTGCACAACACTGTGTGGTTTACGGTCAAGTACTGTCCTCCTCCAGGGCCCAAGTCAACAAGGAGAGTACCTTGCAGCTTCAACATCCTCTAAGGCAAACATAGAGTGTTGTTACATCTCCCGTTGCATTAGAAGCCCTTCCCTTAACTATCCAGTTCTTGGTTTTGGCATTTATCCATTTCCAGGCTTTCAATGTCCAATGTCCCTGAAAGTTCATGTGTTTGAACATTTGGTCCCCAGCTGGTGGTGCTGTTTGGGGGAACCTTTAGGAAATAGAGTCTCACTCTGGAAGAAGTGAAATTCAGGTAGCTGAAAGTTCTAGACCTGCACCACTTCCTAGCCCCTTCTCTTCCTGTTCATCTGAACCCTGAGCAGGCATACTCCTACTGACAGAGAGCAACCCATCATTATGCCTTCCTTATCTTGGGGAGATGCTGTGAGCCAAAATAAACCTCATGTTCATTAAACTGCTTCGGAGTTGGTGATACACATAAGAAAATCCATGAACACATTTGCTAAATGCATCTTACAAGATCTTTTCACCAGAGGTGTGCAAAAGCAACACAAGTCGAAGCCCAAGCACATCTGGGAGCATCATCTTCTCACTCTTCCTATCTTAGGAGTGCTTCTCCATCCTACCAAATCACTATCAGGTGTCCTTATGTTTGGGTCTTTCTGCTATAGCTTGTATGTAAGCAGTTTTTCTTTCTAACACTTAGAAAACTGGGTATAACTGAAGGTAAATGAAGATTAGATCATGCTAAAACACGCCAAACCATGAGATTCACACACACACTTCCAGGCAATCAGAAACAAAGCAGAATGGCATGACTGGAAACCACAGCTTTGTACAAAAGTCATCTGAAACACTGCAGGAAAAAAAAGTGTTGGAAGTAAAAACTCCGTTCTACAATTGTTGCCAGTGTGGGTGGTTCCTGTGTGGTCACCTGTGTGCGGTGGAAACTTGTGGCTGGAAGAGCAGGGAAAAGGACCAAGCCGAGCCTTCTTTCTTCTGACCATCCTTGAAATATGTCCACCAACATGAAATGAGGCAAAACGTTTTCTTCTACGTTCATAGTGGTGACAATTATGATGGCGCTGATGGTGCTAATGGTGCCAATGATGCCGACGGTGCTGGTGACGCTGATGGTGGTGGTGATGGCAATGGTGACAGCCTAAACGAGCTGGCACTATGCAATCCACGTGAAATGTTTCAGGTTTCTATGTGTTTTTTTTTTCCAAAAGCTTACATTACAGTTGGAAATTATCAAGTTCTGCTCCTCAAGTCCAGAAGTTACAACAGTGAAAAAAAAATCCAGGATCACATGATGGAGTTCTGGGCCTGCATGATTAATTGAGCAGCTACTTTCTAGCTCATGGACAGCCCTGGATATCACGGAATGACTTAAGATGTTAAAATGTCAACCCACAAAACACTGAGAAAAGAAGGATAGTGGGTCATAATTACGGTGGAATCTCAGAGAAACAAGGGAAAGAACAATTAAAATGAGGGTAGCCTTAGCTCAAAACATTTGGAGATGTCTCTGAAAGGGGTAAGGGAAACACAGCGGCTGAAGGCCTAGCTTAGGAGTTAAGCACGTAGAGCTAAATTCTTTAAACCAGCCAGGGGTGAGCACTGTGAATATGGAAACACGGCAGGCAGGGGCAGGGTCTGGAGGGGGCCGCCCATCTGTCTTAGTTATGGTTACTATTGCTGTGGATTAAACACCATGACCAAAAGTAAGTGAAGAAGGAATAAGTTTATATGGGTTACACTTCCACTCTGTAGTCAGTCGTTGAACAAAGTTCCATCAGGATAGGAACTCAAACTGGTAGGAACCTGAAGGCGGAATCTGATGCAGAAGCCATGGAGGGGTGCTGCTTACTGGCTTGGTCATCATGACTTCCTCATTCTGCTTTCTTATAGAACCCAGGACCACCAGCCCAGGGACTGCCCCACCCACAGTGCGCTGACTCCTCCCCTATTAATCACTAATTGAAAACATGCCCTACAGGCTTGCCTTAGAGACCCATCTTTATGGAGGCATCTTCTCAAATGGCTTTAGCCTGTGGAGTTGCTGTAAAACCCTCCAGCACCCTAGCCAAGTCTGCAAAACAGGAAAAAGAATGAAGGGAACAGAGAGGGTCATTAACAAGGAACAATGAGAAGAGGTGTCCAGAGTTGAAACAATATATGAGTCTTCCAGCTAAAGACCTGAGGGAGGTGCAGGGAGTGCAAAGATGGAGATCTTACCACATCACTGTTTGGTTTCTGGGCTCAGAAGTTAAAGAGAATTATGAGATTTATGAAAAAGTAAAATAAGATGCCAAGATTCATATCACCTAGAATCTACTCAATAGTAACACTGAGAAGTAGGAAACATGGGGAAAATATCTCCAAAGTTCCAAGGGAGAACTTTGATACTAGACTTTTTTATCCAGCCGAACTGGCCTCTCAAAGCAAAATTGGGGCATTTCTGCTTTCTAGGGATCTAGAAAGTTTGCTTTCGCTCAACTTTTTCTGGAACAATAACTGAAGAAAGGGTTCTCGAAAACTTCAGAGTGAGCATAACAAGTTTTTGTTTTGTTTGTTTGTTTGTTTGTTTTTTGCTTATTTTACTTTGTAAGCAGGGCCCTTTGTATAAGCTGGCCTCTTGGGACCTTAGTTGTTTTTTTTTTTTTTAATCATTTTTAAGTTTCTTTGTGAGGCTACTAAAAGGGTTGGGGGAATGAATGGGACCTTCTTTGGAGCCTGGTAAACAGTGAGGAGTCATGTGTGGGAGTGATGGACAGAGGGGTTAATAGCCACTCCTCCTTCCCATAACTACTGAGGCTGAGGATCTGTGGTACTGGGGGCAGAGTCCGAATACATTCTTTGAAGTAGTTAATTACAAGCAGAGTAAGAAATGAATGGAATTAGAAGGAGCTTGTGATTTCTAATTTTCAGTTCTTCTATAAAAGCAGGTTTTATATTCTGTTGAACTTCTGTTCCTTTGCTGAAATTTTACATGTTGTTGTACTTGCCTGAACTTTCATGCGTAGCAATGTGCATCTAAGGTTAACTGAATTGGCTAACTCATTCTCCTTTTTTACCTGGTAGCCCTTGATTCTTTGCAAATATTTTCACATCTGACTATTCCGTTAACTAGAGTAGCAAGCAGTGGAAAATTGCTGTTGAACTGTAACTAGGTTTTTATTATAGTAAATGGCCCATTTCTTTTCTGCACAACTTATTTGTAGATGATTAGTCATAGAGTGTGTCCAAAGAAATCAACCTTTAAAATAAGCCCTGCTGTTCTAAAAATGATGGAAAGTTTGCCTCTGCCTTGCTATAGTAGATAAGACTGAAGTCAAGAAAATGGTAACTTGGAATTCTGAGACCTGTTTTCTTCTGTGATAGTAATGGCAGCGATGGTGGTGGTTCGGAAGGTGGTGGTGGTGATGATGATGATGGTGGTGATGATGATGATGGTGATGATGATGATGGTGATGGTGATGGTGATGGTGATGATGATAACGATGGTAGTAGTAGTGGCAGAGATGACGGTCGTGGAGTGTTGAAGGGAAATTTCAGTTTGGCATTAAAGAGAAAAGCAAACAAAAACTATTCAGCCTTTATGAAGAATAATATGGTGATTCTTCAAAACCTTAAATGAAGAATTACTGCCTGAGCCAGCAATTACACTTCTGGTTATATATCTAATATATTTGAAAGCAGGGTCTCAACTATGTGTATTTATATATCCACATCCCTAGAAGCACTGTCCCTAACAGACAGAAGACCAAAGCAGCCCAAGCGTCCTTGACTTGGCAGATGTACCATAAAGAAATGTGGTGCACACATACAATGAAGTGTTAATTAGCCTTTAAAAAGGGAGGAAACCTGTATTCATTCTGCAGTGAGATAAGCCAATCACCAAAGAACATATGCTACATGATGCTGCTTACATGAAGTCCTTCAGATGGTCAGACACAAAATAGACAGAATGTCAAGTGTTGGCTGCCAGGGCCAAGGAAACGAGGGAATGGGAACTGATTTAGTAGCAACAGCCTGTCCTTCAAGATAAAAGGAGGAATGGGGGGGGGCAGTTCTTAAATAGCATTAGTGTATCTAACACAACTAACGTACATACTTAAGAACAGTTAAAATGGTAAGTAAACTATATTATTGTTATCACAATTAAAATTAAAAATAGAAATCAAACTAACCTATTGAAAAGTTACTGAAGACATGAGTCTTGACCAACTCATTACTTAACAATTTACACTAAAGATCACATAAAGAGGGCAATGGGAAAGAAGTGGCTGGTATCCCTTACCTGCTCCAGCAGAGGAAATGTCTTCATGTCCTGTCATGGGCCTCTTTTCAAAGGTGTGTTCATGCCACAGTTCATGCCATGATCTCAGCTGCTCTAAACACACAGCTGTTGCCTCTGCATGGACCTACTGGCTAGTGTGTTTTCACTTAACATTGTAACCGGTATCCATGCTTCTCAATATAGCTCTAGATCCAATAATTCATCTTCAAAGTCATATGAAGCATTATTTTACAAGACTATATCCGGTTATTTATTCCTGTTCTGTCGATGGTGGTTGAAAAAGTCTCAAGAGCATTCCTGGAAACATGTGTAAGAATATTAAGGTTGTATTAAGACCAGGTCTGATTGACCATTGATTAGTAACTGCCTAAGCCCAACTTGCCAGTTTTCACCTTGGATTATACTGTGTGCACCTTAACAACATCTTAGATAGAACATCATCCATTAATCCCATCTTCCCTCTGGCTTCTTGTTACCAGACTTCTGAATGCTTACCAGTTTGCTACCAGAACCTACCTCACCGTTCAAGTCCTTGACTGCTAATGAGCCCAATCTACTCTCTATCCATTTGTTACTCGTGTGTCTTCAAGATACCTGTCCATGTCCTCTGCCGATCTATAAAAAGGTCAATTTTAAAAGCTACTCTCCCTCCAATTTGTTACTGTTGCTGTAAAGCTTAGAATCTCTCTCAAAGCTGTGGGGTTCATGAAATGGAGATGCAGAGCTGTTTTATGCATATTCTGTTGTAGGTTCTGGGTTTCACAAACATTACCACAAATAATTGCATATGTACATCGTTGTGGATATGTGTAAGAAATAGTAGGAAACATACTAGAGCGAAATCTTGGGTGGCCGTGTGAGTATATATTTAATTAGTAGATAATGCCAAATACCTTTTCTGAGTGATGAATTGATTTACTCTTCTAACAGAAATGTATGCACCAGTGGCCGAGCATTCTCATCAACAATCAAGGCTGTGGTCTCTTTAATTTCAGCCATTGTGGTGGGCATACAGTTTATCAATTCAGCTTTAATTTGAACTTCTGGGCTCACTAGTGAGAATCTTTTCTATGTTTGTTGGTGACATACACTTTTGCGAAATGTCCGTTCATTGGTTTTGCTCATTTTCACTTTGATTCAGAGAACTTCTTCATGGACCCTTGATATTCAGTTTGCCGATTTTCAAATCTTTATCAGCTAGCTGTCAGTGACTCACATACAGTTTCTAAGTCAAAAAATAAAATTTTAGTAGTAATAGCAGTGTGTCCTGGTTTATCAGCCCCTTTATTTAGGTAGAATGCTTTCTCCTTATCCTGGTTCAATTGTTTTGCTAAGCAGCTGTTCTGGGCTCTGCTTTTCTACAATCTAAAAGCTACACTGTTTTGCCCTTTGTCTTTATATCCACAATTTGTGTAGCAGCTAGAGCTTGTAATAAAGATCTCTCTAATTGTGTTTAGAAACAATCATGGAAAAGTATATTGTCTTAGATTTTACATAATTTTCAACCACTTAATTTTTTATAATTTATTTACTTTTATTTTATGTGCATTGGTGCTTTGCCTGCATGTATGTCTGTGTGAGGATGTCAGATCTTGGAGTTATAGAGAGTTTTTAGCTAGGAATTGAACCTGGGTCCTCTGGAAGAACAGTCAGTGCTCTTAACCACTGAGCCACCTCTCCAACCCCTTAGCTACTTATTTTTAATAGATAATCTGTTCTTATGCATTGATTGGATAGCAATGTTTAATATAATAATGAAACAAACAACATAAATAATTTTTTTAAATTGACTCCTTGGGAATTTCCCATCATATATCCCAATCCCATTCATTTCCCAGTTCTTCCATGTTTACTCTCTACCCTTATAGGCCCCCCAAAATAAAATAAAATAGAATTGACCTTAGTCTTTCCCCCTCCCCATAACATCCATTTGTTTTAGTGGACTTGTGAGTTGAGTTTGTCGCTCAGTCTATACTTTTGCCCAAACAGCTCCTCCACTCACAAATGTTCATTGTAATGAGTCGTTGGTCTAATTCAAGGCCTCTGGCTCCTGCCACACCATCAACACTGGACTCTCATCAAATCTTCTCTCAGATGTCCTGCTTTTGCCCCAAGCCGTGGAGATCTTGCAGCTATGGCTCAGCATGGCTGTTTTTCATGTTCTCTATTAGGTTAGAGATATGGGTCAGAGTTGGGGGAGGCACAACTCAAAGCCTTGGATATGGGTCTGGGTATAGAATGCTTTTTCATTGGGACCACCAGCCTGCAAATAACCAAATGGAGACTTATTATTAATTATGAAAGTTTGGCATTAGGTGAGGCTTGTCCCACTAGCTCTTACAACTTAAATTAACCCATATTAAATCTATGTTCTACCGCATGGCATTTACCTCTCTTCCATTCTACGTGTCTGACTCACTCTGCATCTGCAGGGCATCTAGAGTCTCCTCCTCTTCCTTTCTCTCCCTGGAAATCCCACCTCTACCTCCTGCCTAGCTATTGGCCAGTCAGCTTTTTATTACACCAGTCACAGTAATACACCTCACAGTGTAAAAATATCCCACAACACTTGGGTGGTAGCTGAGTTGGTAGGCCCCAGCCTCCACTGGGACTGCTTCCCTCAGACAAGGGTAAGGGTCAGCTCTCCAGGGCCCACTCCATTGGGACCAGCTCTCCTGCAAACATGGTGAGGAGTAGGGCCAACTCTTTGTCATGCAGGCCAGCTCTCTTACCACGGTGGTTGGCGGCAGGGCCTTTGAAGGGTCTGGGCTAACTTTCCTGTTCCCATGCCACTGGGTCAGTTCTCTCAGGAGGGGTTGGCAGCTCTCCCTCTGAGGAGGCTGGCAAGGGGCAGGACCAGTCCTCTGGTGCCTCACCCCTACCCCATGGTGACATGGACCATGGATATCAACACAGGCCCCGGCTTCATTAGTACCATGGACTAGGACATGGTGGTCTGCTGAGCTTGGGCTGGATGTTACCATGAACACAAGAATCAGCACAGGCCCCTCAGATCTCTATGGCCCAGGTGACAACATGGCCTCAGGTGGCAGCCCAGACCATTGGTATCCATACCACTTTAGGTAGTGATTGGGCCACAGACTTCAACACAGAACCGAGCATGGCAGCACCATGGACCCAGTCATGGCCCTCAGCTGCAACTTAGGCCTAGATGTCAACATGGCCACCGGTGGCAGCACAGGCTGCTCAAGTTAGCATGGCCATGGTAACAGCATGGCTTTCAGGTATTAATATGGCCTCAGGGGGTGGCTAAGACACAGCCATCAGTATATACGGCTTTCTGTAATAACACAGGCTACAGAAATAAACACACACCCCCACCTGCAAGAGGGCCATAGACCCAGACGTGGCCCTTGGCAGTCACATAGGCCTGGACATCACATGGCCCAGATGGCAGCCTAGGCGACTCATACTAGCCTGTCCCTTGCCGCCTGTGCATCCTCAGTTCTGTCTCTCTCCACAGTGCACAAACCACTTCATTTCTCCTTCTCACCCATTTCTCCACCACGTACCTGCTCATCATGGTGGCACCCACCTGCCTGGGGTGCAGGGGCCAGGAGGAGGACCTGTGTCACAATGTTAATAGATTTCTAACTTTGTATTATCACTTCCGTTTTGAACCCGTCTAACTAATTTGAACATAGATACATTTTGTGAATGAGATTCTCTGGTCTTGTGGGAAAAATTGACTAATTTTTATCTTGAAATCTGGGTGAAATTCTATGGAAAATCATCAAGGACCCTTATTTTTAAAACATTAATTTGATCTTCAGAGAGCAAAGTGCTTTGAATCTTTCTATTTCTTCTGGAGTCAGTTTTCATTTGGGATGTTTCCCCTCTAGAAATATTCCTGTTCATGTGGTCAACATTTGTAAAATCCATACCCTCAAATGTACCATGTTCATTGTTAAGGTCTGTCTACTCCCCTACATAGTGGGGAATTTGTTTCCTTGTATGTGTGGAAGACCTCTGTCTTGAACTCATATTTAATAGATGTTTTTGGTTGAAAATCCTCATGGATTAATTTGGTGTGAGTGTGTGTATGTACAAACACTCCCTCATGCAGTCGCGCGCGCACACAGCATTTATTCACTTATTGTATGTGCATGCGTGTGGAGACAACTTGAAGGCATTGATTCTCTCCCTCTGCCCATTGGGTCAGCAGGCTTGAGGGAAATGCCTTTGCCCACTGGCATATCTTATGGGCACCTAACTGAGTGTATTCCCTCTACAGAAGGTCTTCATTTGATTGTGCTGAGTTGAGAGTCAGGAGTCCCTACTGTCATGGGCCCACTTGACCCTGGCTCCTGCATCTCAGCTTCAGCTGCTCCATCCTATGATGGTTTGACCTTAGGATCCCGGGCTATGCCCTATCCCCATGGTCCTCTTTCCTGCCTGTATGTGTCCCGAGCTAACAACTTAGATATTCGGGATATTTTTTCTCACTTTCTGTGGCCCAGCCATGCATTTCCAGTTAGGTTTGGTGCAGGGCCTGGTTAGTCTGGGCATGGGCAAATGCTTTTTTGGGGTTTTAGTCCATGTTCTCACCTTCTGTCTGTACTCTTCTATAATCTCACGTGGTTTCAGGACCAGGTGATAAGAGTGACCCTTGTTATAGTCAAAAAATATTATTCCAGTTACTTGCTTATAAATTAATAAGTTAGGAGACACAGGAAGGTCAGCTGGTGGATCATCTCTGCTCTGGTGAATTCCCCCCCCCCCACTCCAGCTGGAGCCCTCCCCTCTATTTCTCAGGGTGCTTTGTGAGGTTTTGGCAAGTCCTCAATAAATATTTGCTGTTTGGCTGAGTCTAAACACTCCACTGTCTCCTAATCAGAATCTCTGATACATTCACTTTTGTTTGCTAAAGAAAAGCAGAAATTAAAAATTGGTAAATTATTCAGACTGGGGATTTTAATACGCCCAGAATTATGTTAAAGTAAGACTCTGGATATATGGGTTAAGGGGTAAGTGATTTTATTAAGTGGCATGGGTCTTTTTTATTCCGTTTTGTGAAATTTGGAAGGGATTCAGTTCTGTGATAAGACATTGTAGGCATCCTTTGCTGCTCCAGGTGGCAGAGAGATGCAAGGTTGCCCTCATGACCCCATCTTGGGTGGATCTGCCTGATTAGTACCAGCTTCTGAGAAGGGATACAGGGCCTATAATGTATTCCATCCAACAGAGTGCTGTAAGGAGATTATAGGACTGTGAATACACATTACAAGACTGAAGGATCAACACTGTGGACAGGTCCTTCCCCTGCTGACTTTGAAAACGCAAGTTGCCCTGTTGCAAGAGGCATGCAGGCCCATGTGGCAGGGAACTCACAGAGGCTTCTGGGCAGCTCCTAACAAGAGACTGAACCCCAATCTTTTTGCCACGGGAAAATCAATACCTGTTCCTTTCTCCAGTCAGGCCCCACCCCACCGCTGCCACTCACACACACAGAGAAAACCCCTTCTTGTCCATGCTTTAGTTGCAGAATTGAAATGAGAGTCAGCTGAGCTGCCATGGGGACTGTGGGATGAGAAGCTTTAGATGGGTCAGGTCCCTAAGTTTATGATACCGCCATTTGTAAGCAGGAGAGGCTCACAACAGAGGAGAGAAAAGCTGGGCATCTGCAGACAGCATGTCTGTGTTTGTCAGCCTTGTGCAGGGGGTGGAGGGGAAATTCCCATCTACTCTTTGTATTTAGCCTGCAGTTTCCGGATCAAAATCATGACTATCAAATTATAGGGCAAGAAAAGTGAAACTGGAGCCATGGATTATGGAAGAATGGGGGCCAGTGGGCAGCGAGTTCAGATCTCTAGAGCACCTCGTGCTGTATAAGCAGGAAAACATGGGACGACTGGACTGACAGGGGGGAGGGGGGCTCCCACTGCTGGGGAAACACAGCAGGAGGCTGTGATCCCCATAGGCTTCCCTCAGAGCTGGAGTCACTCATCTCATGCCCTCACACTTCTAGTGGGAGTAAAACATCTGTCTAAACACTCGAGAGATAAGATCTTCAAAAATAAAGATATTTGAAGATAGCGCACCCAGCACACCTTTCCACCTGCTGGCTTAATGTAATGTAGTCATTACAGCTGTAAGTGTTTCTAATAAAGTATGAAATGGCTTGTTTGCTTTGCTGCTTGTATGAACTCTCGTTTCTCTTTTTATGATATTGAAGCTGACATTTGCTCACCCTTTATCAGTGGGATATTTAATCAAGTCCAATCTGCAAGCAGCAAGGGGAATTCGTATTTTATTTAAAACAGAGGCCCCACACAAAAGGCCTGGGAAACAGGACAAAACCCGGGGAACAGGTGTAGCTGCCAGGGTTACATACACAAAAGGGGGCAAACTGTGAAGGAAAGGAGGCCTCAGCCATGGGGCAGGCGGCCACGGTGGCTCAGAAAAGTTGGGACTTGTCAAACAGGGTCTCAACACGTGGTTGGAAAATTTGCAAGGATTTCCCCTGAGCAAAGCAGTCATTTTTGTAAGCTGAATTTCCTCAGAGGTTTGTGAGTGCCTTTGGTGCACAGGTAAACTTGGTTCCTACTGGTCTCCTGCTGGGAAAACTTCAATGGCCCCCCAGAGAGAGTGAGATTAAGTTCTATCTAGTGGCTAAGGTGGTGGCAGGGGTGGGGAGGAAGAGGTACCCTTAATCCCTTGTAATCTCCTACCTCCAGTTCTCCTGTGGTGCTGAGTACCCAAATGATCCTTACCCTGCCTATGAAGCTTTGTATGAACTCTTTTCTAGTGCCCAAGCACACACCATACCAGAGGCCCACACTGTCCTGCTCCTATGACGCTGGTGCTAAGAAACTGTTTCTTGATACCAAGCTTGGTGTTCTGATCTCTAAAGTTTTGGGTTACATTTGAATGCACAATCACTCCTCTCTGGGCCTGGGACTGTGTGTTCGCCTTGGTTTCCTCCAAAGTTAGGGTTTCATTGGTACATTGCTCTATGTAGTATCATATCTACATATAGCAAGGCCTTTAATGTACTCTTGGGTAGATGAACGGCTTACTAAGTGGTAGAAGCTTTGCAGTTGGGGAGACTAGCAGGTGACTGCTAAGCTATTATGAGCTGTCTTTGTGTGTCTGTCTGGTTATCTGTCTCTGTCTCCCTGTCTCTTTGTCTCTGCCTGGTGTTGGGGGGTATGTGTGCATGTGTATGTGCATATGTGTGCACAATCATATGGAGGCCAAAGGTCAACCTTGAGAGTCATTCCTCAGGAACTGTCTGCCGTACTTTCTTGAAGCAGGGACTCTCACGGGAACCTGGGGTTCTAGGTTAGGCTGGCTGGCTGAGGAGACACAGGGATCCACCTGTCTCTTTGTTTCTAGGACCTGGATTATAAACAGGTACCATTATGTCTAGCTGCTGATGTACACGCTGGGATTAAATTTAAGTCCCCACACTTGCGTGGCAGGAAAATTACAGACCCTTACCTCAAGTGCTTTAAGTAGCTGCTTCCTTTCAGTCAGTTAAATACGTCATTCATTATTTCATTCCAGAAGCAGGTCCTTTAGTTGTGCTGATTGTCAGCAATTCTTGGTGTTCAGGCCTTGTAGAAGTCTGGCCAAGTCTTGCCTTCATCCTCCCAAGGCTTTATTCCCTCTCCCCCCACCCCCCGCGTTCAAGTTATCTCCACCTCGCTTTTCCTAAGGACAGCCGCCATATGGATTATGGACAACTCTAATGACCTTATGTCAACTTGATCACCATAAAGACCCACTTTCCATGGAAGGCCATATTAACAGGCACTGGGTGTTGAATTCATTTCAACTCAGAGCATTTGGTACATAGAGATCCTTTCTCTAGCCAAGCCTGACAGCCAGGTGTCATTTATTACTTTGACTTCCAGACCCCTGACCATCCGAACCAGCCAGGATGACAGAACCGAGCTTCTGATATGGTCCTCCCTGCACAGCACCCTCTCTAGTTCACCATCTGCTCTCATTCAACCTTTCTGAACCCCATACCGATGCTTACTCTTCTCTAGCGCTCTGAACCCATCTCCTATGGCCTGGGCACCATTCTGAGGAAGGCAGCCCTTGGTCTATTTCCATACTCTGTCCCCCGGCCGGTATGTCTTCTGGTCTCACCCAACTGCTGTTCTCAAAAGTCCAGCCTTCTGTGGGAGTCTTACCATTCTAAGTCCACATTCATCCAGGTCATGGCTTTCTCTGGAGACTCTTCTCACAAGTCTGTGTACACTCTGAGTTTCAGTCCCATATCAGTCACCCACATGATGGTAGTTCTACCGGGAATGGGTAGGAGCTTAGAGTTTCCTGAGGCCAGGACCAGGGTTTCAGCCAGTTCTAGGATCTCAGGTATCTAGTAAACCCTTGACTTTGAGGTGTGTCTGTCACCACATGAGACAGTTCTTCAGTGGGATGTGATGAGGCTACATAGAACATAAAGGCCCACAGAGGACCCTGCTGTCATTCAACTTATGCCACCTAGAAGTAGTGTGTCATAACAAGGTCCATGGCTCTTCCTAACTCTGTCCTTCCTAATGATTAGTGGAGTCCTGGACATGTTAGCATCCCACCTGAGTCCTGAGGGTTACCAAGAAGATAAAAGCCATGAAGTGATTTAAACCACAGAGGCATCTCTTCTTGAAGCCTGCATCTTGTTCCATTGTGCTCTTTTTTCTACATTAGAAGTTTTAGTTACACAGACTTCAAGAGGGACATCGGACACCAAAGATAAACACCTGTCCCCTCAGCTTTTTCACTGTGACTAGAAGACTGCCTCAAGTTATACACGGACAACAAAGATATTATAAATAAAAGTTAAAAATAACTTTTATTGCACATAAATATTCCTCTTGACTCCAAATAGCAGCTTCCCAAAGTTCCTCCTCACAGGCTGGTTCTGGGAGTTTATCTTCTTGCTTTGCCTCAATGCCAAGCCTGGACTCCAGTGGTTTGTGGAATCTATGAATCTATGTGCACAGGGGGACAGCAATCTAGTTGGAAAGCCACTTGGGTTCTCCAGGCATTTCTCATGGTGGTTTTCAATGATCAGACTAATCAGCACAGATTTGTTCAGATATGAATCAACCAGGAACTTGGCATGGGTGGGTGCACAGCTAACTTGAAATCTCATGTTTGGGTCTTTGTCCTTGAGTGTTGTTCCCTTGTCCCAGCAGGGGGAAACTTCAGCCTGGGCCAACCCTCGTGGCTGTAGGATCCTCCCTAGGACTGCCCATGATGGATTATCTGCCCAGTGTCCTGGGCTCCTCAGCTTGAGAACTATGATACTTGAGAGAATGGTCTATAACCTTTCTGAAAGCTCAGTCTGCTTGACTACGGTGCCTTGAACATGTGTTTGCTGTTTTTTTTTTCCATCAGGCAAAGACAACATCTTCACCCCTGTTCCATGTCCTGGCGTTGTGTTAGCTCCCCCTACCCCTCTGAGTGACAAACTACTCTCCAAATGATGCCAGTTGTAGGCTCTTTATTGGCTCAATCACCTGCCTCAGATTCCAGTCCATGGTGATAATTGTCCACTGAAAACTCACGGCCAGGAAGGGAGCTGACTGCTATAACATAGCTAGCCCTCCATCTGGAGGCTCAGAGGCAGCCAGAGACCCCATTCACTTCCTCACCACCATGTCACAGAGCAGTCATTAATCCTTCCTGCTTTTTCATGCAAACACTTGTAAACCTGCATCCCTCCCATCTTACACTTGTATAATTGATTTTTTAAAAACCCAAATGCAGGGCTTCTCACACATCCCTATTGAATTTTATTTGGTTTTGTGTCTCTCAACTTGGCTTGCTGTTAGTGAGCCCTCAACCGTAATCTAGCCTGAAAACAGACACACACCCCCGTGCTGCTTGGCCTATGAATTTTATATCTCAAGTGTCTGGAAATGATGCTTTAGGTCAGGTCAAGTGCAAAGTCTTGCAGCCAGCAGCACATCAGGGCTGTCTCCTAGGTGGATATAACCTCATTGATCAGTGCTGCTCAACCAGTTATGAGGCCGGGCCTCGGCTCTCATCCTATCTTGTTCATGTGAGTACAGAGCTGGGTCTTATCTGAATCTTTAAGACACCACCATGAGATTGGTGGAGCATTCGTGATAATTCCAATCTTATTCACGAGGGAGCAGATTTTTGCTTCACCTCTTTGAATTGGGGTATGTTGTGCTTTGTTTCCTCACTTGTAACGTGAATATAGTAACTGTCTTGTGTCTTCTCTTTCCTTGGTCAATGAAGCAAGACCAGCTCTCTCCCATCTCCATGGGCATGCTGGAGCAACACAGAGAAACTCATTTAAATCACAGCCCATGTGGGGAGATGGCTCAGTGGGTAAGGTAAAGTATGTTCCAGAGCTTTGCCCCCAAGAACCCATATAAATGCTAGTTGGGCAGGGGTCGTGGCCACTTGGAAATGCCAGCACTCAAGAGACAGACCAGCTAGCTAAACAAACCAAATGTTCTAGATTCAAATGAGAGACACTGCAGAGTATAGTCACTGAGGAAGACACTGGGCATCAACCTCTACCCTTCATATGTACAAATGCACATATACATGCATGCCCACATACAGTTAAGGAAGCATACATACTTGCACATATCCCACACAGATACATATGCCAACAAATAAGTAAATAAATAAATGTTTCAGTCAGAGTTCTCTAGAGGATAGAACCTGTGGGATGAAAAAATACATATGTACATACACACACACACATGTGTGTGTGAATGTGTGTGTGTGTTTATTAAGCCAGCCTTAAAATAGTAACAACAGCAAAATCACACCTGAGACACTGAGAACCCAGTAGTTAGTCACTCGAGTGGCCCTTGAGGCTCAAAGCCTCAACAGTTGGAGTAGTTCACGATATCTGTCTCTCACCGTTGGCAAACAACCAGTAGTTACTCAGTCCACAAGGCAGGGTGCCTTAGTAGTTCCAGTCTGGTGCCAGAAGCCCAAGAGATTTCTAGAGATTAACTGTTCCTTAGTCTACGCTGAAAGCCTAGAAATGCTGGTTCTACCATCAGCAACAGGTTCTGTAGCAGCAACAGAGCAAATCAACTCTGTGATATGAAGAAAGGTCAAGTCAAGTAACAGGCAAGCTGGTCTTCCTTCTGCCGTGTCCTTTTTATCTGAACTGATACCAGAAGGGGACACCCACAGGTGTAGCCGGCTTTCATACATTAATCAAGCAATCAGGACAGCTCTTCAGGTGACATTTCCTACATGGGTGATTCTAATTTGTGATAAGTTGACGCTTAAACCAACCAGACTAATAAAGCAATCATAGCCCATGCTCGATGGTTGCCCTAGAACACAATTCTTATCCACCTGATCTGAGATACCCTGGTTGTATCTCCTAAACTATGAGCACCCTGATTTAGGTCTCTGCTCTTTATCTTTCTTCCTTCCCTGAGCTCTTATTCTTGGAGCTTACTAAGTTATTGTGTACAGGTCCATAAAATGGAGAATGATGGCCCTATCTGCTAAAATTACACCTATAGGAAAGGGATCCATGGGTCACAATGTAGAGCCCACACGGCCTGCTTCAAGACAGCAAGGATTTGCACAGATGTTTTCCTTCTTTCAAGTACCCAGTGAGATTGCCTTGAGCTCCAGATGAGCAGAAACTGGGTTGTGACTTGCTGACCATCCTAATTCCGGGCTCAACTTTTACCACTCCACCATCCCTCCTTGGAGTGTGAACTATTCTTTCAGAATCAAGATGGTTCTGCCATTTCACCGTGGCAAACAGGAGAGAAGCGGACTACCAGGGCGTGTACCGATACATTCCAACATACTTCGAGGCAGTCATTGCTTCCCCTGTGTCTACCTGGAGTTTTCAGGACTTACTCTTTCTTCTACGGGGAATGTAACATCCTTGGGTATATCTAATGCACATTTCTGAGTCTCCATGATTTTTCTACATGGCTAGCAGTGCCCATGACTTCTAACTGTAGCTACTCTCAATCCTGGTTTGGGGCACATGTGGAGATGTGGAGACAGACCTGGAGTGTGACTTTCATGTCCTCATCCATCTTAACACAGATACGTATGTCCTTGGGGAGCCATGATGTTAGTGTGGCAGACACTAGCAAGTCCCACCCTTCTAGATAGCCCCGGGATACCTTTGAAAGTCTAACTATCTCCGGACCCCTTTCTCCAGCCTCATCTCCCATTTTACCGTGTGTAACTGGGTTGGAAGGCTTGGTCTTGGACAAAATCACCATACCTGGGGGACATTGTTGTCTTAGAGAATAATTATTATTATTTTTTTTTTTTTGGTTTTTCGAGACAGGGTTTCTCTGCAGCTTTAGAGCCTGTCCTGGAGCTAGCTCTTGTAGACCAGGCTGGTCTCGAACTCACAGAGATCCGCCTGCCTCTGCCTCCCGAGTGCTGGGATTAAAGGCGTGTGCCACCACCACCCGGCTCTTAGAGAATTACACATGATCTCACCTGTAGGCATAAGTAGGGTTGAAACTGCTGGGCCAGTGGTAACAGCTGAAGAATTCTGGACGTTAGGGTTGGAGCTGCCAATCATCTTGTGTATCAGCGGAGTAAAGAGAAGAAGTTCATGTCTCCTCTCAAGGTTGGTTGACCAGGAGCAGAGGTTTCTTTTCTTCCTATGTGCAGGTCTTCATGGAACTGTTTTTATGTCTCCCCTACATAAACAGGGACAATGATGTCAAAAGTAGTTGTGGTTGTTATAAGCAGTATTGGTGAGGAGCAACGTCCTGCAAGCACCATAGCTATTAAGCCAAACACTATTGACTTTCTTGGGGTGGTGTGATGTGAGACGAAATCAAGATCTCTCTGCTGCTCTCTGGTACCCTGAAGCCCTCAGCATCAAGCTGTGTGTCTAGGGAACTGTGATTGACAGCTCTTTGTCTTCCTTCTTCTTGGAAAACTCTAGGTAGTCACCACAGGCATATCTTACAGAGCCTCTACTGCTCAGCAGTCAGGGCTTCGTGGGAGCCAGGCATGACTAGCTTCCACAGAGCCATGCCTGGGCCTACCCAGAGAAGTCATATCTGGTGACCCTCTGAGCTTGGGTACAAGAACAAAGGCCTGGCCCTTTGCTCCTGATATAGAGCAGCTCTGCTCAGCAGTTTCCCCCCGGCTCCTTGCAGAGTTGGTGGGAATGTGGTCCTCTCTACCCAATGCCACTGCCTCTTCCTTCCTTCAGGTAGAGAGCCCCAGGGCACCCAGGGCACCCAGGGCATGCCCTTTACTCCTGTCCTAGTTTCTTTCACGTTGTTGTAGAGGAAAAAAAAAGCCCCGAATACAGCAAAACAGTAACTTGAAGGGAGAAAGGGATTAGTCATACATAGGTTTACATATTAGAGTCAAAGTGGGAACCCTAAGCAGCTAGTTAGTCAAGAGCAGAATAAAAAAGGAGAGGTGCCCACCTGTGCTCAAGTTACTTCCTCCTTTTTTACACAGTCCAGGACCCAAGTCCGGGGATTGGTGGTGACTTCTCTGGGTTGAATCTGCTCACATCAATCAACGTAACCAAGACAACCCCTCACAGATATGCCCCAGGCCAACCTGGTCTAGACAATCCCTCCCTGAGTCACCCTTCCCCAGGTGACTGTCGATTATATCAAGTTGACAGTTAAAACCAACCATCACACCTCATGGCTGGAGCTCACCTGGCCCTCACCCGACAGGTGACAGTGTAGAACCCTAGAGGTGCCTGTTCCAGGCTCAGACCTAGCTAGGTTCTGCTGCTTAACCGGGGCAGAATGCAAATGGAGGTGTCACCCAATGGGAGGTGGGCATCCTTGTGGATTGGCTGGCCTGAGCTGTGCCCAAGAAGAAACAGATGGCGCCCGGGGGAACTTTTTGTAACCATGGAGGAGTTTTATATCCAATGAGCCATTTCACCAGGGCTTAGTTCTGTCAGTTCTCACCAGGTTGCTCAGAGCGGGTTCCCCGGGCTGCAGACTGACAGCTCTATGCAGGGCTAGGAGCTTGAGTGCATCCATCACTCTGCTCTAGGGCCGCAGCTCCCAGAGGAAAAGAAGCATGGTTTCCAGAGTCTAGTCAGCCGCAACAGAGTACAGCTGAATATGGCGGCCCATGACTCTTGGAACCCTGCACAGACCCATGAGCGGATGGTGTTTGGAGGCTCGCCCTCTCATTTTGCTGGAGCTCTTTGCTGTCCATTTGTGGATGCTCCAACCATACTGCACAGCTTCCCCCTTGAGAGGTGTTGATGGAAGGGAGGGCTCGGATCACCGCACCTGTGGGCAGCATCCAGAGCTGCTCATTGGCATCTTCTTGGAAAAGGTTCCTTTAAATGTAAACCGAAATTTAGAGTTTGGGAGGGAATTCATGACTGGGGATGCTACGATGCTTACCACAGCTGAAGAGAAGTGGTTTGTGGATTATGTGATTTTCTGAATATCCTGTTATTTCTCCTTTCTGGTAGTAGGCTGAGGCCAGCTGGGCCAGCCTCTCTACTTCTCCACCTCCTCCTCTTTACTCTGGCATGACTTTTTGTGCCTGTTTGCCCTTGAAGCTTCCTCATATCCTCTGCATGGGTTCTTCCAGCCTCTCAGAGACCCAGGTTGCTCCCACACTAGAGGAACGGTCCAGTTTTGAGTCCCACGGCACTGGAGAGTGGTATCAACGCCACCGCTCTAAACATATAAGCCTGAAGCCTGCACTCCAATTGCTCCCCAAGAGGAAGGCGAGGAGAACTCAGTTCTGCCCTGCTCCTACTCTGCCTGGTGTGTGGGAGAGCATCTCAGACCAGAGGCCACTACAAATTTTAAAAGATCGGCTAGGTGCCCAATAGCAGTAATTTGCAAAAAAAAAAAAAAAAAAAATCTTTCCTAATTGGGTTTTCATGCTTTCCCAATTGTCACCAACTCCTAAAGGGCTAGTCAATGAGATGGCACTGTTTGGCTCTCCTGGTTGCTTTGATGATTATCAGTAAACTGTGCTATTTCAGATTTTAGAAGCTCCATGTGGTAATAATTTATTGTCCCTTCTTTTATATTCTCTTAAACTTGGCATGGCCTTGCCCCCTCCCCCTTTCAAACTTATATGAGACCATCAAACCACACTGAGGCACAGAGGGGAGGCTGCCCCTGTGTTCCACAGAAACGTCAATAACAGACCATCCTTTCGGCAAGGCACAAGAGGGTCCTAAGAGAATGTAGCCACTACGCTGATGGGGAGTACCAGTTGGCTGGGGGTAATTCTTCCACCAAGTGGGGTACATATTTTTCCCTGTAGATGGTATGAAATCCATTCCCTCTTTGGGGATGCAAGTAGCGTGGCCACTCTTGTGACATGGCAGTGATGCCCTTTCTAGGCTTGTGTAGTAAGGCACGGCTTATAGGCTCAGTTCAGTATCAAGGGGATTATCTGAAAGTTTGGGTAACCTAAACTTTTAGGAAACTTGGCCAATCATTATGAATATTAAAAAAGAAAGCCTCCAGTTCAGCTTGAAATTCTTTCTCTTTCTTTTTTTCTGAGACAGGGTTTCTCTGTATCACTTTGTTGCCTGCCCTGGAACTAGCTCTTATAGACCAGGCTGGCCACAAACAGCTTGAAATTCTTGATCTAAGATTTAGAAGATATATACTATATATCAGATATATACTATGTATATCAGAGACAGACTACAGAGCAGGTTCATTCATGATGCCCCAGGCCAGGGTTTTCTCACTGCTGCCATGTCCCTGATGATATTGCTCTGAATGCTTTCAGGTCTCTGAGGCCTCCAAAAGCACACAGTTTCTTTCAAATACTATCACGGTACCCGAATCAGCCAAGTAGACCCCATACTGGCTTGGGTTCAGGAAACCACATGGCCATGTCCCTAGGCCACAGGTCAGGTCCTTGGTTCATGCAAGCAGCCTGTTGCTGGCCTACACCCAGTGTCCAGCATGCAGAGTTGAGACTCTGTGACTTCCTTCTGCTAAATGCCAGACTCTCCAACTAGAAGTGAGAGCTACCAGAGCCCTACCTGTGCAGGATTTCTGCACTCTCCATTCCAGAACACTGGACAAGGCATGTAGAAGGTGACTGCCCAGGAAGCAAACTGTAGTGACCAGGACAGAGTGAGGGAGGCAAGAAGCCACATGTTACCCTTTACCATTCATTGCCTGCCCTGGTCCAGGGCAGGCCCTTGGAAATGACACAGTGGCTTCTGTGAGATTCCAAAGGCAGGAAATGAGGAGGGCGTTATCAGGGCCAAACATGACTTGACAGTCAGGGTGAAGTCACAAGGTAAGGAGAGGGCAGAAAAAGGTATTGCGTCAATCAGCCTTTGCAGGTGCAATGCTGAACTGTGTGTTGACTTAGCCAGGCTGTGGTACCCAGTGATGATGTCAGTGCTGCTCTCTGTGTTGCTGTCCAGGGACTTTGCACAGGATCAGTTGATGAGAGCGAAGGAGATTGCTTTCCCGCATGGATAGGTTCCATCAAACCCACTGACAACACTAACAGCGAAATCCTGTCTTCTCCAGGCCAGACAGACTAAGTCAAGATTTGTAAAGGTGCTCTACCTGGATTCCAGATAGCCAGGGTGCCCTGGTGACATCACTCATCTTTATTAGTGCATGAGCCAGCTACACACACGCGCACACACGCACACACGCGCACACACACGCGCGCGCGCACACACACACACACACACACACACACACACACACACACACACACACGCGCGGGTATTCCAAGTGCATCAGTTCTATCTATCCATATCGGGGTCTGTTCTAGCTACCCACTCTCTCAAGGTTACCAAAGTCTGAAGTAGCCTAATTCCCTTGGGAATGGCATAGTGTTTGTATATAATTTACACAGCCCTCCCTGAAGACCCTACTAATGGTGTCCAAGCTGTGGCCTGTGGGTTGCCCATGTCACAGGAAACATGTGAATGGGGCCCGTCACATAGACCACGACATCATTCCCAATGCCCAGCGTTTGGACACCCCTGAAACGCCATCTCTAAATGTGATGTCTAGAGACAATGACAAGACAGAAGGTTAGGTGTTCACAGTAAGCACTGATGCATTTTCCCCCAAATATTTTGAGCTACAGTTAGCTGAATCTGAGGTTTCACAATCCACCAATGTAGAAGTCAAACTGTAGATACAGTTGTCTGTCCAGCTGTCGCCTTTCCAGTGTCTAGACTCATGGAGGAGGCCGGCTTTTGGGGTCCTTGCGAGGGAGTGTCTGGACTAGGCTGACTGAAGTAGGAACTTGCTCTGAATGTGGGCAGCACCATCCCCTGGTCTGGGGTCCTGGAAGGAACAGAAAGCAGGAAACCAGCTGAACACCAGCTCTCTGCTTCCTGACTGAGGACACAGTGTGACTAACTGCCTCATGCTGTTGCTGTCAAGATTTGCCACCCTAATGGACGTGCCCTTTGAAGTGTGAGTCAAAGTAAACCCTTCCTTCCTTGAGTTGCTATTTTTTTTTTAGTCACAATAATGAGGAAAGTAACTAAGACAGCACCTGACTGGCCATGGACGTTTCTGCCCATCTCACGTCTACATGCTTGTTCAGGTCCATAGCTTTAGGACCGTTATCCACATGTACCTTCTGGTGGTACTTCAGTGGTACTCTGGTGGTACTCTCTAGAGTCCTGAATGACAGGTGAGGAATGGGAAAAAGGGCTCAGGGGACCATAGCCTTGTGGGGACTCAGTAAGCTAGTCAGTATTACCACCAGAGTAGATCTCACTTCTCCTGGGATCCTGCTTCAGAAGTGTTTTGCCGCCTACCAGAGCTGAGGAGAGGCATCTCAGATTTGGCTTCCCACTGCCCATCTGGCCTATGGACCAGTACATTCCCCAGTGAGCTGACCCAGTCCTGTCAGTCAGGCTCCAGTGGCGGGACTCCTGAGAGCGAAGTATGGGCCTCCATACCATTATTCCTGCACAACAGGAATGCCTTTGAACACCAGCCTCTCTCATGTGACCCTGGGACATTCTCCACAAGGATAGTATTAATAACGGGCAAGCCTACGAGAGGAATCTTTAACATGAGACGCTGGCAGCGTGACAGAACTGAACAACTCCCCTTTTGAAGAGCCCCACTGACTAACTGAGTCTGTCATGTTGCCCCTCAGTAACACAGAAGAGAGTCCTGCAGGCTCATGTGGAAGAAATTCAGAACGTTGAGGTTGCCAGCTAAGTACTGATCTTCAGAGAGAGCTTCAGCCTTTTGCTCTGACAGGCATGGAGGAGGAATTTCTATTCTAGCCACACCACAGTGGAGATGTGTGTGGTAATTGCGGTGGGTAATTACCGTGGGTTTCTTGAGAGAGCCACAAGGGTGGGAGGGTCTCAGAAAATCCCAGAAGAATGTATTCTGACTCTGGCCAAGTGAGGAGTGAGCAAACCGTGGGACCGTGCCCCAGGCCCTGTGTGCCTCCTGTGGAGTGTGAGCACACTGGTCACGAGGCTGGCATGCCCAGGGCTTCACTGTCCTCACTGGCAGAAGTAGAATATCCGCTAGCTCGTCAGAGGTTTATTGACTAGCCTCAACAACATGGGAGCTTGACTAGTGTTTCCTCTCACATTAATGACATGTTACTGAAGTCAGAAGAGATTATTGTCTAAGCCATGGCAACAATAAACTGTATTTTTAGGAAGGAAACGATAGTCTTTGAGTCCCAGGTATCATGGTGAAATTATTTACCTGAAGACTTGCTTCTGGTGTGTGGTGTCTAGTGTTGGGACACGCACAGCAGACATCCAAGGGTGCAGTCCTTGTTTGTGATGTCATCCTGGTCTTCTGTGACACTGTAGGGCACATAGATATTCTGCTGGGAAACAGTGGCTGTCTGGACATGGCCTCTCAGGGATGTGAAGGGTTTCTGACCATTGCGATTCACAAACCTCTGCAGGGAACTCAGCTATCACACTATAAATAAACAGCTCAAGGGGCTGGTGGTATGGATAGTGAGTAAAGGAACCTGGTGCCAAGCTCGACAACCCGGGTTCAGTCCCTGGGACCCAGGTAGTACAAAAAGAGAACTGCTTCCCTTGGGTTGTCTTCTGATCGCCACATGCACATGATAACATTGGATCTTACACAACTCCCAAATACACAGGAATAGACAGATAGAGAGAGAGAGAGAGAGAGAGAGAGAGAGAGAGAGAGAGAGAGAGAGAGAGAGAATGAAATAGAAGAATTAAAAAGTTCCAAGAAACGACAGATGCTGAAGATCAGGCAGAGAGGGTTTATTTATTAATCAGGCAGCACCTCCCTTTGGAGACAAGGTATTACCCTGCCCGTCTACATCTTAGGTCTGCACCCGTTTCTACCTCCATCCATACCCTCCATTATCCTATCCATCTCCATTCCTTCTCCATTCATACCCACATCATTTTCTCAACCCTATCCCTGTCTCCATTGCCATTCGTATAACACACTGCCCCATCTCTGTCTTCGCTCATATCTACATCATATTTCCATTCATCTCTGCCTGTGCTCATATCCATATTATATTCCTAACACACCCCATCTTCCCATCACACCTATATCTTCACCCCTTTCCCATCACATCTTATTTTCTTGCCTTCTCAGGTGTCACACCTAGGTCTATTTCCACTGCTAATCCACACACAGCCAAGCATGTTTGCACATTGTGACTTATGTCCACGATTTGTTACACTTGCACACATATTGTCATTGTCACAAGTCCAATCGACAAGGTGCACATGCACACGCTAGGGAATTTACAGTCAAATAAACCAGGGAGCCTCTGGCATCTTTGCAAATGTCCTTTGGTTATCAGCCCCTCCTCCCACCCCAGAACCCAGTGGTTCCTTTTCTTTAGTTTACTGATCTGTAAGATCAAGACGGCTTCATTTTGTCACCACAAATGTTAGAGCCCCTCCCTCAAGATAGCCAAGGGAGTAGCGTTCTCTGTCAGAATTGGCAGAATGTATGTGAACTTTCAAACCATCTCCGCAACGCCCCCTGTGTTTCCTCTCTGCTTAGCTGTGTCCAGATCTGTTGCTTCCACTCTGCCACTGTCCTTAGCTCTGTTCCGGGGATCTCAGTAGGTGTTTTGTACACTCTCTTTGAAAGCTACCTTGGGACGTTGGCTCTTTCCTCCTCCCTCTGAGAGAACACACACAGACATCATATTAGCAGCTGGCTTCAAGTTTCACCTAGGTAGTCTCCAGAAGGTGACATTTTTTTCTATCAACCATAACTTGTTCTTAGAATATCGTGTTATTTTTGAGACCCCACCCATAGCTTCTCACTGGCCCTGTACAGAACTGACTCACCCAGCAGAGATAAATGCATTCATCACCAGAAATAGATTTAATAAAGAGTTGGGTGTTTTCTTGTTCTGAATTTTAACCAGGAGGGGTCTTTATAGTCTGGGTAGATCAATGCTTTTATTTTTTTTTAAAGCCGATTTTCTTGGAGGTTAAGCGATCACAGTTAATTTAAGAATGGCTTAATTTTTATCTTTGGAAATGTATAAACATGATGAAAACCCAAATGCATAATGAATTGAGCGTCAACTCTCCTTTGCCCCACCCTGTGCCTCTCTCCGTGGGAGGTCACACAAAGACTCATGAGTGATAACTAAACACCCAAGATGCAACTCTGTGAGCTGGCTCAGTGGGATGAGTGGCTCTCTTCTGATGTCTGATACTGACATGGCCTGAGAACTATGCATGCTATAGAGCTTTTCATTGAGGAAGAGAAAGGGACCACTAAGGAATTAGAACGTGTGGCTTAAAATGTATAGGGGGAAAGGTTATAATAGGTTCTGCCTGCGAGAGTGGCTGGTCACTGAATCCAGCAGGTTCTCCAGGAACTGAAAGTCACCCTGGGCCACTGCAGGGGCACTGTCCTCTTTCTTGAGTCATCTCTAAATGCCCCAGGCCAAACTGTACTGTTGATGAGCTGCTAGGGGAGTTAGCCAGCCTTCGTAATGAGATCTGATTGTCTCCAGAGGTCCCCGGGAACCTAAGAATTTCTTCTCCGCAAGAGACAAAAGTCTCCTTGTTCACCAGAGATGGTTTTGTGTGCCTTGAGGTCCATCTTAACTGAGGAATTCCTCTTCTTTTTCTTTGTGGGTAGTCGTAAGAAGTGTCAAAAACATTTGACTAGGGTTGAGGGCCACTTCGTGCCTCAAAATGCTGTGGTTTCTTCATGGAGAAACCACATACAAGAAAGAAAAGCTTAGCAAGGGACTGTTAGTTAAAACCCCCAGGGCCCGCCCTCTGATATTTCTCCTTTGCAGATTCTCATTTTTCCCTCCATGTTTCCACAAATATGCAAAAAATCTTGGCAAGGAAAACCCCACCACTCAAACATGTATTGTATCCAACAACATCAAGAATTACTTGAGTGTTTTTGTTGTTTTAATTTTAGGGCCTGTGGTTGGTTATTTCATGTGAACTAGAGATAAAAATCTCTCTGTGGCTTAGCTGAGAGGATGTTTTAAGAGTTAAGAGTTTAAAAAAAAATAAACAAGAGACTTTGATATGAGCCATCACAGCCAAGCTTCCCACACTCTTCTGAATCCATTACTCTTTCACATTTGCCATTTTTGCCAGTTGGACACTGGATCCACTTGACCCTGCCTGGGCTCGGAAGACCAAAGGTACCCCTGCTACACACTTCCATGATGTCCACAGGCATGAAAGTATTTCAGTTCCTGTGATAAAAGAACAAGGTTTTTGTCTAGAGTAGTCCTAGCCCCCTGAGAGCAACATGGTACTTTGATTTCTCATGACTCCATGCCCTGTGCACACTCTGTGGTGTGTTAGTGGACTTGGCAATAATGCGTGGAGACTTTTGAGCTAGGGAGAGTGGCAGAATTTGTTATAGAAAAGAGTTTAGGACACTGTACTGTATTCATAAAGTTAAAATGATTGCACATCACATACCATACACACATATGCAGATCACACACACCACACACACACACACACACATACACACACACACACACACGCACACACACACTGGTAGTTTGAATGCAATTGGCCACTATAAGCTCATAGGGAGTGGCTCTATTAAAAGGTGTGGCTTTGTGGGAGTCTGTATGGCCTTGTTGAAGGAAGTGTGTCACTGTGGGCAGACATTGTGGTTTCATATGCTCAAACTACTCCCAGTGTCTCAGTTTACTTCTTATTACCTGTGGATCAAGTTCTAGAAGTCTCAGCTCCTTCTCAAGCACCCTGTCTGCCTGAATGCTGCCCTACCACACACCATGATGATAATGGACTGAACCTCTAAACTTTGAGCCACCCAATCAAATGTTTTTCTGTATAAGACTTGCCATGGTCATGAGGTTTCTTCACAGCAGTAGAAATCCTAACAAACACACAGCATATAGAGAAAAATGGAAATATATTTTTTCCTAGACTGGGTAGATGACTCAGTTGGTAAAGGTGCTTGCTGCCAAAGCCTGTGGATCTGAGTTCAAGCAAGCCCCAGAATCCACATGATGAAAGGAGGGAGTCAGCTGCCAAAAGCTGTCTGCCAGCCTTCACCCATGTGCTTTGACTTTGGGCCTTCCAGCTACCAAGACTGTCCACTAAATGTATCTGTTTTCTCCATAGATCCTGAAGCTGGAGTGTTTTCCTGTAGTATAAACTGATCATGCATACTGAGAAATGGTAGACTGGCTGAGTCCACCGGGTAAGAGACTGGTATCCCTCATCAGAACATCTCATGAACCGCAAATGCTGTCCTGACTTGGAGACGGTTGGTGGGTGGAAGGGGATTCAAGAAGACACTGATAGAGGTGAGTGTGACTAAGGAGTTTATTATTAGAGCTGTTAATGCCACAGACAGACAGACAGACAGACAGACAGACAGACAGACAGACAGAAATAGTTGGCAGGGACTCCAAGAAGAGTTTAGGCTCTTTTCTCTGAGACAGACAGCATGGCAGAGTCTCTGAGGAAAGGGCTTGACTGAGGAGGGAGCCTCTCCTCACAACTTTCTGAGGGCGAGGAGATTCACAGCAAGATCCCACAGTCAGGCTCTCTGATTCCCAGGCAGGAAGCAAGGAAGCTGGCGGGCAGCAGGGTATGTGGCGGCCATTTTGCTGTAAACCACTTCCCAGGTGAGAGACCCTGGCACTTAAAAGTTTGTTAGTTGGCATCTCACACATAGGTCTCTGTGCAGTACCTGTAAGAGGAGGTTACTGCAGATAACATGGCCTGAGCAGAGATGGGGTTTTAACTTGGCATTTCTACAAGGATTGGTAGCACCAGGATACATGGGCAGGCTGGCCCAGGTTCTGGATGGTTGTGAGCATCTTCATGTGGGAGAAAAAAGAGGTGGGGCACTCAGTATTTGACAAAGGATACTTTCCCATGCATGGTCTCCTTGCTTTTTACCCTCTCCCCTGTACATGCAAATACATACATATATACACAAACAAACATATACACAGACACACATATACATACACAGACACACACATAGACACACACATATATATACACATATACATAGACACACGTATGCACACACATAGGCACATACACACACACACATATATATATACATATGCATGGATGCATATGCAAACATGCATGTATACACACACATATAAACATATACATGAACATAGACACACACGCATGGCCTGCTGGGAGGTAGCTTTGGATTGAGTGCTTTGTTTCTCCTCAGAGGTGAGTGACGAAACTGAGTTTTAAGAGTTCCCAAAGAGCTGGCTTTCCTGGCATAGGCAACAGCTATGCTCTCTAGCACCAGGACAGTCTTCACATGTCCATAATCATCCACTGTGCACCAGCACTCCTTGCTCTTTCAATCTGGAGCTCTCTGCAGTTCCCTCTAACAGGCAGGTTGTCGTCTGCCTGGTCTGACAGTCTGGAATAGCACGGGGAAGGGAGCTAGAGCAAGAAGAGCCTCTCCAGACTGCTGTGGATCACAGCTGTGGGGTGGTAGAGGGCCTTTTCAGAGCGCCCCAGATCCTGTGTGAATGTGGGGAGGATGGAGGACCTCTTGCTCTTTTGCGGTTCAGATTCCCCTCTGTGCCAAACCCTGACAACAGAACACACTTATTTCCCAACTAGCCACACAATTTCCTAGGCTCGAGAGACTTCATTTTGCCCACAGGTATTTGCTGAGCACATCCCTGCCAGCATTGTGTGGGGTGTGGGATGGATGGAGGGGTCTCTGCCTCCTGGGAGATAAGAGACCAAGACAAAGGCAAAGTGAGCTGGACGCTTGTGAGTGGAGCCCTCAGGAGTGCAGGCTGGGAGGAAAGAAGGCAGGACACTGAGTACCATAGACTCAAACAGCATCCTTCCGGTAAAGGGGAGGGGATGCTCAAGCCTGCCTATCTCCTTTCCAAAGTAACTAGGCACATCCAGCCAGAAATGGGTACATGGCTGTCTCTTTGCCATACAGGAACTGTTTTGTATTCAAAGGGGATGTCTTGGGTGCTTTATGTTGGAAATGATATTGTATTCAAAAGTGTGAAGTTTAAAAACTAACCGAGTTTCTAAAGCACAATAAGGCAAGGGTTCAGTTACACAGAGATATGGAAAAACTAAGGGCGGGAAGTGAAGGTGTCGTGAGTTTGAGGAATGCTTCTGTAGGATGCATTGGGTTTGGGGTGGAAGGAGAGGGTGTGACATTTCAGCAGGGTCCTGGGAGAAGTGTTATACCCAGATCTGCAAAGTCCCCCCAAATCAACAAGGACTGAGTCCCATATGTAAAAGCAAAGAGCCTTTATTTTATACAAGTTTGCTGTTGGAGGGAGGTTGCTTGTTCATCCAGGCCACCTGGCTAGCTTAGCCGGGAAATAATCACACAGAAACTGTATTAATTAAGTCACTGCTTGGCCCATTAGCTCCAGCTCCTTATTGGCTAACTCTTACATCTTAATTGAACCCATTTCTGTTACTCTGTGTATCACCACGAGGTCATTGTCTACCAGCAAAGTTTCAGCAAGTCTATCTCTGGTGGCAGATCCATGGCGTCTCTGACTCTGCCCTTCTTTCTCCCAGTATTCAGTCCAGTCCTCTCCGCCTATCTAAGTTCTGCCCTATCAACAGGTCAAGGCAGTTTCTTTATTCATTATTGGTAGTCACAGCACACAGAGGGGTCTCCCACATCAGTCTGCAAACTCAGTCTCTCTCTGTGTCCAACATATTGGAATAATTGGAGAGCCCTGAGATCAGGTAGAGTTTGGTTTTTATAGTAGTAAAGTGGTGGGGAGGGGTAAGGGATTCTAAGATTCACGACCCCTGATTGGCTGTCATTTGTCTAGGGGTGTCCTGGTGAGTGTGCTGGAAGGTGATCCTATCTATGAGGGTAGGAATGTTAGGCATTTCCTTTGGATGGTTTGTTCTTGGGCGGTGCTTGGGTAATCTCCGTTTGTGGTTCTTCCTGCAACCAGGTATTGCCTCGGGGCAAACTACTGAGACTCAGGCCTCCATTAAGCTTGTCATGGCTGGGCCCACCACTAGCAGGTGCTAAGTTGGAAGAACTTCCTTTGGGCGGTCTGTTTCTATTAAGCTGATTGTGACTGGCTCCTACAATGAGCAGGGTGAGGAGTGAGGAGCTGCTTTAGAGAGGTGAGTGGGAGAAACACAAATCTGAAAGTCCACATGCAGCCAGAAGCTTCCTTGCATCTCTGCAGAGCTAAAGACCAACCTGCATGTGGGGAAATGGGATGTGTCGGATTCAGGACAGGGACAGGGGTTCAAGAGGACACTTAGAGTACCAGGGACTAAAGCGTTAACTAGGAGCCATGGGCATGACAGAGCAGCACTATCTTGGTGGGCTCTATAAGGCAGAGAAGAGAGAAAGAACCTCCTCTTATACTTTGGCCGCATAGAGTATAATTGGTGGTCTCCTTGACGAAGCAGATCCCCAGCAAGAATTTAAAGCCAGACTCTCTGAGTCCCAGGCAGGGAAAGGGTGGGGAGCAGGGTGTGTGTGTGGCAGAGCCAGTATATCATTTTCTGTAAACCAGCTCCCAGGTAAGAAATCCTAATAAGGGGGTGTCCATTAGTAAGGGACTCTCAGACGATGTCCCAGTATGGTGCCTGTGATTATCTGGGAAAGGGAGAGAGACCACCTGAGCTGCAGCTGGATTCAGCGTTGACTTCTTTCAAACATTAACTGCACTCTATAGTCTGGGTTTTGATGGTGGAGAGAAGGGAGTCTCTTCAGGGTGCTTGGTGGCCCTGGATATTGAAAGGGGCTGAGGTCCTCAGGAGAATGCCAATGCCATGTCAGTGGTAGGTAGACTGTATGAGCAAACTCTAGCTACTGTAATAAGTTAGCATGACCTAGATGGCCCAAGACAGTAAAACTCTATCTTCTTGCAGTTAGAGGCCAGAAGCAGAATCAGATCTAGTAGAGGAGGTTCCCCTGCCTCTTCCAGCCCCTAGTAGTTCCTGGCATTCTTTGGTTTGTGACCAATATCACTCCTGCTTCTTCCTGTGTTGTCACAAAACTCTAGGTCCCTGGGCCTCTGTGTCCATTCCTCAGTCCAGGTTGGCTTCACTTTGATATTGACTAATTACACACACATGCAGACCCTCATTCCCAAATCAGGAAACTTTCTGATCTCCCACTGTGTTGTAGAATTCAGTCCTCTGAGCAAAACAGCCTCCACCATCAACAGATCACGTGACAGAAGGAATGATGACGTGGGGAAAGGATCATGAGACCCTTCCCTGAGAATCCAGACTCTCTTCCCCGCCTTTTGAATGTGATTCAGTCCTAATGGAAATTGGGGGGAGGGGTGTCAGGGAAGGGCTAAATTAGATAGGCTGGGGAAGGTTAACTGGAGGTGGGGGCAGGGCTTTCCATATACAGCTATGGAGAAGCCATCATCCACACAGGGTATGAAGTCCAATATGACTGGTTTAGACTAGCTCATCTTTCGGTCAGTAACCCCTAACTCGTGTTCTGTCAGTCCAACAAAGTTATTCATTTGCCTTAGGTGTACCCTAAATCCCACACCATCACACAAGACCCAGAATGTGAGCAGGACCTATGAGTACATCCTAAACTCCGTGGCACAGGTGAAGGGACACACAGATACAACCAAGGACCCTGAGCAGCCGCTGTGAAGTTAGTCATCAGAGGAATCTTTAGAAGAGCCCCCAGTGTTCCTGAGGAAAGGGGCTGGGACCGCCTGTGGAAAGAGGCTGCCTCGAGGAGTGGAGAGCCCGAAGAAGTCATCATCCAGTCATGGTGAGCTAGACAGCGCCTCTCAAGCTCCAAGAGAATATGGCCTAGCCACTGTCACCTGGGCTTCTGTGCCACGGACTCTGCTGGGTCAGGCAGGGATTTCCAATCATGGAAACAGTGGGATACTGGCTGTGTCTTGTTAAACCTGGGAAGGAGGTCCCTGAGGGGTTTGTGGCAACAGGAAATGAGCATGCCATCTCTGAGTGTGTTCATTCAAGCAAGGTGATTGGGACAGAAAGCCACTACGGCCCCTGTTCCCCTTGAGACCTCAGGGAAGAGCCAAACACCAGCAGGCACTCTGGTAAGGTGACCCTCATACATGGAGGGAGGAAGTGAAGGTGAAGTGACAGGTAAGCCTGAGTTACTAGATACTATGAACAAGACTGTGCCGAGCCATTCTCTGGGGCAGGAAGAAGAGGGCTGGCAAGCTGGGATTTGGAGAGGATGAGCCTAGCTTCATATACTGAGATAGAAAGATCTACAAGCCACTGGACAGGCAGTCACAGGTCATCATGAAGAGTTCAAGACCAGAGATGGTTAACAAACAATTGTCTTTGGTGAGACTCTGCTTCCTTCAGGCACGGTCTGGATTAGAGACACTGACTTGGTTAAGTCCTGAGCCCTCCTGTGTAGGTGTGATTTTTCTGTTCTGCCAGCCAGCTCTCAAATAACCATGCAGAGACTTATTATTAATTCTAAAAGCTCAGCTCAATCACTTAAACTTGTTACTACTTAGTTCTTATAACTTATATTAACCCTTATTTCTCATCTAAGTTCTGCCACGTGGCTCAGTCCCTTTTCTCAGTATGGCTTGTGCATCTTGCTTCTCTCTGCATATCCTGGCAACTTAGCCCTTTTGCATCCCTGTGCTCTCTCCCTGACCACAAGGCCCACCTAACCTCTTCTTCCTTAGCTATTGACCGTTTAGCTCTTTATTAACCCAATGAGAGGCACACATTTTTACAGTGTATAAAGGTTGTTCCACAACACTCTGGGCACTGACTAAGTGCCAGAGGGCATCCTGTCACCAGGTGTCTGTCTGGACCTCCGAGGGGAGGATTTCATCCTGAGTACAGCTTTTTATGAGATGGTGAAGAGAGTCGCAGAGCAGATGAGACCATGGAGAGATAATGTTCCCCCTCTAACTATTATATGTCCATGCATTGATAAATGAACCCATCTGTTTTACAATTCCAAGGGGAAGGAACTAAATATCACTGACCCAGCACCCTGACCTGGACTTGCTCTGTACTCCAGACCAAGGAACATCACGGGGCATACTGGGGTCTTGAGTTTACTTCTTCCTGTGCATCTCAGCCCTTGGCTCTTGACTCAGAAACGTCATAGAAAGCTGCCCGAGGCTTTTCAGGTGGTTCTGAACCATTGCTAATCAGGGGTGAGGTTGCCTCTTATAGACCAGCCACACCTTGGAGTGGCAGGGAGGTCAGATTGCAAATCTACATCTCCAGGCTTCATAACATCCCTAACATTCTAAGAAGGATCAAATACAGGGTTGTAGCTACTGTGTGTACACACACACAGAGGTACCTCTAGGTGTCTGCAGGGTATTGGTCCTGGGACTCTGAAGATGCCAGACCTGCAGATGCTCAAGTCCCACCTATAAAAAAATCCCCTACAACCTGTCACACCCCTGATATGTCTTAAACCAGGAGTGATCAACCCATGCTTGTGACTGCATGGCCTCTCAACAGAAAACTGTCAACTTACTCGAAATATTATGAAATGTTTATGTGTATGATCTTTTCAATTTATTTTTATTTTTACTTTTTGGTCAACTCACTTCTGAGGTTGAGTGTGAACTTTGAAGAAGAAAATGAAGCCCTGGGATGCCCTGTGAGGTAGCAGGTTGGGCACCTTGCTTTCAGGTATCTTCCCACCAGCTGTCAGAGTTAAGGTGAAGTAAATAATACTAAATGGGGGCTGCTCCTCTGCTGTTTAGATAGTAAAGGCAAGGAAACAAGTCTATACGTTCAGGGCAACTGTAATTTGTTTTTTTCCTATAATATCTTCCCTCCTGGGTGGTTGAATCGGAAGACTGAAATATGCAGATTCAGGTCGGCCTTTGTGCATGGCTGTAGAGGATCACCTTTCATGGGTGTGAAACAGTACAGCCCACTGCGGATGTTACCATCCCCTAGGCAGGAGTTCCTTAACTGCAAGAACAGGAAAATTGAGCTGAACCCAAGCAAGCAAACAAGGAAGACAGAAGTCCATTCCTTCTGCCTGCTCTTCACAGCTGTTGCCATGTGACCAGCTGTTGCCATGTGACCAGCTGCTGAAGCGCCTGTGGTCGTGATTTCCCACCACAGCAATGCACCGTGGCCTGGAATCGTGAAACAAACCCGTCCTCCCCATGTTCCTTGTCAGGGTGTTTTATCACCGCCACGGACCTGAAACGGGAATGAGCGAACAGAGTTTTCTTCAATTACGCGCAAATGCCAAGTGTCTCCATCAGAGGACGATCCCAACTGTTGTCAGAATGCACTGGAATAACATGATTAGGCAGAAGCACGTGGGGAGGCGGACAGAGATAGCCTAATAGAGATGAAGCATGCTCGCACCAATTCAGAGACAGACATGGATCACGGCAGCAGGTTCGCATCACCCCAAACTCCAGCTCAGCAGCTGTGGATGTAGCAATTACAGCTCCCACAGTTCCAGCCAACAACTGTGAGTTCACCCAGCTCTGGCACACCTAGCACCTTGTGCCTTCCAGAAAGTTTCCCGATTCCAATATATGCTTTGCGTGTAAATGTGACCATGTCTGGATTTCAGAACATCAAGGGGGAAATGTTTGCATATTTAAAAAAAGAAAGCAAATGAATTTATGAAATAAATGACTGGAATCTGAAGTCCCTGCAATGTCATTAGGATTATTCAGATTTTGAATCACCGCATACAGGAATTCCATCACAGCCCACTGCATGCATAAACACTTGTTTGCACATGCTGTGCAGGGTAGCATGCCCTTACACCTTATTTGATTAAGCCCACAGTGAAGTTCTTGCCAGGCCTTATTCTCTCAGCGCATTATCTGTGGCCATCAGAGAACACTTCTTGTGTCTATCTTGGGGACAGTTCAAGTACCCACACGCCGTGCAGGGAGCAGGTGTGACTGTTGTGTCCAGAAGGGGATTTCCCAAGCTGTGAACATTTCCCATGCCATCCTTGGATTTCCCAGAATGCACCACGCCATCCTCCTTTTTTGGCATGGGCTTTCCATGTGAATCAGAGCTAGGAATATGCAGACTTTCTATCACGCAATACTCTGTTGTGCCTGTTTGCAAATTCAAGCGCTGTTTTAAAAGTGTGCGCCTGGGGTCTCGAGTGTAGTGGGCTGAGCTGGTAAAAATAATAATAATAATATTCAGCTCAGCACTTTGGCAAAGAGTACTCTTACGAGGCCGACTCATTTATTTACCTTCCCAGCTGGAAAAGACACATGGAGGTACGCAGCCAAGAAGAGGAGGAACAAATGGGGAGCGGGGAGCAGGGTTTGGCTCCCGCTATATTGATTTTGGCAAAAATGCCACATGAAAAATTATGCCTCAGATAAAAATAAATTATAATCTACAAGTATTTGAATGAGAAGGGTTCCCTGTGAGAACTTAATAAATGAATGCTAATTCAGTTACCAATTTGTAGCCGTGAAACATAACCAGTCACGTTATTCCGTGTAGCTTGTTTTGGAAAAGATTGCATAACCCATAGAGCCATCCTTCACAAAGTGCATAAAAGTGTCGGCATATATATAATTTATACAGCGTATGTTAGTTATGGTCTGTTTAATAGTATTTAATGCTGTCGCATGACATCATTCTTTCATTTACCCATTGGAAAAAAAATAAAAAGACCAATCAAAGGCACTTTATAGTGTAAGAAATATGCTTATTGAATTTGATAAAAATTGTAGGAGACAATAAACAGATTCGCTGGGGGAGGTATCTTTTTAAAGATTTTTGAAGAGTTACTGTGGCGGGCGGAGTACGTGCAGTATTTACACTGCAGTTATTTTAATCATAATTTACTTAGGATGTGTGTGTTATCTAATAAGCTGTTAATGTGCCTTCAGCAATTCATTTTGCCGACAGCACAGTAAATTGCTGCATAGCCTTGGCCCTTTATTAGTAGTAATGATTAAATCCAGTTTTAGTTGTACTTACTACATTCTCTCCGCTGCCTACAGGGCATCCCTATGGGGTGGGGGGGGAGAGAGAAATCGACGCCTCTATCCTTAATCTGTCCATCTTTTAACCAAAAATGTCTTCTGTGCATCTTCAGCAGAATATATCCCACCTCTGTCTACAGGCTTGTGTGTGTGTGTGTGTGTGTGTGTGTGTGTGTGCTACATGGAGTGGTTAAGGTGCTGTAGGACTAAGAGAGCAGGACTAAGCGTTTTAAAATGTTGTATTGAGTGAAATATAACCATGCTCAGCTCATAAAAACACTGGATTAAGAGAAAACCTTCCCTCTGTTATTGTGAGTGTGTGTGTGTGTGGGGGGGGGTGCATGTGGAGGCCAGAGACAAGTTCATGTGTCATTCCTCAGCTACTGTCCACCTTGTGTTTTTGAAGCAGCATCTCTTATTGGACCAGAGATCCCTAGTTAGACTTGGTCAGAGAGTCACAGAGATCTGTGGGTGGTCCTCAGTGCTTAGATACAAGCCTGTACCACCACACCTGGCTTAATACCTTCTTTTGCCACTCTCTGTGTGTGCATGTGCACATGCACATGTGTATGTTTGTGTTTGTGTGCATGTGCATGTAAGTGTGTATCTCTGTGTGTGTGTGTGTGTGTGTGTGTGTGTGCATATGTAAAATCCTATAAGAAGCCATTCCAGTATCCTTCTTTGTTGCTGTGATAGCACACTAAGCAAAATCTACTTGGGAAAGGAAAGATGAACTCCATCATGAAGAGAAGCATTGCAGGAACTCAAGGCAGGAACCTGGAGGCAGGAACTGAGACAGCGGCTTTACTGCTTTACTGACTTGTTCTGCATGGCTTGTTCAATCTGCTTTCTTACAACACCCAGGATCACCTGCCTAGGGATAGTACCACCCACCATGGGCCAGGCCCTCCCAAATTAATCATCAAATGTCTCTCAGGCTTACCTACAGGCCAGTTTGATAGAGGCAAATGAAGGGTCCTCTCTTCTCAAATACGTATAGATTTGTGTCAAGCTGACAAAAGCTAACCAGCACAGAAGCCAAGGATTGACATCGGATATGGGGCCAGAATATCCTCCGATGTCAAGTCTGTGGGGGAATGCTCCTAGGGTGTGACTGTTCGTCAACACTGCAAAGCCAGCAGGGCACACACAGTTTCTATGAGATGGGACCTAGAAACTGAAGTCTCAAACTCTCGTGTTTCACAGACTCTGTCTTCTTCCAGTTCCAGGAACAGTGCATCTGCAATATCCAGGCTCTGGGGCCACACATTTGCCAAGAACAAAGTGTCTTGGAACCTCATTTCATCTCCAACTGGGGGTCCTTTCCTCTAAGCTTGGTTTCTATCCACACGTCTATACTTGGCCTTCAACTGTTGGGTGGGTATTGTGAAAAAAGCCCCACCAAGACTGAAGGAGTGTTTCAGGGCTTTCCAAGGGCTTCCTCACTGCCTTCACAGACCACCTGGGGGGCACTTTGCCTATGTCTTAGGTTCCAAAGATAGCACCCCATTTGAGGTGGGAACAGGGGTGTCTGCAAGTTCCACCCCATTCTCTCAGCCTGCCTGGATGGTAGCCCTATAGACCATCGGGGTCCAAGGTGACCTCTGGACTTGTCCACAGCCTATCATGGGCCCTTGGTCCTTTGATCCTCCAGCAGCTTCTCCCACATCTCTGTCTACCTTGTCTTGTGTCTATCCTCCTCTTCTTCCTTATCCAGGCTGAGTGAGCATTTTGCACCTGCTTAGGGCTCCCCAATTCTAGGTAAGTTTCCTCTGCCCTATTTCTCACCGTGGCTACCCCCACCTTCTCCCGCCCTCCCTCCTTTCTCTACAATCCAGATGTTCCAGAACTAAATGTCATTCCTGTTGGGTCCTGCTGAGTGCAAATTTGGAAATGTGGGCTAATGGGGGATCCTGAGTTAATGGCTTCCCCGCCCATGTAACACTCGGCAGAGCTTTTTAGACACACTACTTAGCCTAAAGGAGGATAAGGAGGGTGCATTTTCTTGTTCAGAGTCAGCCTGTGGGGTGGGGGTCAGAGTTCATTAAGAAGGCCTTTCAACGTCATGGGGGTGTGGTGGCCCATCTGTACCATCAGTGAAAGGGCTGCAGAGAGAGATTTTTCTTTTACCCCCAAAATCTCCCACTTCTTTCTCATCTTATATGGCTCCATGCACAAGGCATAAGGCCAGAGCATCATCAAGTGCCCGCATTCTCATGATGGTAAGTTTGAACATCAGCGTCTACTTTCCAGTCTGATCCTGAGCCTGCCTGGCTTGTGCTCTTAGGGAAAAGGAATCTAATGCTTCCTCTCATTGCAGAGTGGTGGCAGTGCCAGCTTCCTGGGATACTGCAGAGAGGAATCTGGGGGCGCACTGCTGGCACATTAGCAGAGTAGACCAGAGCCTATGTGGTGTCCTCGTATGGCTTCAGTCACTGGAGAGATGACCCGTAAGGCAGAAATCTAGAAGGAGCCTCAAAAAGGCTCTTCTTTTGTCTAAACACTGTCCAGTGTAGGGTTGTCTTCCTGGCTATGTGGCTGACTCCAGGAAGTGACCTGGACTTTGCTAGGGGGTCAGAAAGTACCAAACTCCAAAGAGAAGCTAGAGAAGGTAATGAAGATTAGGGCCTGGGCTTGACTAGGCCTGGGTAGCTTTGTCTCGGTCTCTGTTACCTTTATTTTCTCTTGGTGGTGGTGTGGGGGCTTCCCCTTGATGCTGCTTCTAAAATACAACACACAACCTCTACAGGAACTGCAAAGTCTCATGAGGCAATTCTGTTTTTTGTTTGTTTGTTTTTGTTTGTTTGTTTGGATACATTGCCTGGATAGTTACCAAATCTACCTGCTAGCTCTGAGGAGGGCCTTAAGCAGACTCATCACAGACGGTGGGACTGAGTGAGTCTGAGAGGCAGGGTCTTTGCTGCTGCCACTCAGCATCCTCTCTGTAGCCAGAACACCACCCTACACCTTTGAACTGGAAATCCCACAGCTTACTGAAACCCCCAAATAGAACCGGAGCTTCCTGGCATTTCCAAAGATCTTTCCTGTTCACCCACACGGACCTGGGGAATGATTACTTTTCTAAGTGTGTGGTCACAACTTAGACCCGATTAATAGCTGGAGGTCTGGAGATCTCTTTGCTGTCTCAGCCTTTTCCCTATGCTTCCTCTGGCTCAGGCCCAGGTTGGTCGCTGATTTCATAGACTTCATGAGTAGTAAAAAGATAGCTTTTTATTTTTTTATTACCTCTCCTGGTTAAATTGATCTCTTTTCCTCAGAGACTTCTAGAAATAGGTAGCTTATGAAAACAGGCTAAACAGTGGCTGTTGGGGATGAAATCGGAGTGGAAAGAGGTAATCCCTCCCGGAAAGCCACGGAGCAGCAGGAAGTGTTCCAGCACGCGAGGTTCATAGGAACTTCAAATACGTTCTCATCTTTTTTACCTGGTCTTAGAAGTCAAAAATGTTGTTTGACAGATTTTTTTTCCCTGCCCATGTTTTTTTAATTTTCCCTCTAAACAAAAGCATATGATATATTTTGGTAGGGCCGTCTGTCATCAGATGTTTAATTTCCCGTGGTTCATCCTAAATTGTTCCTATTAGCCAATCCCTAGTGCAGTGATTCATCTAAAACAAAGCCATTTCCCGGAGGCCCCCACAGCATTTCTGCTCAGCTCTCTGGCCGGGTGAACAAATGTACCTGCTACTCCAGAAGGGAGACAAGGCCACCCAAACCATCTTTGTGACATAGGACTCCAGTGTCGCTTTGGATAACAGTCTGCAAACAGCGTTCCCTAAAGAAAGGGGAGGGGGGATCTTGTTCCCCAATGTTGGAAGGTAGACAACTAGCAGGGTGTTTTTAATTACCCGGATGCTCAAGCAATGAGTGGAGTCAGCTGACAGTTGCCTTCAATATGCAGACTACAAATTATTAGTGCATGAAAATGGCTTCCAAGTTCTGTGGCTGGGTCTAGTAATTTTGGATATTTTCCATGCTATTACTGCCTGCTCCATATACCTTTACTGGTTCTTTTTGAGATTAGCTTAATGGCATTCTGCAGAGAGGGACTGCCTACTGAGAGGAGTGCTTGCCTGGGAAGATGGACCGAGTCCCCACTGAGAGGCACTGATTTGGCACAGAGAGATGCCTTAGCATTAATTTACTCGAGTATCACATTATTCAAAACAAATAACGGAAGGCTTTTGAGGAGTCAGAGTCAATATTTGCATTCAACATTTTGGGTCTATTAATACATATCCCAGGTTGAGAAGGGCTGGGGCCTTGCCATATTGTGCCAAGCCAGTCATACATCCTGTGCTGCTACAGGTATTTCCCTTCAGGCATTAAATGTTGTTTCCCTGCCCTGAAATGTCTCTCAGTCCCCATTACGCTTCTCCAGTGAGCCCATCATTCCCTTGCAGCTCCACTTAGTGGGTGTGTGATGTCCTTGTCCTGCTAGCAGCCTCTTGCAGGCAGTGGGATTTCTCTGTGGAGACCGATTCCTTGGGGATGCAGACTTGGAAACTGGAGCTCTATGTAATCCCAGGGAGACTCGAAAACATGTCAAGGTCATGCTGCTCACAAAGCTGTTGTCACCCAGGAGGCCGATCAGAGCAAACTGAATCTCCAGGATCCCCACAGAGGACTCACTAGAACTCCCGACTCTGCCGTGCCTGGATCGACATTTATCCATTGCTCCCGTGTGGGGACTCGCTGTGACATAGATAAGTATCTGTCAAAGGTCCACATGTTCAGACTTGATCTCCAGGGTGGATCTGTTGCTATTAAGAGGCAGGGCCTTATTAGGAGGTCTTTATGCCATTAGGGGTGTGCCCGGGAAGGTAGCTATGATACCCTTCTTGTTCTCTTTTGCTGCCCACATAATAAGATGAGCTGGTTTTCTCCACTATCAAGTGTTGCCTCTCCATGGGCCGAAAACAGTGGGACTTGCTGCTCCTGCCCTGGAACATGCACAGCCTTTTCTCTTCAAATGCACACCATCTAGAGTACTTTGTTATAGTGACTGGAACCAATGTGCAGAACACAGACTACCCTCAGGAGCGAGTAAGAGACCATGGGACAGTCTGACCTGGACGGGGGGGGGGGGGGCCTCTGTGGCACTCACTGCTCAGCTTGCTCCACTCTGTAACCATGTACACTTGTCGTCCTGGAGCAATGTGACCCAGGGGTGTTATGCCACTTCACTACTCTCTGGGGCCATTGGTGGGGGTACCCGACTCTTTGGCACTCGGTGGTCTCTGAATGTCTATAACTAAACCATTCTGAGATTATGCAAGGGGCAGAGTCAATGCAAATTCCCCCTTTAATTCTCTCCTCCTCTCTATTCAGCATCATGCAAGGACCAAGAGTCCTAGAGAGGAAAGAGAAAGCAGTGTTAATTCTATGAAGGGCTCTCCAGTCCCCCTTCATAAAGACAGGCCAATTTCCATTTGAAAAGCTTGGTTGTTAATGAGCCCTATTCTTTTAGCCTATCACCCCACAAGCAACCAGGCTGCTTTGAAGTCAACACAGTCTATTCTGGGTGAAATAAACCCCTCAGAACAAAGGGCAGCTCAAGTGCAGACCTGCAGAGGCTAATGGCAGAAGCCCATGCTTGGCCTCACTGCAGAGCTGCTGGCCTCCCCAGGGGACGGTGGTCTTGACCTTTAGGACTCTCCTTGAGCAGGCAGGATCCTAGTCTGCTCTTGTAGATCCCCCAAGCAGAGCTGTTTATTGGTTTAAAAAAAAATGCCCTCACTCCTTTTCTCCAGGTGTTCAAGAGCCCCAGGTGAGAGTATTTTTTTTGGGGGGGGGGGGGGGCTGATCAAATTTTCCTTTCTTCAAATATCTTTTATTCATGGGGAAAATAACATGGTTATATATTTAGTGGGCCAGTAATGTTGGCTGCAGTTGAAATAAACACTTTCTGCCTATAATTTTGGCAAATTGGGACTGGGAGGTAGTTCAGTTGTTAAAGTTCTTGCCTCACAAGCCTGGGGACCCGAGTGCCACCTCCAGAACCCATGAAGCAATGTTTGATGTGGTGGCATGTGTTTGTAATCCCAGTGTGGATGAGGAGGAGACAGAGGAGCGACTGAAACTCATTGGCAGTTAGCCTAGGAGCACTTGGTGAACTCTAAATCAATGAGGGTGGGCTGTTTCTGACCTACACACACATACACACATGCATACACACACACAATGTACCCATGCATACACAGAAACAACACACATTTCCCCATACACATCTATAAATTACACACAGAAACACACACACACACAATGTACCTGTGCATGCACAGAAGCAACACACACACACACACACACACACACACACAGAAACAGCATGCACACACATGCACCTAAGCACACACAGAAACAACACACACATGTGCCCATGCACATCAATAAATCACACACACACACACACACACACACACACACACACACCTGTCAGCAAATCACAGGATAGAAGGCCATGGAGAAAAGAGTGTGTGCCTGTCCAGCTGTCTTCTTTGGTTAGGCGGATTTTGACTTCAGGTATTAACTAACGTGGTGTGAATCTCACTTCCACTGTACTTCAATATCCAGGCTTCTCTGAACACAGGGGAGCAGAAAGAGAGTGGGGTGCCCCCTACTCTGAGCAAGAAGGAATTTCCTCTGCTCCAGCCCCTGCCTCGGTTGCTGCCAGATTGGCTTAAAAACCTGTACACAGCCAACAGCCACTCACCCACTTCTGGTACAATCAGATGGTCCCCAGGAAGGCAGGAAGGGATTGGAAAACCCATTTGTGCAGCATCTTTTAATTGGTGCTAAAAATTAAACTCAGGTTTTTCAGTTACCCAGCTCCCTTACATTCTATGCTGAAGAGAAATATTCATAACTCTAATAACAATGAGAGGGAGAGATAAACTATGCAGAAACAGTGTGTGTCGATCACAAAGGAGGACCAAACATGAAATACCAGGAACTTGGATGTCACAAGCTATCCGTTACCAGTGGGGAAAAAATGCTGCTCTTTATAATGTAGGAAAAGTCTGAAATTTCCTTAATAGACAGGAAAAAAAAGTGTGTTCTCATTGACCCAGAAAACTGTGTGTGCTGGTATTAGTCCATCACCAAGAAATTCTACCCTGTCTCTTACAATCATGAACACTGACTTGTCTCCAACGGTGATCATGCCTATCAGCTCTTCTTCTCGCAACTGTGTTCCAGGCTTCTAGCTCCAGAAATATGTGGTCTCAGGCAGCAATACCACCGTTCCTTTCCAGCTTCAGTGAGCACGGTCTGCCTCTAAGGCCTCTGTGTGTCTGCTGCTGTGAAGACTCCACATGCCTCTCTCCTACTTTCTGCACCCTGGATTATCCCCTTTCCTTCAAGGGTGGAAAAGTGAAGAAATTTCTACCAAGAACTCTGCCCTTTCTGGTCCTTCTAGGACTTGAATTTGTTGCTTTTCTTTGGGTCCTTCCCCATGGGCCCACTCACTCACTGCCCTGGTATGGAGAAGCCCTGTTCACAGGTGAGTTTTGCTGTCTGACAAACTTCATATGAATGAAACCCTGTATTATCTACTGCTTTTGCTTTTGCCTCTGGCTTCTTTAGCTCCATAACATTTCTTTGAGGTTTTCCTACGTCATATGTAAGGATAATGTCCATCTTTAAATTACTGTGGAATAGTTTATTGTCTGAAAAATTCCAGCTATGCATTTTTGTTGGTGGACACCTGCGGTTTTCATATTTATTTATTTACTATTACAACTTTTCCTGCCAAGCTAATTTTCTCCCTGTCCTCTGGTGAATATGTGGGTGCGAGAGGGGGATTCCTGGGTCATAGAGTGTATGAATGGGTGTAACTGGACAAGCAGCTACATTGTCTCTAGCAAGTGGGGACAGGAACTGCTTGCTTCAGGTCTTGTTTGTACTTAGAATTGACAGTGCTTCCTCCTACTCTGACTAACAGTAGTGCCTATGGTTTTATTCTGTGATTCTCTTGGGACTAACTGGACAGAGCATCCCTTGGGCTACTGTACTGACCTCCGTTTCAGTCATTTCTCTATCGTGCCTACTGAATAGCCCATCTAAGACATACTCTCTGCACAACAGTTAATAGATTGTCAGTGTACTGGGATTTTGAATCAACTGGGGGGACATCTCTGGGTGTGTCTAGGAGGGAGTTTCCAGAGAGGGTCACCTGAGGAGGAAAGGTTCACCTTGAACGTGGAACACAAACACATCATGTGAGTTGGAAGTAAGAAAGGAAGCTGAAGCCCTCCGTTCCATCTCCCCCTGCTTCCTGACAGTGTGACCAGCTGCCTCCCGCTCCTACTGACACTCGAGCTGATGGTAGTACCCTCCAACTGTGAGTCAGATTCCTGAAGTCCTGTCTATCAATTGTCTTGTCGCAGCAGTGAGGATACTAAGTGACACACTGTTTCTATTCTTCACTGTTTGCTTCGCTTTTAATTTCTCTCTTGCAGTTTTCACCACTATCAAAGGCACTCCTTTTAATACACTTATTAGCTGTTGGGTTAAACATACCTCAGTGGTTTGGTTTTCTTTAGTGTTCACAAGTGTTTTCTTAATTAAGTTAAAATTTTGTGGTAATTGTAGATTCATATGCAATTATATGGAAAAAACCCACAGGAAAATGTTGGCTACCCTTCACTTAGTGTTCTATAAGCAACAACATGTTTTGAAACTATTGTGTACAGCAAAGATTTGGGATCATTACATTAAATAAAACCAGAGACAACAACAACAAGCTACTGTACGTTCTCTCCTATCTGGGAGCCAAATGTGGTCTGCCAAAATGGAGAAGAGTGGCCACCAAAGATTGGGAAGGGAGGTAGAGGGGAAGAGGAGATTGGAAATGGACATACACATAGTCAGATTCAGCTCTGGTGTTCACAACAGACTATTTTACATCGTGTGAAGATAAAGGAGGAGCAGGAGGGCTCCACCTAGAAAGAATTATCAAAGTGAGGAAACCACTAATAACCATGATGTATTCATGAATACTGTGTGCCTGAATTGAAATACGACTCTGAGCCCGTCAGTATGTACAATTGATGTGCGTGAGTAAATTGCAAACTGGACGCAATGCAGAGATAGCCAAGATCCCTTTAATCAAGGATCCTTCTCGGTGATCTTCAGCAGCCACACTCACTTACCCTGTACCCTGTTCCCCCATCCTTGGTGACTCACAATTCTTTTCCACTTCTGTAAGTCTGTCCTCCAGAAGCATTGAACTCATGGCAAGCTTTCTGCCTCAGCCTCCTAGGCACTGGGATTATGGATCTGAGTAGCTATCATCACTCACCCATATTGCTTTTGAGATGCTTTTTTTTTTTTTTTAACTTGCTTAAATGTAAGTGAATGGTCTGACAACAAACTTTAAATGGAGTGGACGCTGAGTGGCAAACTTCATTTTTCCCTCATCTCATTGTACCCCAACACGTTTCTGCAATGGTTGTCTTACTCCATCTCTAACAGGCATTACATTTAACACAAAAGTATATGGACACACAGCACATAGGTCATAGGACATACAGCTATGCATTTGTGATTTCACATAGCTGATTTTGTTCTGAGCCTTGTTCACATTGTCAGATAAACATTAAAACTGGTTTGTCAGTTTCATGTCCAAAGCCCTCCTGACAGTCTGAGACTCAGATTTCCTCAGCCCTGCAGAGACTGCAGGATTGACCCGCTGAGTAGACTTGCTGTGTGTGGCGTAGGTGTCCACCTTTCCCGCCCTCTGTCACCTCACTGCAGGATGCCGCACTGATATTTGGGCAGATTACTAATCTCTCAGTAGATTTATCAACAGATTTATTTATTTATTTATCTCAACATATTTATTCTATTTATGATTTTTTTTAGTGATACTCCAATTAGATCCTCAGAAATTAATTTTTCGGTTGTTTTTAATGTACAGAGTGCAGTATTAGTTTCCACACGCTAACCTGAAGCACGATTAATAAAAGATCAGAGACAGATATTGGGGTTCAACTTGAAGATCCCAAAAGCAAAGCAGCCAGCCTCTGGCTTTTACCTCGACCTCAGTCTGAAATGGTGATTCCCGCCTCCAGGAATCTCAGAATAGAGACTGTCTCCTTCCATTTTATAATCCTCTCTAGGGCTGGGATTAAAGGTGTGCACCACTGGGAGTAAAGGCATACACTGATCGGTTTCTATAGCAACTAATGTAGCTACTGGGCTTTAAGGTGTGTGTTACCACTGCCTGGTCTGTAAAGCTGACTAGTGGGGCTGTTTTACCCTCTAATCTTCAAGCAATCTTTATTTATTAAGATATAAACAAAATGCTGATACACTAACCCTGAATCTTTAACAAATTGAATTATCAAATCTAATTAGTTCATAAGATTTTCTCAGTATATAATTATGTTGCCTGAAAAATGGTTTTGCTTTTCCCTTCCTATCTTTATTTTTCTTGCCTTATTACAGTGTCTAGGGTGTCTAGTTCAGTACTGCAGTGATAATGATAATGTTAAATGTTTTTGTCTTTTTCCTAACATCAGATGTTAGGTTTCAATATTTTATCAATAAGCACAATCTTTGCTCTGTATGTATGCATTCTTTATCTAATTAAATTAATTAAATAAGCCCCTTCCACTTTGTTGGATTTTTATGATAAGTTAATATTGATTATTATTGAATTCCCTTTCTGCTTCTACAACAATCATTTCAGGTTTTGCATTGATCTTATAAATGGGATCAATTATGCTTTCTGATTTTCAAATTCTAGACAAAACTTGAGCTTCTACAACACCACATAGGGGGTTGTCATCTATGCTGCTGTTTAGTGTCGGTGGATAAAATGGGAATGTGCACGATCTTCTGCTGTGTATTCTCACCCTGTGACTGTCTCAAAGGGAAGTGCATCCTATTGGCTTTGGTGACACACACTTGTAATTCTAGCACCTGAACGGCTGAGACAGGAGGATTGGTGAGGGTCTGAGGCTAGCCTGTACAACACAGTGTGGATCAGGTCATCCTGGGCTAAATAAAGAGTGGGACCCTATAATTGAATTAATAAATTAATCAGCCACAATTAATTATTATGACTAATAATAATTATTATGATCATAATTAATAATGGACTTATTAATCATAATTAACCAATTAATTAATCTTTCAACAAAAAAGCTAAATACTTTATCACTGAGATATCAATTGCCACTTTTGCCCATAAATTTAATTTAAATCCTTACTTTAAAGAAACAACTGACAGGTGGTGTGTGTGTGTGTATGTGTGTGTATGTATGTGTGTGTGTTTGTGTGTGTGTGTGCGTATTTTAAGACACACTCTCACATCACCCAGGCTGGTCTCAAACTTGCTATGTAATTCCGGATAATCTTGAATTCCTCACTCTCCTGCCTCCACCTTCCAATGCTGGGATTACAAATGTGTACCACACTTGCTTTCTGTGGGGCGGGGTGGAACGCAGGACTTCTTTACACGCTGGGCAAGCGCTCTACCAACTGAGTGGCTTCCCCAGCCAGACCATTTATACTCATGCCAAACCTTTTCTCTAAAGACAGATTGAACCAGCCCGTCATTTCAAGGGAAAAAAAAAACACTAAGAATATTTTTCTCGCCAGTGATAGAGCACAAATATTTAAGCCAAATTAAAAATTCTGAAAACCTTTCACTTAGTACCTAGTAATTTGTGCTGCTGGTTTGCTGGGAGCCCAGGATTCCCTGGTTCACTAGGATGTTGTTATTCACATTGGAGTTTGCCCACACAAATTGTCCCAATCCACCATTGGCTTGTTAGTGTCCTAGGACTTTATATTTTTATGATGATGACATAGGTAGAGTTATTGGTGAATGCTATAAATAATGTATAAAGATATGCTGGCCTTGGAAAGACCTACACAACTTGGTTAACTCGTCTCGTGCTGATGAACCATTGTATGTCTTGAAACTCATCCATGAAAGAGAGGCCCCTTCGGTGAGTCAGAATGGCCAATTTGTTATTTACCATGGATGAAAGAAGTTATGTTTTTTGAAAATGGCCTGCTAGGCCTTCTATCTAGCTAGGCACTTTTGAGATAGGTCTTTCTGAGACTTAGGGGGAGCTGCGGCTTTCTATCCTTCAGCTGTCTGTACAGCAGCCTCCTTCCCTTCTGCTGCCCCCTTGGGTGAGTTTCTCCTTAGCGGGGTGCTTTCTGGGAGATACTTTTGGGATGGCTTCTCTTAGAGGTTTCTTGTCTGTTCCCTCAGTAACTCTGTTCCTCATTTTCTTTACTTTTCTGACTTTGAAATAGTCAGAGGTTATCACTATGGCTCCCTTGCTTTGTCTTCCATATTCCTAACCCATTTTGTGGCTGACCATTTTGAATGGACCTCCACCTTCTCGCAGGTTCATCCTGCCTAGGTTTGGAGGGCAGTGTGTGGAATGTGAGCTACCCACATTTAACAGGTACAACCTTTAAATGTGGCTCCTGACCTGAGCTCCCAGTCCACAAACCCAGCCCTGGTCAGACTGATCACCCAGCCAGGGCAACCTCCACAAAGCACCCGCACAGTGCCAGGGCAGCTCGTTCCAGAGAGTCCCCTGGGTGCCAGTACCACATGGTTACAGTTCAGAAACTTCATCTGCCAGATTTCTGTCTAGTAAGGAAGGGTTTACATGGTTCCCCAACAGAGACACAAAAACCCTTTTCTTTTCACAATTACATGTCTCTGTGAAGTTGGACTTTCTATACTTCAGTGAGAAAGATTCCCGAAAGACACAGCTGTGAACCTGAGAGTCCAACTGTCTCAAATTAAGTTAACTATCATAGAAATTTTAAGAATGTGGAACAATGTTGCCATTTTCCCCAGCTTGTAATGAAAATGTAATTATTTCTCTTAAAAACGATGTTACTTATGCTGACTTGGGACATATTTGTTACTGTTATTTCAATAAAAAAATCTTTAAAAGCTTAAGTTTAGATTAGGGTATGTCAAACAAGGAGAGATGTCACTGACATAAATGTAAGTTTTTTGAATCTTTAGTAAAATTTGCACCATTAAAACCTCTACCCAGAGATCAAAATATTTTAGTAATTTGGGCTTAGATAATAACTTTTCTGGTTTTTATCTTCCTGAGCTCCATGCATATACATTCAAGTCTGTAGATTCTTTCTAGGCATTACCTTGAAATTTTTGACAAATCTTATTTTTTATTGGTTACATATCCATTGTACACAGCTAAAAGCTTTATAAAGATATTTATGTCCAAACGTACCGCGTAATTAGACCATATTCACCTAGAGCATCTTCCCCTTGTCCCTCTGGCTACTCTCCTGTCCTCACTCCTTCCCTGGTCCTGTTAATTTCCTTACTTTCTTTGAAGCTTCCTTCTGTTTTCATGTCTTGTGTGTGTGTGTCTATGTATAAGTTAGAAACCCCAAATGAGGACATATATTCAATGTTTTCTTTCTTAGGATTGATTTTATTGTTTAATATATAATAACCAGTTATATCCATTTTCTAGCAAATGACATGGTTGTATTCTTCTTTATGGTGAAAAAATTCCTATTGTGTATATATTCCATATTTTCGTTATGTGTCCATCTGTTTACGGGGCACTAGGCTGATTCCATAACTTGGCAGCTGTAAATAGTGATGTTTTTCACATGGGTTTGCAAGAACTTCTGTGGAATGCTGAATCCTTCAGGCATATAGGTTTGGAGAAGTACAGCTGTGTCATATACTAGACCTGTTAATAGTTTTGTTTGTTTTTGTTCTGGAACCTCCATATTGACTTCCACAGAGGCTGGATCTATTGGCTTTCTCTTTGGCAGTGAATAAAATATTCCTTTTCCTCACAAGCCTTCGCTGTTGTTAGTTTCTTACTGATAATCTTCTCTATAGCTTGAGATGGAATATCAATGAAGTCTTCGTTTTCATGACCCTGTCGCGGATGTTGAACATTTCCCCATGTCTTTATTGGCCATTCATCTTTCATCTTTTGAAGATTTCTGCAAGCCCTAGCCTCACTTACTGACTGGTTGTTTGGTTTGGGAATATTTGATCTTCAGGGTTCTTTATATGTGTCAGATGTGACTCTTCTGTCAAGTTCACACATAGCAAAGATCCTTGTTTCCTTCTGTGGCCATCTCTTCCCTTAATAGTTTTCTATTCTGAAATCCTATTAATTTTATGCAAACCCATCTATCAGTTTTTGGTATCATATCATTCATTGATCCTTAGAGATTTTGGAGAAAATCCTTCCCCATGCCCAGGTCTTGGGGAGTTTTCTGACGTTTTCCTCAGAGTTCCTGGTCTTCTACTCACGTCTTTGATCAGTTTCTAGTTTGCTTGAGTAAATGAGAGGAGAGAGGAGAGATCCAGAGCTAGTTTTACTCATCTGTATGCGGATGCCCAGTTTTCCCAGCTGTTTGTTGAGAAGGCTGTCTTCCCCAGTCTATGCTTTGGGGATTTTTGTCAAAAGTCAGGAGGTGGCTGTGGTTTAATTCTGACTCTTCTACTCCATTTGTTCATCTATCAGGCCTGTTTTATGATCGTGCTATGCTGTTCACGTTACTGTGGCTCTGTAGTATAATTTGAGGTCAGTACTGCTTTGGCTATTTTGGATCTTTAAATTAAAAAATATTGCTGTGTGTGTTTATGTGTGAATGTTTGGACTCACGTGTGCCTTGGTGCAGATATGGACATCAGAGGGCAATTTTGTTGAGTCTGTTCTCTCCTTTTGCTTTATACGAGTTCTGGATAGGAAGTCAGGCATGTACTAAGTGCTTTTACCCACTGACTCATCTTTCTGGCCTTCAGTTTTGTTCTTATTGAAACAAGCACCATTTGTCATATGGGTAAAACCCATGTAGTTAAGATTTTCAAAAGTTAATTTAAAATATAATGTGTGGGGGCTGTAGAGAGACGGTTCATCGGTTAAGAACACTTGTTGTTCTTGCAGAAAACCCCAATTCAATTCCCAGCAACCACAAGCAGCTCAAAACCATCTATAATTCCAGGTGCAGTGGATCTGATGACTTTTTATGGCCTTCTTAGGCATCACATGTGTGTGTGTGTGGGACATATATACACATGGAGCCAACACACCCATGCACATAAAATAAATCTTTAAAAAAAGACAATATTAGAGACAGGCATGGTGCAATACACTTGTAATTCAAATAACGAGGAGACCGAAATAGGAGGATTATGAGTTTGAGGCTAGACTGGGTTTCATAATGAAACCCTGTATGAAAAGAGTAAGCATAAAAAGATAACATTCACCGCTGGTCTTTTCAGTAGAATGTTTGTTCCATTTATATTTGACGTAACCTTTTGTAAAGGGATTATATTTGACATTTTACTCTTTGTTTCTATTTATTTCTTCTTGTGACATGAAGTAATTTCATTATTAGTAGTAGTTAAACTTAAGATTATTGCTGAGATGATCCCAATCTGGTTGGCTTGCATATTATTGGCTCATCAGGGTGAACTTCACAAGAGTTCATTCATTCTCATTTCTCCATCCAATAGTGTCAAAGTACTTTAACTAGTTATATACCTGTCTCACCTTGTATGGTATTGTCCCTTTCAATTTTAATTTTATTCAAATATTATGGCTGTTTTGAGCAACCATTGCTCCATCAGGTTCATGTCCACTCTTACTTTTTCTGGCCTCAGATTTTTCTTGTGTTATTGTAAGCCAGCTTGGAACTACTTTCTTTATGCCAGAATAATTAATTTGCTCTACTTTCTCTGTCTCTTTCTTTCTCTTTCTTTAATTAAACAATTTGGTGTGTGCTGTGTATGATAAATGCACATGTGTACGTGTGTATGTGTATGTGTGTGTGTGTGTGTGTGTGTGTGTGTGTGTGTTTACACATTCAGGTGTACTTGTACCTGTGGGTATATGTGGTGAATCTCTTCTCCACACTATCATCATCATCATCATCATCATCATCATCATCATCATCATCATCATAGAAATCCAGTCCCATTGCCCCTGATGCTCACTGTTTCAGTGATGTTGGCTGGCCATCAAGCTCTCAGGATTCCCTTTTGGTGCTAGGATTGCAAATGAGTGCTTTCCTGAGGATAGAAGTTACAAAATAATCCCACACTAGCTCAGAATTGCATATAATAAAGGGTTATTTATTTAGGGGTAGACTCACAGATTTCAGTCCTCTGCATGAACGGGGAACAGGAACAGAATTCAGAAGCCAGGTGAAAGAGAGCACGCTTGCTTTACATTGGCATTTATAGTGGGCTGGTATCTTAAAGGCTACTGCCTGGAGGAATTCTTATGGCACTTTCCATGACCTTTTTTTCTCATTTTTTAAAATAGTTTTACCCTGTATAACAGTCCCAGATGTCCTGGAACTTGCTTTTATAGACCAGTCTGACCTCGAGCTTACAGAGATCTGCCTGCCTCCGCCTCCCAAGTGCTGGGATCAAAGACTTGCACCACCCTGCCTGACTCATCATGTCTAACTTTTAAGTGGGTGCTGCCATCTGAGCTCAGGTCCTCATGCTTGTGCAGCAGGAAACTCATCTATTGAGGTCTGTGTAGCTACGTGGGTGTATGTTTGTATATGTGCATATGCATATACATTTGTGCACATACCTGTATATGCATGTGTGAATATGCATGTGCCTGTGCAATGTTTTTACACATGTATATGTGCTTGTGCCTGTGCATATGTGTGTATTTTTATGTATGTGTGCATGTATATGAGTTTGTGTGCCTGTGCAGTGTGTACATAGTGTGTACATGTGTGTGTGTTTGATCATGGCTACTTCTGTTTCTCAGCCCTTTCTCTTTCTTTCCTTTTCAGTGATTTTCAACTGAAGCAGCTTTTGGATTTTCTCTTCATCTGGGTCTGTAGAGCATCAAGATGGCCTTCTGTCAGATGGAATGTTCTCTGCTGATATGGCTTCTGATGGCATTTTCGTCATATATTCTTCTTGGACATGCATTTTATGTTTTACCCTGTCACAAGTGTCTCTTGTACTGTTTTCCAATTTTTGCCAATTTCCTGGGATATGTTTCCCACTTCAGGGACCTTCTTTTCTATTGCCATTGACAGGACTCTTAAACTTTGTATTTTACCTTCATTCTACTCCTGCCCATGGGCCCCACTTCTCTGGGGCAGTTCTCCTCCATCTGTAATAAACACACTTGCTGCACTGAGGACGAGGTTCTTTCTCAGCAGCATCTGGGTCACCAATGAGTCTGTTCCTGCCATCATTTCCCCTTGATTTTGATGGTTTATTCCTATCATATGCCATGTTTGACATTTTAATCACTGAATGACAAATCTTGCATGTAGAGATACAGTAGTACTTCGGATTCTGTCCCCAACACCTCCTGAGGAGACGGATTGTGGAAGATGCCCTTGATCCCATAAAGGCTGGGCTTTGCGATTTGGAAGGTGTGCCCTATTCTGATTTGTCCTTGTTCCCATAGTTGCGGTCTTTCATGATTTTTAGCAGGATGCCTGCACACTTACTGGGCTCCACCTCAGTGAGCTCTGAACTTCCAGTCTGCTCTCCCTGGGGCTGAGAGACTGCCAAAATCCCTGCTTAGCTTTTAAGCCTCTTAGCAGCTGCTTTCCTCTTGTTTCTTTCTTCCTTGCCCCGTGTCTGGAAAGTTCAGCATCGACAAGGACCCCTGGGAAACTGGGCACAGTGACCCAGCCTTCCTTCTTTGGGCTCTTGTACTAGAATCTTGGCCCCTCATTTTCTGGCTAGACCATACTCTAATTTTGTCGTCTTGTCCATTGAGACTTCCTAGTCTGTCACTGTCCCTGTTGACTCACCATCCTACCTTGTGAATTGGCAAATGCTCTGGTGGTCAGGAAAGCATCACAGAAGGAGGGCTCACCCTATGCTTCTCTCTTCCATCTGGGAGCGCATACCCTCACATTCTGTCTGGATTGGCTTCCAGTGTCACCAGAGAGTTTCCCCTCTCATTTGGTTTTTGTAGTTGTGTGCAGTAGCAGGATCATTCCATTCCCATCTAAGCCTTGGTGTGCTCATCAGAGAACTGTCCCTAAACTCGCTTGGACTTCTGAAGTAGGTTTCCTGAAATCCCAGGGGCTGCTTCTGGGTTGGGAAAAGATGGGCTGATTTACTCTTTGTAAAGGCACCATATCTGTTTTTTTCTATTAAAACTGCTCCTTTAGTTGAAATACATATTGATATATGTGATGTGTGTGTGTGTCTGTGTGTCTCTGTGTGTGCATGTACACACATGCACATGCATACTGGGAATTGAGCCCAGGACCTTATGCATTCAAAGCATGGCTTCTACCAATAAGCTGGAATCTTAACCCCTCACTACTACCTTAAAACTTATAGATAGTGCCCCATCCACTCCCCCCCCAGAAGGGGCTAGGTGCATGGCACCACAGCTTGGCCTTGTCTCAGGACAGAGGGCACACAGACTACACTGGGAATGCCATAGGATGAACTCTGACTTAGGGATATTTGGAAGGTATGCCTAGCAGATGTGTTCTGGCCTTCCCTAGTGACACCATGGTCTCATCTTTTCCTACTATGGCCAACTGACAGTCTGGGCCACTCTTGAGTACCCCTTGAATAAGCTATCCATGCACTGGGGAGGGGAACAAATATCTTTGGTTTGCTGGTGCCTTTGGTTTGGAGCTCTGCGCAGAGGCCCAGCTCAGCTTCTGCTGTATGCAGCCGCATCCCAGTTTGTCTGCCTTGGGCTTTAGCTGTGAAAACAAACCCGTTCTGGGTCATTACCCCACGGTGCCAGCCGGAATTATGATCCTGGCGCATTCTCTCCATATCCTTGGCTCTCAAACAAATAGACCCAGATCTTTGCTTCCGTGTGACCCTGAGCATCTGAAAGCCGGTGCTTCCGTGCACCAGCCAAAGTTGCCACCAGAACAGGCCCCTTGCTCATTCTCAGCTCTTTCTCCGTGTTCTCCTGCCCAAAGGCTGTGTTGTGGTTGGCTCCTTTCCAAAGCCTTCTTCCACCCAGAGCTCCTGGCACCAAGTCCTGGAACGGGGTTGAACTTGCCACTTAAATTTAGGAAGCTGGGAGGTGTGGAGTGAGGACAGATTCCCTCAGAACAGATCACGATGCCCAGTTTACAGCCTGAAGCCACTGACTTGTGGGCACCAAGTTTGCATCTCTGCAGGGCAGGCCCTGATGTCTTGGCCACAGACCCTTTGGACTTCAGCCTGGCCTTGGGACCCCCTTCTCGGATTGATCTTTTTATTTTATTGAATTCTATTCTATTTTATATTTTTATAATGCCAGAGATTGGACCCAGGGCCTTGTGCCTGTGGGAAAGCATTCTAGCATTGAACAAGCCCCAGTCCCAGGATGTCCTTTTCAGTCACATATTAAAGTGCATTCATTAGATAGTCGAGAGCTCCCAAGTTGACAGGGAAGACAGCAAGGTCACATGTACCCTGTCCTTTTTTGGCATGTCAGTGAGCCAGGGCTCTGAGGGGCAAGAGCCCCCTCCCCCCCCAGCAACTGCTGCCAGCCACAGTCATGTTGGCATGTGGTGAGCTTTGCCCAGCCTCTCTCATTTCCATCTCTGCACCTCATCCCACTGGCCTTGCTGCCCACACCCAGAAGTAGAGGATGTGCTACACCACAGTAATTTTCCCCATCAGGTTGATGGACTGCTGGATGCTGTCCAGGTTAAAAACAGAGAAATGGAAGCCAAAGGTAGGGCCTCAGCCTGTGCAGGGGGAGGTATATGGGATAGGCTGCTTGTGGGATTTCAAATTAAGCACCTTTATTTTCTCTTAAGACCAAAGAGTACACGTGTTCGTCGCACATATATGGAGCTCTTACTGTGTATAGCTGAGGTCCGCGTCATTGAGTGCATCTGGGCCTCCAAGCACCTGTGCCTACCTAGTTGGTATTGCTGCCAGGCTAGAACATAAAGTATGGGAGCCTTGATGATCATGGGCTCATCCAGGATCACTAGAACCCAGCCTTCTTAGCAACTCTTCTCAAAGGGCAGGGTGTGGAGCAGCCAGTTAGCCCCAAAACACTAAAGGTCCCAATTGGATCTTGTGATGGCTGGCATCTCATTTCTTATCCTGCACGTGCACGCAGATGCACAGACACACACCAACAAACACATGCTGCAGATACATACATGAGATTGTGGAAGAGGGGCTGGCTTGAAGAAGGGGCACATAGAGAATTCCACCTCCCCCTCAGACCACTAATTGGTAGAGGTGGCTCCATCATGAGAACTCGCAAGCTGGAGTCCACAGAAAGTCTCTCCAGAGCAGAGATGTAGGGCCAGCTGGGGAGCCCCAGACAGTGATTTCAGAATCAAGGATTCCAGGGTTTGTGATCCTTGCAAACTGGGAAGGGTTAACACCTCGATGCTTGCAGGGGCCAATATGTGAGCAGGAGCTGAAGAATACGGGGAAAACAAGTGTTCACAACTTAGCAACTGGATACCCAAGCTGAGAGCTGATGACTAGTGTGTGTTTGGTTTGTTTATTCATGTGGGCATATGTGTGCATGCATGTATACATGTGTGTATGTATGTGTGTAGTCATGTGTGCAAATGTGTGTTTGTGTTAATACATGCATGTGTATGTATGTGTATGTATATGGGTGTCAGTGTCTATGCATGTGCATGTATGTGCATGCATATGTATGTGTATGTATAAGTATGTCTGTGCAGGCACATGTTTGTGTACATGTGTACATATGTATCAGTGTGTGTGTGCAGAGCGTATATACGTGTGTGTGTGTGTGTGTGTGTGTGCGTGCGTATGTGTGCATGTGTGTTAGGCAGGGGCAGGTGGTCACAGTCCTCACTATAGCAGGAAATCTGTCAGCTTCGGCAAGTATTTTCTTTTTTCTGACTTCTGTAACGACAAGCCCATCTGCAACATGGTAATGAAAATCACACATCGTCACTTATAGTAGCAGAGCTTTGACAGCCTCATCCCCAGACCCATCTCTAACAACAGGAGCCCAGTGCAAGGGCCTTTCAGGAAGCCCATACAGAAACCCACATATGCAAAGTTATACATGCATAGCATGCACAGAAGTATATACAAACCACATACCCGACTAATGGAGCAGTGGGTGGGGCAGCACTGCTGCACCCCAGCTCCCTAAAAGCCTGGATAGAAGTGTAGGTGTTGGTTGGCCCAGGTACTCCATTCCTGAACATGGCCAGCCTGGGGTTTAGTCTTGACCTATGGGTCACCTTTCCTCCCCTCCATGTCAGAATATAATTGGATTGTGCAGTTCTTTGGTGTAATCTTTTTCCATGGCATTGTTGTGTTGTAATACCTGAAGGTCGGATGCCCCTGACTGCCTGACCATTTTTGGCCTCCTTTTTTTATATTTTCTTCCTTTTATGTATATATAAAACTTCTTTATTGAATCTTTGGGGGCTCATATCATGCACCCCAATTCTGTTCACCTCCTGGTCTCCCCATAATTCCCCCATCGCTGTTACATCTCCCCAATGAAAGAAAACAAAGCAAAGTAAGCAAGTAAGCAAACAAAAGAAAAAACAAAACAAAAAAAACAATCAACCAAAAACAGAACAAAAACCACACCAGAAACAGAAAAATCTCTGCTTAGAAGGGGTTCCATGTGTAATAGTTAGCACTCTGAACTCTAAACATGCTTCTTCCTGGGAAGTTTGCCTGCAATACAACAAGACACAGGAACCATGTCTTGGGAAATTTTTTTGGAGAGTTGTAGGGTCATGCAGGAGGTCATAACCTCCAGCTGGGTTTACACCTGGTGTCCTCAGGACCTTGGTCCTTGAGCAGGGGTAGGAAGAGGATTGGAACCCCACCAAGTGCAAGGCACAGGGCAAAGCTCTCTTTCCTAGGAGTCTGGACGTGACTCTTCTTTTGCTCTTCTGTAGTGATGAGCTGTGGGCTGCATTCCCGCCGCCCTGCTTTCGGCCTCCTGACTAGCTTATGCCCCAAAATAATTACACAGAAACTGTATTCTTTTAAACACTGCCTGGCCCATTATTTTCAGGCTCTTATTCACATCTTGACTAACCCATATCTAATAATCTGTGTAGCACCACAAAGTGGTGCCTTACCAGGTAGATTCTAGCGTGTGTCCATCTTGGGCTGGAGCTTCATCGCATCTGGCATCTCTCTGAGGAGAGGCATGGCGGTCTGCCTAACTTAAGAGAGGCGTGGCATCTGACTGCGCCATCTACCTCACTTCCTTCTTCCTGTTCTGTCTACTCCACCCACCTAAGGGCCGGTCTATCAGATGGGCCAGGCAATTTCTTTATTAATTATCCAATGAAATCATCAGATAGATAGAAGACACACCTACATCACTCTTCTCTAACCCGCTCCAGTGCTCCACCAATTGGCATTCTCGATGTTGAAATTGGGCTCTGTACCTCTTGAATTCCTTTACCTTTTACTTTGACAGGGTTTTCCCTGTATCTAGGCAGTCTTTGTAGTTAAAATATTTTATTTTTTATTGCTCTAGAAATCTGTAATCATTGTAGGTGAATAGGAAAATGTAGAGAATTATGAAAGAAAGAATGACTGTATATTCCCAGAACCCGTAGATAAGTGCTATTAACGTTTTGTGTATTTCCTTCCGGAATGCTTATTATACAAAGTCATGTATGCTTTTCCTTTCAGAAATGGGATTTCCCTGCAATTGTTGTTTTGTAGCTGGCTTTTTCCACATCTACTATATCTCAAATTTCCCCAGGTGAATACATGCTTTTCTCCAATATTTTTCTTAATGGCTCTCGGTATTTCATGGTATGTCTCAGCAACGGCCTCGCACAACGCCATTGCGGGAACAGAGAGAGTGCTGTGCACCTAGCTGCGAATCTTCCGTTGAGTCTCCCAGTATTTCTGAGGGTCGGCAGTGAAATCACTCACCGCTGCTCACGGACCCGCTCGACCCAAATTCAGACAAATGTCAAGGCTTGTGATCTTATAAATCATACCGTGCTGAACTTCAGAAGCTCGCTGTTGCTGGACCTGCCTGGGTTTGTTTCCCTTCTACAAAACTCCTAGAAATGGAACTGCAGGTTCGAAGACTACGTACTTCAAGTATTCTGTGCCGTGCTGCCAGCTTTTCCTCCAGAAGGCTTTCATCAGCTTTTGTTTCCTTGAGAATGACCCCTTGTGGGCAAGTCTGTGAGCAATTTTCTTGACTGATGATTGATGTGGGAGGTTCCAGTACCCCTGCCTCTCTGGGCTGGTGGTCCTGGGTGCTATAAGAAAGCAGGCTGAGCAAGTCACAGAGAGCAAGGCAGTAAGCAGTGTTCCTACCATGGCCTCTACAACAGTTACTGCCTTGAGTTTCTGCCCCGACTTCCCTCCATGCTGGGCTTATTTGAAAGATCAAATAAACCCTTTCCTCCCAAAATGGCTTTTGTCAGTGTTGTATCACAACAATAGAGAACTTAACTAAGACATGATGCAAATAAAATCAAAACCCAGAGAAAAGCTGAAAAAGAACCATGAGTCCCCAGTAGAATAAGAACCAAGAGGACATGGGAAGAAATGTAGGCAGCTGGACAGCGAGACCCTTGGAGAGGGCTCATTCTCCTTCACAAGTCACCCGCTGTCTCGCTGAACTGTCTGTCCGTTTACCCACCTAGGTAGCTAACGTCTTGCTACTGTAAGACTAATAACCATGGGCTTCAAACTCTCAGCAAAATTATTCCGCAATTTGTTTCCACTTTATTTCCTAATTAATTTATTTTTCTTCTTAGCAATGTTTTCACTTTTATGGAGGAAAATCTAGTGTTTTATTTTCCTGTCCCCACATTTAGGTCTTGGGCTTGGAAAAGCCTTCCTCAAGAAATGTTATGATTATTATTAATTTTTAAAATAAAATTTACACGAAAAATCATATATAGTGATTCTCCTCCTTATAGTTTATTATTTTTCCTTTACTTCATCATCCCATTTGAAATGTATTTTTTGTAATATATAAATATGTGATTTGATATTTTAAGATAAAAAAATGAAGAGTGTGTACATATGTGTGTGTGCAAGTATATATATATATATATATATATATATATATATATATATATATATATATATATCCGAAGTGCATGCAGATACCCACAGAGACCAGAAGAGGTCATCAGATCCCCTAGATCTGGAATTAGAGAGTGTTCTGAGTCACCTGATGTGGGTGCTGAGGATTGAGCTCCAGTCCTTTGGAAAAGCAGAAAATGTTCTTGTCTGCTGAACTACTTCTTGAGCTCATGATTGAATTTTTTGAAAAATTTTTGAAAATTTGCCCATGAATCAAATGCCCTGTCCCTTCTACATCCATGTCAGGTGAATGCATGTTTATTTCCTCAAGGGGATTTAGGCTGCAGCTCCTCGAGTCGCTGTTTACTGCTGGTGGCTCACACAATTGTGACCCCAATCTTGGAAAGTGTCCAGTGTCTGTGGTTGGCAGTTTCCTTGGTCTCTCTCTGGGAGCTGTATCTCCTGGGATGCAGTGTTCATTTCTTCCAGCTTGTGTCAGACCAGGTTTCTAGAGGACATTTCATAGAAGTCTTACTATCTCTAAATGGCTTTGGAAGGAAGATACTGTAATAGGCAGCTTTCCCCACGTCTCCCCAGCGACCCTAACAGAGCCACTCTCCTTTTCTCCTGTGTGTTGTCAAGACCCCTCCATCCCCTTACTCATCCTTCATATATCCCTGTCTTCCTCACTCGGCCACCACCATCTTTGTCAAGAGAGTGGCTTGGACTTGCCTTGTTTGTTTTGTTAAAACTGGAGCTCAGCTTTTTGCCCAGATGAATTCCAGGTTCTGCAGTGCCCTGTGGTGATTAGCAGTTTGTTGTGTGTTATCTGTGCTGCAGCCCCATGTCATGTGAGGCGTTCACCCGCAGATTGGACTCACGATATGGGCCCCTGTGTATGTTCTGTGCCACACAGCCAGGCACCAGTAGAGGTTCCCAGACTTCGTGAGTGCCTAGAAAGTTGACTGAGAATTCACACAAACACAGAGGCATAGGAAGAAAAGACCCCAAAAAGCTGCCAAGCACCCTCATCTTTACCAACCCCTACGTCCACTGGGTCCTGTAATCTCTGCTGTTCAAAGCAAGCAGGAAGCTTTTTTTGTTTGGGAACACAAGGGGACAGAGATGGAAAGAAGGAAAAGTCCAGAATCAGAAGGATTCACAAGACATAACTAAACAGGGAATTCCTTGTGTGCTCTCTATAGAGATGCTGGTACCTTCCCTTGAAATCCATCAGATGCTTCTGCCTTCCCCTACAGCTATCCCACATACCCCAAAGAGGCAGGAGTTTGTGAACCAAGGCCTTTCTGTTGCTCACCTCCCCATGGCTTACTCCTGAAGCTCAGATTGGCTGCAGGAGACAGGACATCCCTTCCCAGGAAGAGCTGTTCTCAGGGGAACCTTCAAGTAGCCAATGAGCAGTTGGCCTCTGGAGCAATCTGCCATGGCCCTGGGCAATCAAACCAGAAGCCATAAGCCCCCCCTCTCTCTAGCTTCAGAGAAGAATTGCTCTGTTTTCCTACTGTTTTGCAAATGCATGAAAATGAGCAAAAATTTTGGTCACCACGTGAGTTCTTTTATTACAACTGAAAACTAGGAAGGGGTGGTTTTAGTTCAAACAAATAGCATTGCAGGCACAATATGTTGCACTACGAAAGGCTAATTTCGCATTATTAAATATAATCAGAAACACGACGTGAGGCATGTCGCGTTGATGTGGGGTGCTAGGTATCACAACACCCCTCAGCAGCCTGCCTCGTTTGCACGCTGCTTAAACTTTTTCCTTGATGAGCTTGTGCATGATAACCAGAATATTAAAACATATTAAAAGTGATCTCACCCTTCCCAGCAAACGCGAGCCTGCGTTATGAGGAGGAAGCGCTTCTCAGCGAGAGCCCCAGGCTCTGCACCTGCAGCAGTCCTGCAGAGGCCCTGAGACTGGAGCTGAGCTATCGGCTCTTCTCTGCTTCCTGGTGTCAGTCTGCAGCTTCCCAGGGCTCAGCTACCAATTTGATCCATCAGTGAGCATGGTGTGCCCTTCCATTTTAACCCTTATTTCTTGGGGTGGCAAAGCTATTTGCCCGCTGTTGGCTGCCAACCCCACCTCCGGCTGCATTGCAAATATCCTTCCTTGCCCAGCACAATACCACTTTGGAAGATTCTAGAAGGCTTCTCAGAAGAGTGCAAAAATAGGATTTTCGTATAGCTCTTTTGCAACTGATTTCAGCCACATTTAATCCATTACAAATTTCATAAGTGGAAATTTGCTGTTCTTACTTTCTGAATATGAAGATTTATAACTATTTGGTTTTTTATACAGCAGGGGCTTTTATAGATTTATGTATTATTGTATGTATATGTGCCTAAGTGAATATTTGTGCATCATGTCTATGTACTCCATGAAGAGACTAGAAGAGGGCATTGGAGTACCTTCAACTAGAGTTAACAGGTTGTTGTAGGCCACCATGTGGGAGCTGGAAATCAGAGCAGGGTCCTGTGCAAGAGTAGAAAGTGTTGCTAAGTGCTGAGCCGTCTCTCTAACTCCCAAACTAGAGTCCTTTAAACGATGAAGGAGAACAAACAAACAGCCGAGGTTTCTGCTCACAAAAAGGCTGGAGGATTCCCTGGTACTTCTGCTGTCCTTTGAACAATGAGAGATACTTCAGGCAGAACAGTGTGGAAACAGGGATGAGAGTCGCCTAGGCCACAAGATGGTCCTAGAGCTGTCTGAGGGAGGTGTCACAGTTTACCTGAAAGGTATTCTTCACGGGAGCCAGGTGTCTCCTAGCTTGGCCTTCAGTTCTCCCAGGCAGATTTTCCTCAACAGGCCTGGGAGAATCAGATAAATCTGTCACAGCGTGCTGGACCCTCCTGCTGGCTCCCAGAACATGAGACGTTGGTTGTTCACAGACAGTACAAGAGGCAGAGGCCAGGAATTGGGTACTCTGGGGGTTGAGACTGGCGAACTCCTCTGAGGGCGTGCCCCTCTGAGGCAAACTGCAGTTCCATAGTCTTAAGGAATGAATTCCTCCCACAACAGAGTGATTTGGCAGGGGATCTTGACCTCCAGAGAAGACTTCCCACTGCTAAACCTAGCTTACAACTCACAGACCCCAAGTTCAGGCCCAGCGGGGCCATGCTGTATCCTTGACAACAGAGAATGAATGTGTGCTCTCCAATGGAAGCCATAATGGAAAACTATCACACATGGGAAGGAGTAGAATCCTCCACACTAGGAAGATGGCTCCGTGCACTCCTAGCAAGGCTGTGCTGCTGGCCATTTAGTTCATGTGGGTGGGGAAAGGATGGGTAGACCAAGTTTCCAGTCCTCAGGGCTGGTGGCCTGACCAGTCTCCATGGAGAGAAAATGTGGAAATCCAGGGGTTCCTTAGTTCTGATCCCCACTGGAAAGCCCATCAGTTTTCTCTGACTTTTATCATTTGTTTACTTATTTTGAGACAAGGTCTCACGAGATAACCCTGGCTGACCTCAGATGCAAAGAGCCCAGCCTGCCTCTGCCTTCTAGGTGCTGCATTTAAAGGTGTGCACTGCCATGTCCGGCCACGCCCTCTTTCCACGCTCCACAGTCTCCAGGGCAAATTTCAGTCCCTCGTGGCAGCGTGTTTCCTACCCACTCCAGAACAGCTCCACCCTTTACAAGATAACTCAGCATCAGGGGTCCTTACTCCAGCCACAGTAGGGTCTCAGAATCCCCACACTTGCAATCGTACCCAAGTTTTCAAACAAAAGCTGTATCGACGGCCCGCTTGCTTCAGCTTCGTAGCATGTCAATAAATTGGTGAATATTTCAGTTTGTTAGATTTCCCCAAGCCTTCTAGAGAAATCCTTAGACAATTTCCCATATAAACTCAGTTAATTGCTTTATATAGTGGAGCTATAGAAGCTGTTTAGATAGAGCGGGTGACAGACAGTCATAAAGTGTGGGGGCGACATATTTGTCAATACAGTGATGTATAAGATAATTATTTTTATTATGTGAATTTCTGAGTTGGAATCAAGGCCATCTCAGTTGTACTAATGACTGGCAAGGCCTTAACTAGCTGTCAGAGAGCAAGGAGGGGAGCTCTGAATTATTTCCTCATTCCTCTCCATCCTTCCTCATCTCTGGAATGTAAATCTCTGGGCACCATAAAATTGAATAAAAAAATGTAAGTTTAAATTATTTTTTATTTTAAGTCAGGTAGGAGCATAATAGAAAAAGACCATCAAAAACAATGAGAAGAAATGATTGTTAATTCCTACAGTACTTTGAAACAGAAGCCCAAGAGAATAAATGGAATAAAGATACTATTAAAATTTCCTCTTTTATTATATCTTCGCTGTCAGAGTAATTGTTGCTGTGTCCAATATATTCAAGGGACAATTTACTTGCTGTTTTCTATTAGTTTTTAACATTAACATATACAGAAATAAAATGAATAGCAGGCTTGCTTTGCTTAATTAAATGACTGACAGGGTCTCAATGCTGGACTCTGTGCATAATATCTAAAACCTGGGCAAAGCCAAGCCAAGTAGCCCAAGCCATGCAAACTCCTTCTTTATTAAGGGAATATTGATGTAGTAGTGGAGATTATTTTCAGGTCACCAAATACAAAGGAGCACATAGTCCTTTCTCTGCCAGAATTATATATTAGTATTCAGAACGAAAGCAATCTCCCATACCATTCCGACACCAGAGACCTGGTTGGCAATGTCTCTTTCCTCTGAGAAGCCTTCACTTCCCAGGTAGAGTCAGACTCTCTGCAGGGTGGATTTTCCTGATGTTGGCTTACATGGGGCAAGAAGACATGAAGAATTACCGGAAACCTGCTGTCTTACTCCAAACATAGGTTTGGGTTTCCTTATATGATTCTGAGTTGGCTGGGTTATTGAGATACATTCAAGGTTGAGTTCAAATGGGACACTGTTGACTACTTGTGGTAAATGCTCTTCATAATCAAATTCTAGTTGTGGCTTTGTTCTGAAGGCAGCCACACATCAGGCACTGTGCTGCTCTCTCTATTCTGCCCAAGTCTGTCCTGTCCTGTGTGGTTCCCATATGCCTGTGTATATATGTATGTACATGTGTGTGCATACACCACACATAGAACAATCTAATAAAAAGTGTTGGGCACTCAGATTGTCTACATTTTATAGGGGAGGTGTGAAGATGGTTATAGTGAAGATAGTATGGTTAGTGTGCTGAGCCCACACTGAGAGTCAGCTCAGGATCCTGGGAGAATAAGTTCTTCCATGCAGGGGCCTATTTACTGCACCCACTGTTTGCCAGACATGCTTGTTGAAATGAGGAGAGGATGGGACCATAATTAATGTTACTTGCACCTCTTGCAGGAGTTAAATACTCCATCCTATTTTCTTCTTTCCTTCCTTTCCTCCTGATTTATGTGTGTGCATACACAACGTGAGGAAAACTTGCAGGAGTCAATTCTTTTTTTAATATTTATTTATTATGTATAGAATATTCTGTCTGTGTGTATGTCTGCAGGCCAGAAGAGGGCACCAGATCTCATTGCAGATGGTTGTGAGGCACCATGTGGTTGCTGGGAATTGAACTCAGGACCTTTGGAAGAGCAGGCAATGCTCTTAACTGCCGAGCCATCTCTCCAGCCCCCCAGGAGTCAGTTCTTTCCACCATGTGTGACCTGAGAATGGAACATTGGTCTTCAAGGCTTGGTGGCAAGCATCCTTACCCACTGAGAGCCATCTCCTGGAGTAGAGGGTGATCAACATTCTAAATTAGTCACAGAGCCCCATTATCGACTATGCTGTAACAAACCCTGCCATCTCAGCTGTCCTCTGAAAACAAACTGCATTCCAGGGAGTTTAATTGGTTATCTGGAACCAACATGACTGTGTTGCAGGAGTGAGGGGCAGCTGCAAGGCCAGGTACCCAGCCTCTCCTATATCCATGGCTGCATGGCATACATGGTAAACTTCCATGTGGTGGTTCTGTGTATGTCAGGGCTAGTTTACAGGTGTCTGTGATTCCCATTTGCCAGTGTGTGCAGGCTTTCACCATCTTCCCCATTGTCCCATTTAGAATCTAAAGAATCAACCCCAATACAAAGTATATGATAGGTAAAGGCATGTATGTACAGCATATGAATTGACTGAAAATAGCCCTTAGCATAAATAGCAATTAGTGGCATATGGGATAGTAAGGCTGGACTTGAATGGTGAGAGATATCGTTTTTCATGGCCCTATACATGACAGCTTTCTGAAGAGCAGCCAATGGGATGTAAATGCCTGTACCTATTCAGGCCCCATGTCTGTCTCTCAGGCACTACACCAGTGGGTTTCCTGCCCTAGCTCTGATTTCTTCCTGAACTGTGAAGCTGGCGGTGCCTGGGCAGCTCTTACTGATGCAGACTCTGACGGGTTTACAGTGAATGTATATTGTGTCACAACAACACTCGGGCTCCTCCAAAGAACAGCGTGGCCTCTGAGATACAGTAATTCACTTTTCCAATAATGCTAATAAAATTTAACAAATGGAAAACCAAAATGTCAAACAAGCAATAATACCGAAGGTGTTTCTCTTAGGCCGAGTAAAGAAAACCACAGTGACTTTAATTGGTTAGAATAATGAAAGAGAAGAAAGAAAGAAGCACCATGAGTTACAGCAACTCAAATACGGGGATAGTTTGTATAATTTTATTAAAATAGTTGGTGACGATGGTCTGCCTAGGAGTGGAGAGGCTTAGCAGGGGAGAGAGGCAGGAACTGTGCGTGAATGAACAGAGTTCTAAATCACTCAAAAGAGAGACAGATGCCCGTGGGGGTGACAGACTGGGCATCTGCTGGTGTGTCGGGGTCACTGCATCATGGATCATCAAGTTTAAGTTAGGAGAGAAGAAGGTGAATTGGTACCGATACAAGGCACTGTGATGGTTAGTGAGAAGCCGATCACATCCTAATGTTTCCCCCGAGAGGCCAGACAGAAATGTCCCAGGTGTGGAACTTTAACGACCCCTATTCCAGATGGAAGTCACTGCCCCACCACCTCAGGCAGCTGTGTGCTCTGGAACATGGGCCCAGATTTCTGGATGATGTTTCTGCCTTGTTGCAGCGGAGATGACACACTGGAAGGACGTGTGTTATCGAGGTTTGGGTGACCTCGCTGCATAATCCTTTGTACTGCATGTTCCAGCTGGATTTGCTGCTGCTGTCATATCTCAACTGGTGACTTTCCTTCAAGCTCCATACCCTGTGGAGGGTCACCAATCACTCAGAAGAAAACGTGGCATTTTGAAAAGAGAAATATTTGGATCGTGCGAATGTAATGTTAAGAGAATGGGAGCGGCTTGGCGCACACACTGGTCTCCCCTCCTCCCCCCGTCTTGGAATCTGAGGAGGTCTGGTGGGGCTTGCAGCAGCAGGGGGTAGGTTTGGGGGCATCTTGGTTACAGCTAGGTGATCCCCGAAGACCTCTGCTGTGTAAAGAAGAAATGGTACAGACAGACAGCTGTTGGCACCAATGATTACAGAAAGAGTGTATACTCACGTGACAGACTTCAGATCCCTTTTCTTTGCTCTGAATTCTGTCTAGCCCAGCACCATAGCAGGACACCTTTGCATCTCTGGGGCATTCACAGTTTTGTTGTTACTGTTGGTGGTGGTGGTGGTATTGTGTGTGTGTGTGTGTGTGTGTGTGTTTGTTTGTCGTCTATTTAAGGATTGAGCTTATGTGACAACCCACGGCTTTTTCTTGTCCCGTTCTTGTATTTAAAATGCTGCAGACATCAACACACAAATGAAATGGGAGACTATGTCCAAATACCTTGTTGGCGCCATCTTTCACGCAGAGTCTATCACATTAAGAAAGGTTAATTCCGTATTAAATAGAATCAGAAACACAATGTGCGGCTTGTCACGCTGACACAGGGTGGCAGCTATGCTAAGGCTCCCAGCAGGAAAGCTTGTTAGATTTTTTTATATTTTAGTAGATGTCTACTTAGAATTGATCAAACCTTTGCTTCCGAAACACATATGCAAGCCCTCCACACACCCCATAAACCAGACTCTCCGAAAACAATAACGAAGCTTATCAGTCACTCGCCTGGAGTTTGCCTCAGCAAAACCCCCAGCCAGCCTGCTGCTGGAGCTCTTAAAACATAGATCTTTTTGTTGTGTTGATAATTCACTACCAGCTTGAGATTGATGGCTATGTGAAGTCCATAAAAGATGTTACCACTATATTTTGTTCTTATGATTTATTTTATCATGTTGTCAAGGTTTGCAGAAAACAAGAAACAAATCAATGAACGTCATGCTTAAATATTAAAGAAGGCTGTAACAGACATTTTTATTCAGATGCCTTGTTCAATCTTGGGTCTCAGCAAAGAGAAGTGGCAACCAAGCTTTTATTTGAATTACTTTTGGGGAAATTAATTTAGGGGGTCCGTTGAATTGCAAATGGCAAAGGTAGGCAACCTTATTTGGTTAAATAGGAATGGATGGAGCTCTTGGAAAAAAAGCTGTTGGTTAGACCTGGGGAGTGAGTGGTTTTAAAGCATCAAGAACTTGGGAGGGAGCGAGCTTAACAAGTTCAAGCCTGCAGCAGGCACAAAAAAGTATTCGGAAAGAAAAGAGGCTAAGACTTGGATTCAGGCTAGGGGGGGGCACAGTGCACTCTGCTTTTAAAGGGGGAACCATTTCCTTCATCTTTATGTGACATCAAGATCACCACCTCTTCCTGGAGCAGACATTGGCCTTTCCCCACACATCATCAGATAATGAGCAGAGAGGGGCTACATCTGCCTCCTTTCTCTAAATTTGGCTTCCTGAAGCAGGCCTACCAGCGGAAAGGTCGCCTTGGTTCTAAAACCAATCTCCGTACCCTGTGTTCTAAACCGAGGCACAGACTTGGCGAGACACTCAATCCTGCTGTTCATTTCCTTTCTGAAACAAGATGAATGTGGCGAAAAGGGGGAGGGGAGTCAGGAGTCCTTTATGGACCTTGATTTTTTTACTCTAGGGAGAGGCTGAGCTGAGGGGGTAAAAATGACTGATGTACAAGCATGAGAATCTGCGCTTGCCCCCCCAAAACCTATACAAAAAGCCATTCACTACAGCATCTGTAACCCCAGGGCAAGGGAGGAAGAGAGGACATGGGAGAATGCCTAGGGTTTGCTGACCAGATCTGGTGAGTTCTGGGTCCAATGAGCATTCGCTATAAAGTGGAGAGCGATTGAGAAAGATGTTCCAGATTGACCGCAGGTCTCCACACCCACGTGTACCCATGGGCAGACACACAGGCGCGCACACACATACTGAAGGTCCTGGGTCCTCCCATTAGGCTCCAGGATTTGCATAATCCAGCCCACTTTCTCAGAACTCAAGTTGGTACCCTTTTGGTCCTCTGTGTCTTCAGAGTATCAAAGAAAAAGTAATTAGTCTCAGCATTGTTCTGTTGTTAAGTGTATTTTATTGTATTTTATTATAGTCTTGTTTTGTGAAAATTGGTAATCAACACAGGGTATATACAGAGATTCCAAATTAACATGAATATTCAATTAACCACAGACCCTGCTCTTTGACCATTCTGAATAAACTCCAGTTTATCTGAATTTGGAAAACAGATAAATTAGGAGGCGATCATTTGCATTACAATAAGATTCTTCATTCCAAGGGACGATTCCTTGTGGGATTCTTTTAAATAGAAAGCTCTCCAAGTACTTTGAAAAATATAATTTGATTTTTAAAAATTCTCGCCTCATGTAATTTCTCAGGAACATGCTATTGTGTGAAGTGAGAGGAATATCTATTTAATTTGGTAATGAGGTACCTTAATTGCAAATATTTTGGACTTAAAAAAAAATTCCAGTGCAGTAGACTGAAATTCATGCTCAGACCTCGAGCTGACGTTCCCATCAGGATATCGCCTTCCATCTTGGTTGGCTGGAGTCCAGGTTCCAACCCTCCTGATGTTTCTGTCAACCCAGTCTTCATTCTTCCTGCAGCTGCAGAGAAGGCAGCCAGTCACCTGAGGTACAGCACAGGGCCAGGTTTGTGCCTCCCTTTTGGTGTCCAGGGACTGGAAGGGGTGTGTAAGGACAGAGTGTGCAGCTCCAGGGGAGACACCTGGCACCTCGGAAATCAGTCAGTTGTAGGGATTTGGCACTGAAGTTGTGAGTAAGTGAGAGGGGACTCTTAGAATCCCACGAGCCACTGCTGTTCTACTTAGTTGGCTTTGCTCTCTCTCTCTCTCTCTCTCTCTCTCTCTCTCTCTCTCTCTCTCTCTCTCTCGTGTATGTGTCTCCCTCCCCCCCTTCCCTCTCTCCCTCTCCCCCTCACTCCATTTCTCACCAACCCCAACATGTGCGTGTGTTTGTGTATGGTGTATGTATGTGTGTCTGTGTTTCGGTCTCCCTTCCTCCTTCCCTCTCTCCCTCCCTCCCTCCCTCCCTCCCTCCCTCCCTCCCTCCCTCTCCCCCTCACTCCATTCCTCACTAAACCCCACATGTGCGTGTGTTTGTGTGGTGTGTGTGTGTGTGTGTGTGTGTGTGCGCGCGCGTATGTGTGTGTGTGTGTGTGTTTGGTGTGTGTGTGCGCCCGTGCATGCACACATGTGCCCACACATGTGTGGACACCAGCCAAGGATCTGGAGAGACATCCTGGTGCTGAAGACATCAAGGAACAATAACAAAGAGGGAGAGGCAGCAGAGAGGGATGTTGGTTGTGTCTCGAAGAGATTGGTGACATGGGTACACAGTCTCCCACTGTGCCTAGAGCATCACATCACCACACAGGAGGGCTTTCTAAGCCATCTGAGGATATGGCCTAGGGGGGAGTCAAATTCCATGGGTTGGGATGAGGAGTAGCTGACTTGAGGCTTCTGCTCTTCTTTCCCTCTGTCCTTATCCCGAGGCAGCCTCCCTATCCAGCAAGCCTCCCTCCCTACATGAGCGAACACCACAGTCCCACAAGTCTCCCTCCCTATGTGAGCATCCCAGCCCAGCAAGCCTCCCTTGAAGGCCTGCTTTGCACAGATGTTTGGTCCAGCATTATGGGAATTCAAAGTTCCCTTCCTCTCTTCATCGTTCCTTCTTGATGCATTGCCCCAGTATTAGTATGCGGCTAAGAACAATCTGGGGCCAACCAGTTAAATGTGCTCAGAAATATGTGCTTAGCTTGGCTATGTTAAGGAGGTTCTGGGAAGCAGGAAGAAAAGGGTTTCGTTGGTAGATTTCATTTCCTTTTCAGAGCCTGCCTGAATACAGGGCTGGGGAAAGCTGTAGGGTTGGGCAAGTAAGTCCCTGTAAGGGGCAGAGCCACTAGGGAACAGCGTCTTGTACCTGGGGGTTGTCTTAGGTGCTCAAGCAGATATTTGGAGCTTGAGCTTTTAGTGGATGGATGAATAGGCTTATGGTGTTGTGAGGGATGCCTGGGTTTGTAGAACCTTTCTGAATGCAGATGCTGGCTGTTCTCTTGAGGGTTTCCAAGTGCACAGAAGGACCTCATTGCAGCTGCCACTGCCATTTTTTCCTGGATGCTGTTAGCTTGACCCCTGCCTCCCTTGTGGTCCAAGAGTTTCGAAAAGCATTAGTTGACCCCCTCAGAGGTTGCCCTCCAACTAGGTAGTGACCTTCTTGGAGACAAAAAAAAAAAGGTCTTTTCATGTCTTCTGGACTGACATAGGGCAGGGACCATGTGTGATGATGTACTTCTGGTAGATCTGCGACAGAGGCAGCCCCATACCTCCCTGCTGTTGACTTTCATCCTGACCTTTACAGCAGTTTCCGTCCATCCCTCTGGGTGACTTTGGCTCTGAAGACCCCCCCTTGTCCTGCTTAGCATGTTCTATACATAATAAGTCAGAGTTAGAGTTCATAGCAGAGGCATGACACCCACACTAACTCCTTTGTTAACAAAAGAGACATACAAACAGGACAGCAGTCAATGGTATAAGTCCCCAAGCTCTCTCTGCCTACAATATTACATGAGCACACCACAGGGTCTTCCAGGCTTGAGGATTTATCCCAGGAGGAATTTGAGCCCTGATGAAATTAAGACCTTCAGTTCAAGCAGGTGACATTTAGGAACCGTTGTCTCTGAACCCGTTTAGGTGACAACATCACTATCACTGTGATCAAATGATTGTAATCATTGTAATCTTTTAAGAAAGACCCCTCTTTCCTTTATATCCTCTTAGCCCCATGGCTAGTTATTGCAAGCCAACTTCTCAGGGCCTGAAGAAAGACTTTTCTTCTGCCAGCCACAGGGAAGTAGTCATGGGTCACTTTGTGGCAGGTGTCCTGCTCACCCTACTAGCCCAGGGATCTACAGAGCTCTTTGGGCTGCATCGCCCACTCACACCATCACATCCATGAGTCCTGACCTCTGCACAGAGCCGGAATGCTTCCTGGCTGGCCAGGCAAGAATCCTGAGCCATATGTAGTAATCTTACATGACCTTGTGACCTACGGTATTTGTCTAGACAACCTAGGGTACACAGCTTAAAACTTCAACACAGGCAACAGTCACATACCTGTGCTCACACAACTGCACACACACCAATCTGTGTATGACACTCTCCTGTTAGAAATGTATGTGCGAGGAAATGCATGTAAATATGGTGTGCTATGCCTGTATACACAAACATATACACTCAGCCACAGATAGGTACATAAAACCATGTGAGTGTGCACATATCTGCACATCCATATTCATGAATACACAAACATGCACACAATAGCCATGCACACACTCACAAAATCACTCATGTCTATGTATGTCCAGCAGGTACACACACATATGAATTTCAGCCTCATTCATACATCATCATACATGTATTTATATACTAGGAATGAAAGTATGTATTGGCATATACTCGCAAAAGTCACATAGGCACTTATACATGTGTGCCATGTATGTAGGCAAACCCAGATGAAAATCTCATATGGCACATGCATATATAATGACACATACTTAAAAAAACATAAGCATGTATAAGTGTTTTGGTTACTTTTATATTACTGTGAAGAGACACTATGGCCAAGGAAACTTATAAGAGAGTTTATTGGGGCCTTGCTAACAGTTTCAGAAGGTTAGTCTATGACCATCATGGTGGAGACCATAACAGCAGGAAGACAGGAATGACACTGTAGCAGCATCTGAGACCTTACATGTTGTGACAACCACCACAAGGCAGAAAGAATGTTAACTAGGAATGGCATGGGATTTTTAAACCTCAAGGCACACCCCCAGTGACACACTTCCTCCAACAAGGCCACGCCTTCTAATCCTTCCCAAATAGTTCCATCAACTGGGGACTAAGCATTCAAATATATGAGCCTGTGGAGGTCATTCTCATTCAAATTATCACAACATGCATGTGTGACATGTGTAAGTTAAGGTGTGAAAGTAGCCACATGTGCACAGTAGCACTTGGATGTGCTCATGAACATACATGTGTGCCATCCACATGCATATGCCCTCACAAAAGTCCAGTTTGCACACAGGCACACAGACCATACCTGTATACACAACACACACTGCCTACACTCACGCCTGTCAATGAACCACCCACTGGCAGAACTGAGGGTTGAGAGGATGACAATGCTCATTGGTTTCCACCTGTGAGCATGCCCAACAACTGGTCTTATTCCTGAAAACTAGTCCTAGGTGCCAGCTCCTGAGAGCTGTGGACAGGAAGTACTTTGGAGTGGCAGATGCAGTGTGGACTGAGCTCAGTGGCTGTATGAACCAGAGAGAGTTAGCTGATGTTTTTCTGGATGGAGGTACATGGGGTACCTACTCCTTCCTTCCTTTCGGGAGAACCAAGCATGAATAGCATCCTCTTCCTTCTGCAGCTTTGGACTAGAGCAAAAGCAGATTCTGTTTTCTTCCTGGCCCTTTTAGAGGCAGACATTAACCAATGATCCAATAAGAAGCACAGATGAGCTGGGTGAATTCTACATTATCACAGAGAAGGAGGCAACCACGGAGAAGGAGGCAACCACGGAGAAGTTGCCCCTCAGGGTCTAGTTGCTCACATTCCTGGGTAGCCATCGGCTTCGTGGCTGTCTGGTTTCCCTTCTGGGCCCTCAAATGTATCCAATTAACACTGCCCTTCCAGGGTGCAGCCAGTTCTCCTGATGAGAGTCGTGCTCCGGCAGAACACGAGCCAGAGAACCAAGGAAACAGGCAGCTTCCTAGGAACTCAAGTGGGACCACACATAGAAGAACTCTTCTGCCCAGCCCGTGCAGGGGTAAAGACTCTTGGAGCCAGAAAGAGCTCAAGTAGGCCGCATCAGCTATCTACATGGGTGTGTCCTCTTTCTGAAGTGAATGGAACCCTGTCTAACAGACATGTAGCTAACTTGCCAATAATGTGGCATTTGGTTGTCCCCTGGATGACCTGGAGGGTGGATGTCCATGTCTCTCGCCCCACAGCGTCTAGTTGTTACATACATTCAACTCAAGTGTGTACCCTGCGACGTGACCGGTTCTGCAAGGGAAGACATGGCGCTATTCTTTTCCACAGCTGAGGCCCCACTGGCTGCTCAGACCATTATTCCTCTGTCTGAGTGGCCAACAGTTTGAGGACATCTGGCAGGGAATGGAAGCAGCCTGTGACCTCCCATAATCTTCAGATAGATGGGAAGAATGAACTGTCCTCAGTGGATGGGACCCACAGGGAGACATTGTAAATGTGAACACTGAAGCCTGCACCACACCTGAGGGAGGTAAGGTGTAGACAGCCCCTTCTAGACACCTCCCCAGCTGGCTCCCCAACTTCCTCACAGAGTAATGGAGCCTGTTCCTCAGAACAAAATTCCTGGCAGGTCACCCCCAGGCTCAAACTGTCTGTGGATCTGTAAGGTCTGTAGCCCAAACATGCACTTTTCAGTGTCATCAAGGAAACTCCCCATGTGACTTTGGACACCCTTACCCGATGACTCCCAGCTCCCCTCACTTCTCCCAGAAAGTATCTACATACATCCCAGATCCCATGGGCTATAAATGTCTCCTGGTTTGACAGTAAGGTTTGTGTAGATGTGCACTAGAGGAGTTCGTGAGAAGAAACGATTTTATATTATGTGGATTGGCCCTGAACCCAGTAATGATTGTCCCCTTAAGAGACATACAGAAAGAAAAGGCCACGGGGTATAGAAACCAAGGCTGGAATAATCCCTACATACCCCATGACCTAGAGGAGACAGAAGGGTTCTTACCCAGGTTTTGAAGGACGTACACCCTGTTGACACTATATCTTTGAGTATCTGGTCTTGAAAACCATGAGCCTAATTTTCTGCTGTATCAAGCCAGTGTGTGTGTGTGTGTGTGTGTGTGTGTGTATGTATGTTAATTTGTCATGGGCGCCTTGGAAGGGTAATATGCCGTCTACTCCTTGTTTCTGGCTGGTTTGGTGTTCCCCGTCTCCTTGCCTCTGTTGGAGACCTCTTTGTGGCCAGGGACACAGGAAAAGTCACAAGAGAAGTCTTATTCCTCTCTCAATGCTAAGGAATAATAGCACTGCTTCTCCACCGTACCGGTATACCTATTGAGTGAGTTACAGAGGGGGAAGGGCAGGGCCTTTCTCAAACATGGCTCCTTCCTCATTACTATAAAATGTTTAGGAGGTGGCAACAACACTAGAAGCATTCGCAGCATTTGTAAATTTCAGATGAACTACCTTGGCATAGCTTGAGAAAGCAAGGGGGTGAGGAGAGGCTTTGTTCATCAGTGGATATGAACGTTCATATCCACGATTCATATCCACACACCATTGATTGCCCCTCTGGGCAACCAATTCAAGTCAATCATCATCTTATTCAACATGTGTTCCCAAGGACCGGCCTGGTTGGAATGGGTCAGGGATGGGCACGAGCAGCTGCTCCCTGCTGAGGTTGGTGGCCCTTCGCACTTCATATGAAGTGAAAGAGCCAGAGGGACAGTATCGAGAGGTGGAAGTTTTCAGACATGATGGGTTATGAGACCTCTACCCTCAGGAACAACTCATGCTATTTTCCAGGGAGGAGGTTAAAGACGTCAGCGATGGACACCTGGTGAAAGTGGTGAGCCTGCTTTCTGCTCCCTGTCTTACAGGTAACCCTTGCCACCTGGCCACATTGAGACTCAACACAAGAGACAGGAGGGTGATTGTTCATCCGAATGATTGACGAGCTTGATTTGACTCCTCTGTATGGCTCGGTGGGTGTCCCCTTCTTCAGTCCCCACTCTACGTGCATCCCTCCTGAAGCTGTGCGCTGGGAGGATGGACTTCCCCCAGTGATAAAGGAGATAGAGGAGGGTCATTCCTGAGCTGATGGCACATCAGCAGCCATGTTCCCCTGCTGTTGCTAGAACTGCAAAGGAGCTTTCAAGGTCCATTTGTAGGAGAATGTAAGTGAGGTTTCTAAGACTCCAGATGCATTTAAATGAGGTGCTGCATGTGGCAAGCTGCCTGTCTTGAAAAACAAAACTCTCAGCCCTGACTCTCTCACCAGACGCTTGCAGCACGCATGCTCTGGCATTTCTCAATCTCCAGACCTTGAGCCAAACAAACTTCCATTGTCTCATTACACAGGCTGTGCTACTCTGTCACAGCAACCTGGGTGAATCACCTTTGCCCTCAGGAACCTCAGAGCCCAAGAACAGAGGCTGACCTGCAAGCCACAGTGCTTTAATGCTGAGTTAACGACAGTCTTTGGCTGTGTTCCTGAGTAGTCACTGCCAGAATCCCTGCTCGCTGGTGACAAAAGTTGCCAGAGTTGGCAAAGAACAACACAGGGCGCCAAGTTATACTCGAAATCCAGATACCTGACAAAGGCTGCTTGCTAGTATAAGTATGCCCCCAAGCAGTATTGGGGGACATACTTAAACCAAAAAGCTAGCCATTTTGTATCTGCATATCTATTTAACTAGGCACCCTTTTAGTGCTCCGAAGGCCTGAACAGCCGTCACAGCAATTGTAGGAAGGAGGTAGTAACCAGCATTTCATGCTACAGAGAAGAAAACCTGAGGATGAGGTGGCCCCAGGCGTCTGATTTTTGCCTGACTTTAGTAACCATTTAGGTCCCACTGGTGTTCAGAGCACTTACATCAGCTGGGTCCTGAGGCCCAGTGGGCAGATGGCACTTTTCCAGAGCGACTCCATCTTCTCTCCGTGCCTGTGGGTAGAAATGGAGAAGAGCTTCTGCAGGGGGTGGGTGGGGTTATAGGAAGAACGTGGCGTCTGTGGAACCTGGGGTCAGTGAACTGAAAGAGACGTAAGAAAGAATCAGGTCCGGAGCTTTCGGTCTTGGTGATCTCTGTTGACCACATCAGGGGCTCTCCACCTGTGTGCACACACTGTGCTAAAAATCGGACTTTCTCAATTCCTTGCACTGTCTCAAGGGGTTATAGCAGTTTGTGGAGAAGTACCGCCCTCATATGAGATGAAGTTCTGGCCTTGATGTCCAGTACCCCACACAGCAGCACAGACCATGTGTGGGTGCCCTCCGCTCACCCCTTCCTTTACTGAAGCGCTTAGTTGATTGGTGCATGCCCCCAATGAAAGTCTAGGCAGCAGTCTGTGCTGTGTGTACCAAGATTCACAAGTAACTTGTAGTTACAAGTTCACCTGTTTGCTTCTTTCTATACTGACACCATATTGGGAAAAGATGGTATGGCTTTCTGAACCAGTTCTTCCTGCCTCCCACTTGGTAGGTCGCCTGCCTGAGCTAATTCCCACTCATCTGTCCCTGTCCACCATGAAGAGCTGGGCTGGATGCTCTGAGTGTCCACTGTACCTCAGTGTTAGAGAATAACTACTGTCTTCATAGGACTCCAGCGGCCCTTCTTCTGAGACTGTCATCACCACAGGCAAGAATACAGGGGAGAGGAGCGTGGCCTCAGGCAAACACATCTCCTGATTCCTGAGGAGTCCAACCCTAGGGCATTCGATCAATGTGCCTGGTTTCAAATTGGAAAGGCTTTGGAGAGGGCAGGGTGGGCAAGAGGACCAGACTGGGTGGGGACCAAATGAGGGGACAGTAATCGATTGGTCTCACAAGAGAGGTTAATTCTTCCTGACCAAGAATCGTGACGGCTAAGAGGTCTCACAAATAAGCCTGTGGCAGCTTTGACCCCCAGGGCTGATGGGGAAGCAGCCTAGAGCAACTGTGCACACTGCTCATGGCTTGTTCAGGCAGTGGGCAGGGGCCCTCATCCTGGGAGAAGCACTGGTCAACACACAGGCAGATTGCTTGCAGAGGCCTTTCTCACAAGGGAAGAAACCAGTTACCAAGACACCTTTGTAGAGCATTCAATGTCATCCTGAAGGAAGCAAAGTATGGGTCTGAGGCCACAGAGACATCCTCGTGGAGGCTCAACCACACCTACATCCTTTGATTCTCTCTTTATTTCCATCTGGTGAGAGCCTGCTAGCTCTTGTAGGATGAGTTCTACATGAGTTATGACCGTGCACTTCATGAGGCTTGTATTGATGCCACCTATCCGGAACACCCACTGCTCATCCACCTCCTTCTCACTGGGAGTCACTACCAGAGGGTTCTGGGACCCACTAGAACAACGAAAGGTGGGACAGCCCAAGGTCAGAGAGGAGGCAGGGATGTCCTTTCTTATCTTAAGTCCATCTGTACCTCTCTCCTCTTGACCCCGTGTGGCTGACCTGCCATCACTAGGACTGTGAGGAGGCTCTGGAAGGGACTGTCTCCCAGACACAGGTGTTTTCCCACAGAGCTGGGCCAGCAATTTCAGCTTTTGAGATGGATTCGTATGAGTAACTCACAGGTTTTTATACACGTAGAAGTTTTAGCATCACGAACTGAGGAAAGACAAGTAGATTGCTGATCTTTTCACGGTTCCGACAAAAGACCTGAAACAATCAAGCTTAGAAGGAAGGTTTATTTTGGTGGATGGTTTTGGATCTTGTAGCCCATAGCCCTTGGTCCCAACGCTCTTGAGGTTGTGTCAAGACAGCTTGTTGTATCAAAGACTGGTGTTGCACTGCCACTTAGCATACAGAGGGAAGGAGAACAGAAATTAACACGTGGTTGGGGTTCCAATAACCCACTTGGGGTCATGCTTCCAATGAATAGAGGAACTTCCACCAGACTCCACGTCTAATGGTCCCACCGCCTCCCAGTAGTGCCACAACTTAAATAATCAGCCCACAGTATTTAAGATCCGAGCCACAGTATCAAATGGAAAGACAGCAACCTTGTTTGACTGTCACCCCAAAGCATTGTGGGTCAAAGGGCCATTACTGAGGTAACTCATGTGTAATCTAATCTAGACTTAGCTAGCAGGATGACAGAGTAGACAGGGTTGTGTAACCATCCAGACAAATGGCAGTAACTAGTCATAAAGCCTTGAGGTTGTTCTTAGAACGGCAGAGACCAACTTAGCTCACATACTAGGCAGGGTTGGGCTCAGAGTGGGCTCATCAGGTGGCTGCTGACATTCCGGTGTCTGGTCTCTGTCCTGTAAGAAGCTGTTGGTGACAGTGGTCAGGTTTTGCTTTTACCTACTTTAGGAGAAGGCTTTTTTTTTAAAAAAAAAAAAAAACCCAGAACGCCCCATTTCTGGAGGCACCAAGCAGTGGTCCAGCGGTGAAGGGCAGCCTTGTGCTCAGAAAAGAGACCCAGTCAGGTATATGTACCCTGCAGCACAGAGCCAGGACCCAGGGCCAGATGGCCCATTCGTTTCACCCCTTTGCCAGCTGTGTGATCTCAGGCAAGCCACACACACTCTCTGAGCCTTGATCCTCATTGTGAAGTGATAGCTATGAGAATCACTTCCTCCTGGGTTGTTATGGGGTTGAGGCAGCCTCAGAATGTCCTTTCTACACGGCACTCACCAGACGGCATTTTGGCAAATCAGCTGTTACTGGTGTTTGCTGGGCTTGAGGGTGGGGGGGAAATGGGTGAATGAGAAGAACACAGGGCATCTTGAGGATGATGGGGAACTGTCCTGTCTCTCACTCTAACGAGTTACAGCCCATAGGGTGTCGGAAGAGAGCAGACCTTTTGAACAGCTTGAACTTCAGTGGTGCTAGCTGTCAGTGTGGGTTCTTCAGCTGCTGACAAATGCCCCCCATCAGAGCAAGGTGTTAACATGAGGGGTCTAGGAGGGTCTGCTGTGGTGCAGGAGAGGAAACAGGTAACTCTGCTCCATTCTCAGAAACATAAACATGCATAATGTGTTATAGTAGAGAGTAGCTAGTTATCCCTCTACCACGCTTCCCTCCCTGGGCCTGGGGCTCCCTTGCATCCTTTAAAGGTCTACCTGGTGGTCACCCTCTTCACTTCCCTTCACTCTCCAGCTTTTTGGCTTTTCCCCCTCCTGCTTTGAAGGCCAGTTTTCTGGTACCAGCTTCTCTGAAGCCACTGCAGGACAGCCTTTCTCTGATTCCAGGAGGGCTGAGTTGAATCATAAGTGAGACCATTGGACCTCACAGGTCCTCTTCCAACTCCCTCCTGGGCCCACCCCAGAGCCTGTCTCCTCTCTAAAGGTGTGGGGGGGTGGGAAACACTGCATGTCAGCTTATCTCCCCTCCCTGCCAGCATGAGCTGTGGTGCAGAGGGGTCTCTCTCCTTTATCAGATCTGCTCTTTGGGTCATCAGCCCTTCGCTGGGGAGGCCAACTTGGAAAACTTCTAAACAGCCAAGGAGCAGAGAGGGGAGTCAGGAAGATGAGGCTTTTCAAGGTAGGGATTCTGGTGACCATAGTCACAGTAGCAGGTACTGAATCAGGCTATGCTCAGCCCTCGCTGTGTGCGTTCTCTCCCGGCAGAGCCACACAGCCCATCAGCTTTCAATGACAGCTTGCTCTGTGTGATCTTGTCTCATGTCTCCTGAGCTCTGAAGGTTATGTCCAAGTTCAACTTATGTATTATATGTGCACATGTGTGCATGTGTGCAAGTGTGCTCACATGTATGCCTGTGTGTCTGGTCTGACATTGATTTGCAAGTTTGCATTACTGCTGATGGAGTTACGAGTTCTAATATGGAACCACCCACTGAAAATGACTCATGAGAACCACACCGGAGGTGGACTCCACTCTGATGGGCCCACCCCTTTACAACAGTCCCAGGGCTCTGTGATTGGTTTTAATAAGCAATGTATTTGGTGCTAGCTGGCCAGATTCCTATTAGGTGGATAATAGCACACTTTTGTCGTAATTCTGGGGAGAAACTAAGTTAGCATCCATTGAGAGACCAGGTGCTGCTGGTTCCTGCCAGCTCAGGTTGTGTACCAAGATGTACTGTAGAACTGGATCCACACTTGGAGGGTCCTGCAGTCTTGATAACGCCAACATGACAAGCTGTCACTTTGTCGTATGCTACCTGACGTGACTAAACCTTAATGTTCGGGTGACTCCAGTGACTCCCGGACGGTTGGGCTACGGGCCAGGGTGAGTGGCAGCTGCTGGAATTACTGGAGAAGGAGGACCAAAGCAAGCAGAACTTTACTCTTATTTTATGTATTCCCAGCAGGCACCTAGGCGACATCATTAGCACCGCAGGAACGCCTTCGTAGTTAGCTCAGAATCAAGGTTGCATCACCCTTACCTGGGCCAGCACCACCTCCCTTCCAGGCAACCTTCTGAGTGGTGCCCACCCACTCAAGCCAGAGGGGGCCACCCAGCTATAGGAGGGGCTTCAGACCAGTAAACAGCTAGCTTCAAAAGTCAAAGTTGACCTGCTGACTCCATTGTTTATCGACTTTAATTGACTGCGACTTCATATCCAACTGCCACTTTCTGGACACGAACAGATACAAGCAGCAGGCAATGGCCAAGCAGGGCTGGGTGGAGGGTTTGGCTGACTAAAGGAGGCATGAGAGCTGAATGCTTTTATTATTATAACCACTCTTCCAATGGTTGTTATAGAATTTGTGGGACTGGCTCAGATCCAACATGAGCGCACACACAAGCATATGCACACACACACACACTCACACACAGTCTCTCTCTCTCTCTCTCTCTCTCTCTCTCTCTCTCACACACACACACACACACACACACACACACACACACACACGACAGCCATTATTGGGGGACCGGAGATGAGTCTTGCGGGCTTTCCTGGGAAATGTACTGAGAATTCAGGTAAGGAAGCTTCCTGTCCTCTGCCAGCCTCTCTCCCCTTCTTCTTCATTTCCCATTGACTCTTTGGCAGCTCATACCCTAACTGGAGACCCCCCAGATGTGCCTCAAGACCAGGGTAGTTCTGTGACAAGAAGCTCCCAGAAGTGAGACACCAAGGCAACAACCAGCCAAGAGGGCCCCGGGCCTTGATGCAGGAGTTCATTTTTCTCAGGTTCTCATGTCTGCGGGTTTTTAAGATCCGTCAGCTTGCCTACTTTGGACCCAAAATGACTGCAGAAAAGGTCCTAGCGGCAACTTCCCATCTCACTCAACGAGAACCCAGAGCTGAGGCCTTTCCAAGGAGGGAGCCGGCAAAGCTTCGTTTTCCCCGGGTCCAGAATGGAGAAAAGCAAACAAGGCCTGGTGGCCAAACGCGCAATCCCCTCAAAGAGAATTCCCGGCGGCAGAGAGTGGTCATCAAAACCACGGAAACGGGAACAATGAGCTGGGGGCAGACGCAGAAATTTATAGACTTTGGCCTCTGCTGCTACATATCCTGGAAGGGAAGCAAAAGAGTGTTAAGAAAACAAGCAGTGGTAGCTGGATGTGAGGATTCGGGCTCTGGCCGGCTGACACATCGACCCTCCGCCCGACCTCCGGCAATCTGTTTCCACAGGTAATTCCATGGCTCCCAGCCAACTCTGAAAGCCTTCCTGTTTGGCAGCTGAGAAAGAGGAAGTGCCCCCAGCACAGGGCAGCCGGGGGCTCCACACCCTGGCCCGTCAGCGTGCTTGAACCTGGGTAATTTATACTCTGTTTCATCGCCTCGTCCTACACACATGATGAAATTTATTTCTACTGATAACCGGGATTTTAGCCGTGTGGTGCTGAAGTCGGTGTGATGAGCTGCCCCGTTCCTGTTGTTGTTGGAATGTGTGCCGGGCTGGACTATGAAACTGATGAATGACTGCCTTGGCAGATTCATAATCCAGGGTTTGGTGCAGCTGTGGACGAAACTAATAGCTAGCAGGGACCACTGAGGTCCCCAAGCTAATACCTGTCTCCTCCATCACAAATTGATGGCATTAAACAAAAAAGTTGACTCTTTTCACATCCTGCCAATCTAATTTTGGTGCCCCTGCAGCCATCCCAGCATCTCGTGGCACAGAGGGCGCTAAATGTCGCCTGTGGGATGGGGAAGGGAACATCTGTCATCTGCCTCTGTGTCTGGAGGTGGGGGTAGGAGGGCCGGGCACCCCTGCCCGTGGGCTGACGACCGTGGCCGGCCGGCAGCGCCCCATGCTGACTGTCCCCCAGCTTGCCTCTCTGGACTGAGCATATGGCTTCACTCTGCTCCTGCTTCCCAGGGAACCCGGACAGTTGAGGCATAAACCGCTTTTACTTGTTCTCCTCTCAAAGGTTGGATGCAAGGAGGAAGGTCCAAAAATAACATCAGCGTAATAAGTCATTAGTCATTTTTCACTGTACATATGTTAACTTGACCTGCCGTATGTTAATTCATGCAACATTGGCCTCACATATGGCTACAATAGGAATCCCAACTGGTACCTCCTCCGGCTTGGCGCCTTCATTACAGCAACTGCCCCAGCTCCATCATTAACACTAGGTAAAGTTCTACTTCCCCGTTTCTTACTTGGCCTGGGGTCAAAGGAGGGCCAAACAGGAGTGGAAAAATAGAGGTTAAAGATGTCTACCAGGCCACTTCTCACAGCCTCTGTAGGGAGCCGAGTCTGGTCCGGGATAACCCTGTGGGGCTCTGACACGCTAGTGTCTTCCGGCTTATAGGAAGATTCATTCATCCTCTGGCAGCCTGAGTAGTCTTAACTCCTCCGCACACGTGTGGCCCCCTTGGTACAGTAGAGGTGGCATCCACAGGTATGTTGGGCCCTTCAGTCACAGTAGAGGTAGCTAAGCAGTGGAGAGCTGAGTGTGGGGGGGAAGCCCTCTGGGGAGGCAGCTCAGCTAGAAGCCAGTGGGGAGGGGGTAACAAGGGGAGTTCCAATGCCTGAGCTCCATTCTCCCTTCTGGAAGGAGAAAATCACCAAGGGCAGGGTGCTGCTCCTCGAGGTCACTGGCCTTCTTTCAGGTCGGAGGCCATCATTCCAGTCTCCCAGCCATGATCCTGAACAGGGGGAGTTCACATATTGCAACTCACGCTGGCCTCCCGCCTCTGATCACCAAGTACTTCTTGTGAGAGGGTTTTTGAGAGCATCAGGCCCAACAGGGCTATGGCCAGCTCTGATGCTTATAGCAGCTCAGATACAGAGAGCAGTGATCCCTAGGAGGGATGCAAGCAAACATCCTTCTCGGAGGAAGGAGACCAGGGAGAGGCTCAGCCACCCACACCTCCCCCGACAACCCCCCACCCCAAATTGTTTAATTATGTCTCAGTTACGATTTGTTTCTAAGTAGCTCTGTCGGGCCTAGTCTTTTCAAGAGGTATTAAAACAAAAAGGATTCAGTAGGAGCTGTTGGGAAGTCTTGTTGAGGTCACGGGAGTGGAGGACCACTCTGGGCAGGGGAGGAGAGGAGATGTTAATCATCCTTCCACAAGCGCCGACCTTCCTTTCCTTCAAGCCCAACCCATTAGCCCGTAATTTCTAATTGTTATTAATATCTAGCAATTAAAAATTGCGGCTTTCTGTCAGTCTTTAATTTGACGGGCATGCCTACAGTTGACACAGAGGCGGCGCCAGGTACCATTTTTTCCTCAGGAACATGGACTGTGGTGTCTCTTCCTTTTAGCGGTTCCAACACAGGCGCAGATAAAGCTCGTGTTTGAACAGTACCTTCTATCAAATACATTCATTAGGTTACATGCTTCACTTGATTAATTATATTTAAAGAAATTGCGGGCACTTTGGATCTTCTTCTTATAACATTACTGTATGCCACAGATCCCTAATTTCAAGAAGAAAAGAGGCTGAGGGCATTTTTTCAAACTCTCCCGGACAGCCGGCTCCTTTCCCCTAGGAGTTGAACGTATTCAAATGTATCTCCATCAATGAGCACGGTAATTATGAATTCAGCACTAATTAGTATATACACTACTTCCCTTGCATATTTGATTTCCACAGTGAGATGGTAATAAGGGAAATGCTCATTTTTGTCCTATCTCATAAAAATTCCACAGTGTTAGAGGGGGAAGGGCAGATGGTGAAAGGAGACTAGGGATGCATTTAAATATGAAAAAACTTTACAGATAATTGGTCTGGTTACTGAGGGTATAAAACAACACTCTTACCTTGCAGTTAACATTCTGCCAGCTAAATATGCCGCTTTAAGGACACACTGTTCTTATTAAAAGTAAAATCTTTAGTGGGTTTTTTTTCCTTCCCCCATCTGATCAGTGGTTTTTTTTTTTTTTTTTTTTTTTTTGGAAACCTTTTTTTTTTTTTTTTTTTTTTCTGAAAAAATAAGCTGCCAGCAGGAGGAATATTGGTACTTCATTGCTTCCTGACACAGGGCACCAAGCCTGTGCCTCAGTCAAGAAAATCACAGCCAGGCCCTTTGTAGGCCATTAGTTAGAGAAGAGCTAGGAGATAGATAAATGTGTGAGGGCTTTAAGTGCCAATCATTGATTTGAATAGAAACCAAATGATGTGTTACAGATGTAACAAGGTTCGGCTGCCAAGGCTCACAGAGAATGCGCCCAACTTTTTCATGGGGAAGACTCTGGAGTTAAGAGCACTTCACGTGCACTTGGGATGGCTTTTGCTGACCTCCAGCATGTTCGAATGAGCATTGCTCCTGAACGGTTCACCAGAGTTTTAAAGCCCCCCCGAAAGCTTGCAAGCTGTTTGCTTTTGCTGTTTACCCGATAAGCTGCCTCTTTATCAGGAGGCTGAATTCAGGACCCATTAGGATTATAACAAAAACAACAACAAAAAAAAAACTTAAAAAAAAAACCCAAGTCAAAGTATTATACCAGCAGGAGACACAGGCATTTCCAGGCATGAAGTACACTAAATCTGCAGAGAACACAGAAGGAGACTAAAGGACTGCACCCGTGTGTGTGTGTGTGTGTGTGTGTGTGTGTGTGTGTGTGTGTGTGTGTGTAAGAAGAGGGCTGGAGGAAGGAGAGAGGGGACATTTCTCTCTTGTGGGTGTGAGCAAAACAAAGGCCACCTTTACTTGACATCTTTAGCAAAGCAGCCCTGAACTTTGGCTCTGGCTTGCAGCCCTTCTGGGTCTGCTTGATGTGGGCTCCAGTGGAAATGAGTTTCTTAATAGAAGCACACTTGAAAAGTAGGTCATTCTGGAAAAAAGACTCCGTCAGAGCAGTGCGGCTACCTTTGCTTCCCTTCTCGCATGGACTGGAGGTGGCCCCTGGGGCCTTTAACTCTGCTGGAGAGACCAGCTGGAGGAAGGCAGCCCCCTGGCTCTTCTGCGCTGAGTACCACCCTTGGGTGGCTTTCTTTCCCCACCCTTGAAAAGATGTGGGTGGTGGACAGACAGGAACATGCTGCTTTTGAAAAATAGGCAAGGGCATATAGACGAAGACAGATCCAATGGCAATCTGGTACCTGGTTCTCTTCTCTAAATGGGACTTCTGAAGGGCAAGATCAGAGGAGTCTGGAGGAGGGAGAGAAGGACTCCAGGAGGGTATCCTTAAGTTCTCCTCAGGTAGTGGTACCCAGATAGGGAAACACATCAGGCACTGGTGGGTAGCCTCAATTCAGTCTCCTCACGGTGGTACCAGCCTCTTGATTGGTCTGGACTCAGCATCCCAATGACACCTGCTTCCTGATTGGCTTAGAACTGATTGGTCTCTGTCTTTTACCTGCCTAGTGGTGCTTATTTAATGAAAAGGCTAGAGGGCAGTGATGGCCTTCGCCCTTGCTTTCTCTCTCACTCCTTTTTATAATTGGCTTATTATTGCTGTATTTATTTAGATATCAATTCTGGTGTTCAAAAGAATGTTCTTGGCAGAAAGAGATTCATCTATGATAGTGTATCTAGTTTTGTGGTAGTAAAATGAAGGATTCATCAGAGACACAGGGGTTTGAGTGACTTGGGATGAGGTACTCACAGGTAAGATAAGAAGAGGGGCTTGCCATGAAGGACGGTGTGCAAGTGGGAGCTTCCATGTAAGATTGCCGTGATGACAGAGCTCTTAAAGAAAATCCAGCTTCAGGGTAGGAAGAGGTCTCAAACTGCCACTGACCACACCGCCTGGAAGTCAGTGACCAAAAAGGACGTCTGACTGAATTCAAAGATTGGTCACCTTTTATGGTAGAATGACACTGGCCACGTAGGACGTGGTAGCCTGACATCACCAAAACAGCCTGATGTTATTCAGTTTTTAAAATAAAAGCTAACAGAAAACAAAACAGAATACAGGTTTTGAAATACCTCATGCTCCTCCCCTTCCATGTGACTATAAGACGTGCTCTCCTGCCTCGCTGCCCCCTTCAAACTTTGGATTGCATGGTTAGACTGAAGGATGATAAAATTTCAAGAAACGTACTGGGGTGAGGGCTCAGTGCTTGTTTGCCAATGTGAGGACCTGCATTCCACCCTCAGAACTCAAAGGGGAAAAGAGGTTGAACTGCTAGCCTAGCCTATTTGATAAGTTCTAGATCATTATAGGCCTTGCGTCAAAAATCAAGGTGGATGATATCTAAGGAGCAACACCTTAGTTTATTTTTTAGTTTGTCTTAGTTTATCCCTGAGTACACATGCACACATGTATATGCATAACCCCACAGGAGTCTAAGTACACACACACACACACACACACGTGCACATGTGCGTACTACCTTGCCGGCAGGTGTATGGTGTTTGGATGACCTGTCATAATTACAGCATCAACAAGAGGTCCTCAGGTCTTCTCACAGAGTGTCACGGCTTCTTTGAAGGGATTATGTGTATCCCCTCATCTAAGCAAGTTTACTAGTTGTCATGGTTTTAGTTTTGGCTCATAAATGATGCTCCAGGAGTATGCACGCCGTAGAGTGCAAAGATTTTATGGGACAGTGAGCTAAAGAGAATGCAGTTTTCTTCAGCGTGAACACCAAGCTCTAGGATTCGCTTTGACCAGGGCTGGGTCAAAGAAGCTTTGTAGAGAAAGAGAAGTTGAAGAGGGATATGAAGGCTGTAGGGATGTTTGCCAGGCTAAGACGATAGGGTAACAATTCTAAACAATGACTTTAGAAGACTTCCCTTTCTAATATATCCTCTGTGAGCATCTTGAGCAGGTAGACTGGTGGCTGCAGGAGGAGAGTATGCAGGGAGAAGGGCGAGCTTTGAAAGTCAGGCAGGACTACACTGAGATGGCCCCCGGTGTGCCGGGCTGAGGATCCGGAGAACAGCACTAGGAAGCCATGGCAGGGCTGTCAGCAAGAGAGTACTTCACTTAGATTTGCATTTTGCAGAGATTCCCCCAGCAGCAGTTGGGGGCTCTGTTGCAGTTGTCCTTACTTTTATGTCTGCTTGGGCCACCCTCCAGGGACCCTGCATGGTGAGGCCCACGTTGCACACTGTCTCAATGTGAGCGGGCAGCTGTGACAACATCTGGACCAAGCATGAGGGCGGCATTTGGCGCAGAGGAAAAACTGAGAGCAGGGAGGGAAATGAAACCAATAATGGGTTTTTTAAGCATTTGTTTTATTCTCGCTCTAAATGCGCGCCCTCCTTTAACCCTGTGGATGGGATTCTATTGTGTCTAAGTCCGCTGGTATTGCAGGCTGTTCTTCAAGAAGTCTGTGTCCAGAAGGATAGGGGCTGTTCAGAGCCACCCTTCCTGAGCCTGCTGGGCTTTGGGGCCAGTCAGTTGCCTGCCGCTCTGAGGAGTATTTTTAGAGCTGAAGTCTGGGGGAGGAGAAAGGATTTGTCTTTTTAAACACAGAGTGAGCTCTGTGAGCAGGAGGACACCTCTCACATTGTGTTTAGATCCTTTCCTTAATCTAAATGCCAGGACAGAACCCTTTCTAGGAAGTGAAACCCACACGATTTTACTTATAAATAGCCCAGTCCTGCTCGGCAAGGAACAAAAATACCCACCCTGGTTCTCCTGCCACAAGCAGCGGCTTTGGAAGGATGCTGTCATCGGACACTGACACCCTTTCCCTAGTCATTGTGGGCAAAGACAATGCCATCTTCCCGAAAGGAAACAGCCATAAAACCTCCTCCTTGACTTCCTAAAAGAGCTTTCCCGTTCACATCGAACATCACAAGCCTCCTCCTTCCACCAAGCCCCCGGCCTCTGGGACCCTGAGACCACAGCCACAATTCAAGGCTTAAATACCTGCTTCTGCCTGAGCAGGGCAGTGAAGCTGCTTCCCAGACCCGCAAAGCTTTCTCTACCTCTCTTCTACCTTCTGTTCTCTGAATCGCCTCTCCTCTGGCTCCTACACCTGACGAAGCTCCGAGCAGGAGCTTCAATATTAGACGATAAAGCCGTGAACGTTTTCATAACTGGCTTAAAAAATATTTTGTGATAGCATTCTTTTTCATTAATAGGTAGAAATGCTTTTTCTTTTTCTTCTTCGTCTTCTTTTTTTTTTTTTAAAAAAAAACATTTTAAACAAATGCACTGCTTTACGGCAGCACAATCTTACCACTTTACAGTATCGATAAACACAGGCACACCTGTGCTATAAACGCCACTTTACATGAAGCAGGCCATTCGTGTTTTATAGCCCATTTTTCACCCATTGTTGTGGAGTCATGTCATAGGTGCACCGTAATGTGCTGGGCGGGTGGACGGCGTGAAGATCAGTTTAACAAAATGGTCTAATTTTGCCAACTTTAGTGCCAAAATCTGGATTGAAAAATGCAGGACTGGTACCCCAGGAGACACTCCGTATGATGTCACTTCCCAGAGAATGGCCAAGATAAACATCTATTTCCAGACCCCTTGCACTCACCACACGAATTCGACTTCATTTTCAATCCCCCAAATTACAGTTCCTGTTTTCTAACGATTTTAATGTTAACCTGGTTGACATTTGAACTTGCCTGACTTTTTCTCAGACTCGAAGATTTTATTACATTGCTGGTGGAGGAGACGAAATTCCATTCCAAATCTAATGACACTTTTGGAGCCCGTGAGCCTGCAAACTTTTAAAAACAACGCAAGGAAGATTGAATGGCCTTGCCAGCAGGGAGTGGCAAGCGCACAGATGGGTCCCACGGAGCTCTGCAAGGTGGGCCTGGAGACTCCCGGTTTCCTAGCTGGGAGGGAAGTGGAGCACTTTGTTTTCCCTTCTTAAATGGGAAGGCGGGTCAGTTTGCACCATTGTGGATCTGTGCACTTAGAACAAGGTTCTTGGAATAAATTGCGTGGTTATCGTAGGCCTGCTCCATTTGGCAATGCTCCCAGCACACACAGTCGTTTGTACCTGTTGCTCACAAAACAAAATGATGTGAGCAGCTGCAACGCACCAACTCTCCCTGGGTACCACATTTCATGCAAACTCTGTGCTGAGCCAGGCTGTCTCACCCATTCTCCTTGTCTAGAGACTGAGGACCGCCTTCGTGGGAAGTTATACAAATGTCTCGTAGTGCCCTGTCACAGAGCACAGACAGGTCGCTTGCACACCTTATAGATGTGACAGGTGTCAACGAGAGGGGCGAGCTATGTGGCAGAATGAAGATTCACGGGTCAACTTGCTTAGCAACCTGTTCAAGACATTCTGCAAAGCAGCCGACCATGTTCTCCTGGTCACAAGGACAGGGCCAAGTCATAGCATGCTCACGCCTGCCTCCGGGTACCTACAGGAAGACAGCATGTGATCCAGGAGAGCCAAAGGAGAGCACAGCAGTGGGGAGATCTCAGCTAAAAGCCTGAAGCCTCCAAGGGTGAGAGGCTGAAGGAGGTATGGCGGGTCTAGAGTGAAATGGTGAGTGGAGTTTGGGGCTGCTGTGACAGTGGGTTCTCTTGACTCCAAACACCCTTTTCCGGCTTTGTCCCCACTGCTTTCTCATTCAGTTTGCTCTGGCCAGATGGGTTCACTCACCTAAAATGGTCTATGAGCACTTATGGTTTGCACACATGTGGTCTGGGAAGTATGGTTTGACAGTCTTGATGTGCTGGAACAACTTCCTAGATAGACATACACACACACACACACACACACACACACACACACTAAGTTTCTATTTACCTAAATGTTACCTATCTAGAGAACAAATGAAATGTTATTGGTTGGCTTTTGGCATACAGAACTTCCAAGAAAGTTTTCCAGTCTCCCCAACTGCTCAATTGCAGATCAACGTGCCCCTCTTACGGAAATTGCTCAGCTGGAGATGGCTCTGTCTTGCATCCACCTTGGCTTAGTTAGCTGAGCTGCGTCCACATGGGGTATTGGAGAGACCTCTGTGCCTGGGCTGTGATGGGTCTTATGCTTCATCTCTAAGACCCTTAGTGAGATGGCATGGGGTCAAATTTGGCTATTCATTAAGAAAGGTAATATCATCTTGTACCTCTCGGGGTCATCAGGGGGTGACCTGGTATTGTCTTCTCTACCCATTAGTTCACAGGAAAAGGTTGAGAGAGGCAGAGGAGATTTGCATTCATAAAGATTAGCTCAGGGTTCATCCAAAAGGGGAGACACAGTTTATTTAAGTAGAACATGGGATCTATTTTTTTTGACAATCT